>NC_045431.1:151273398-151585065 GCF_902635505.1 Sarcophilus harrisii
TAAAAGTGTAGGATGTTTTAGCCAAAATTCAGAGCTTCCACATCAAAGGAAAAAAATACTGCAAGAATCAAAAAGGGAATGGCCCAAATACCAAAGAAGTACAATCGTATGATGTAAGACGAGGGTTATTATATTATAAATGAGAAGAGATCCTGGAATTCCATATTCCTAAAGGCAAAACACCTGTGCCTTCACAAAAAAGTAATTTGTCCTACAAAGCTGAGTGTAAATTTAAAGAAATTCAGGCCAAGTTTTCTAATCCATTTAGGGACTACATTTTTAATTATATCCAGCAAATATTTATTAAGTATTGACTGTTTAGAAAGCACTACATAAGCATTGAGGAGACATAGAATTTACTTAAGGTATGGTCTCTTACCTCCTGAAGATTACAGTCTATTCACTATGAAGATACATTCACAGATAATTACATTGTACTGTAAATCCAACAGAAAAGTGCAACACAAAATCCTCTTCATGTTAGATCTGTGGTTTTTCAGATCATCTTGAACAAGAAAGGGAAAAAAAACAGACCACATGGAGAGGTAATTAATTACATCAAAGATATCTTCATGGAGGAAGAATAGGTGAGATGAAGCAATACAAGCCTCCTCTCAAGGTCTCTTTGAAGAACTTTGAAATTGATTGTGTGTCATGGAGGACACTGGCAAAGGATCACTCACCATGGGATGTCCATATCCAAAAAGAAACTATATTCCATGAGTGAATTGTAATACCTCAAAAGATATATGAGATGCACAAATTCAGAGACGTCATCACTCCAAATGTTCATAGACTAGATATGCCTGACCTGTAGTGGGGTCTTCAGACCTTGTATTAGTCTGATCAGTTGCACTATATTATGGACACACTATACTTTGACCCCAACATAGGGATGCCATTTTGGTCCACTTCAAGAACAAAGTATAACAACCAACCAATCTTGACGGAGAAGGGAGAAATTGAATTATGCCTTATAGTTCTGTAATTATTTTTCAGATCATCTTGAACAAGAAGGGGAAAAAAAAACAGACCCCATCTCACTTATTAGACAGGACATCTGAGTAAAAATTTAGACCTTCAGATGCTTTCTCTGCCTGCCTACCTTAGTTTTGTTTATAAACTTAACTTTGGTGTATGTTGATCAAAGACCTATTTGCCACACTGAGATAAAGAGTTTAGAAGTTTCCACCTGAAAAAGCTGCTGAAGCTAGTCTTGAATGGAGCCTAATGGTGTTGTTAATGATCACATTTCCTCTCTTCTTTCTCAGTTGCAGCCTGCTAGATCTAAGGAATTACTGTATTTATTTATCATTCAAGACTCACCATGTTCTTCCTGCTAACTGCTCAGCAAAATACAGAATGGCAGTGAAGAGGCACATCATAAAAAACATAAAAGCTTCCAGAATAACTTTGAGGGACCAAGGGAAACAGAGTAAGACACATTCGTGTTGTTCAACATTATGAATATTTGTCTTTTAACTGGCACCCAGCCCAGCCCCCACATTATCCTTGGGAGAATTTCTCTGCTTAGATACTCCTCCATTGACACAGAACATGGCTTAGAAATAGCAGAAGAATTAAAAGGCAGTGTGTTTCTGTATGTATTTTAGAAACTGATTTTCACTTCTGGAAGGGCAAGGCCAAAAGATTCATAAAATGTCCTTTTTAATCAATTAAAAACAATCTTCTATTCAAAGTATAAGGGATTATTTCAGGTTCATAATGAGAAAATGAAATATAGTTAGTTGCTTAGTGCTAAAACAGCTTAAAGGTACATCAAAACATTAGCCTGGAAATTAGGAAAATTGGTTCTAGTTGTAGCTATGTCACCAACTAGCTATATGACTTTGGAAAGAGCAATTAAACCTTCTGGGCCTCATTTAACTTATTTATAAAATAAAGGGTTTGGACAAAGAGGGTTCTATGCTCCATTATTTTGTGATCTGAAGCTATGAATTTAGTTTTTCCAACATTAATAGCAATAATATTTTGTGCTATGTCTCTGTGTACTTATGGGTAAGAAACAATGGCAGGGGAATTATCAATGCTGAAGATAAAGTAGGCCATGTGTTCCTGAAAAAAGCTAGCTCTGAATAAAATCATTTTACATGTGATTGGTTTCTAAATTAATTATAACATAATTCTACATTTAGAAATGTTTCATTTTCATCTTTCACTTGGGTCTTCAATTTCCTCTGATTCTTCCACACTTAACTTTTAAGTTTCTTCAATAATATATGAATAAGCACTTTAATGGACCAGGCGGAGCTATTGAAAGAAAACTTGAAGAGAATCATTCAATGTGGCAAAATCATTTTCTAATAATATTAGTCACCATTATTCTTTTTTATGGATTAATTTTTGTATTGTAACTCTTTTTTTTGGAAATGTACTTTTTGTAGATATACTTTTATTTAGATGTACTTTTTGTCCCCCCTTCCCAAAATATGTTCTATTGACAGTATCAGGGAATAGTTGGTACAATAGAAAATCATTATGGAACAGAAAGGAGGTGGAGCCAATAAAAGGAAATTCCACATTAAAAAATCACAATGAAATCCAGAATCCAAATGAACAAAATTCCTTTAATATATGTAGTTAATGCAAACCTAGTAGCATTTTTTTCTGTTATCAATCCATTTTCCTATACCCAAAATGCATCTTTTCATCTTCTCCTTGAATTCTATTGATTATGTAATGAATCTTATTTCTATTATGAGTCCTAATTCAGTCTCTGGACCTTTGTAGCTAGTCATGAACCCCTTACTTTTGAATTCCTGATCAGGGACTTGCCCTTTCTTGAGGAGGTAACAGTTCCCTAGTATCTTTCACATTTCCTGAAGACCCTTAATTCTAAAACATAGAGTTTGTTTCCTGGCCCAGAGAAAGGACCAAGAATAACCACTAATTTTTTTCTCTGAAGGATTATTTACATTGGCAGAGAGTGTTCCAAAAAGAAAGGCAAAACCAGACATATAAAAAAGTGGTCTCTACTCCTTTTTTTTTTAAAGGATAGTTTTTTTCCTCTCACAATTCCTTGATCTTCTGTTGTTCAGTCATTTCAGTTGTATCTGATTTTTCATGATGACATTTGTGTTTAATTGACAAAGATACTAGAGACTTTTGCATTTCTTTTTTCAGCTCATTTCACACATGAGAAAACTGAGGCAAACAGGGTTAAGTCACTTGCTCAGGGTTACATAGACCACATATATTCAAAGCCAGATTTTTGAACTTATGTCTTTCTGACTCCAGGAAGTCAAGTAAGAGAATTCATGAGATCAAGAATAGACTAAATAAAAAAGAGTGCATCATTCAATAAAGAAATATTAGAATAGAATAAAAATTGGTTTTGATAGAAGAAAACTTAAGATATCTGATATAAAAAAATAAAACTGACCTGGAAAACTGGAAACAATTTAACAATTTAACGATCACTTAGATCTATGAAAACTATGATAAAATTTCAGACAATATACTCTAAGAAATAAGAGAAATCTGTTCAGATCTATCCATTGATAACATCTGTAAAATAAATCAAGCAAAGGGGAGCATTATAGTTAGAACCTAGAGTTTCCATATCAAAGAAAAGATACTGTCAACAGTTGGAAAGGAGGTCACATACCAAAGAATCTTACCCAATATCACATAAGAGCTGGCAGCTTCTCTTATAAAAGAGAGAAAATCTTGGAATAAATATTCCCAAAGCAAAAGATATATGTTTTCAAACAAGCATAACATAAAGGTTCCAAGTTGAGTAAAATTATACAGAGGAAAAAAAATGGACTTTTAATGGAAGAGATAAGTATTAAGTGCTAATGATAAAAAGATAGGAACTGAGATGAACTTTGAGATAAAAACACAAGAACTCAGAGAAACTTAGAAAGATAAATTTATTTGAGCAATTGGAAAAGATTGTATGATGATAAATTCTTAATATTTTAGCAGAAAGAGAGAAAAATGAGTATCCTTTAAGAAATCAGTACCTTTAACAGGTACTGAAAGAGTTTAATAAGACAGAATAATAAGGAATTTGGAGTAGATTGTTTCTTTTCAAATGATTTGAAAGGCAGAAAGAAAAAAGAGGATAAAAGTATGATGATTGATGCAGACAGCATGCAAAGGAAGGCAGAACTTCCTAAATCTCCACATTGGGCTGAAAAGCAAGTAAAGTTTACCTATAGAGAAAGTTGTGAGTAGAGTATACAGATGAATTGTACTCTTCTTGAATTAGAAGGAGGGCTGAACACATACACATGGTATTTGGTGTAGAACTATGTCAAAGTCAATAGGGAGATAAGCAGGGAAAGGAAGGAGCAGACATAAAGTTTTAGGAGGGAGAACACTATTAAGAAAGGAAAAGCAAAACAAGAGAGAGCAAAAATTTAAAAGGTAGTGGTGGGGAGGGGAAGAGAAAGCAAAGCAAAGAACTTGAATTTAAGAGGGGTGCCAGTAAGTTAGGAAATAACGATAAAATTATGGGACATGAATGTAATTAGAATATTATTTCACCATAAAAATAATAAAAGAAATTATTTCAGATAATCCTGGAAATTATGGACCAATGTAGATTGAAATGAATGTAGATGTGAGAACAATTTTTACAAGATAAACAATATTGTAAAGAAAAACGACTTTGAAAATCTTAAGAACTCAGAGGATCCATGAGGAAGCATGTTAACCACATCCTAATAGAGAGGCAATAGATAGCTCTCTGTGAAGTGAAGTGGCATACCTTTTTAAGCCATGGCATCTGTGGTTTTGCTTTGCTTGATTATATTTTATAATTACAATACATTTTTAAAAATATTCAAAAGAGAATAGGTAAATAGTTTTCATTTATGACAATACTATTTTGATGAAGTTATAACACACATCTTGATATTTCAATAAATCTTTATCTCCCTCAAAACATTTTTTGAAAATATTTTTGAATCAACAGAGGCAATATATTGTAATATATTGTGTAATAATAACAACGACAATGAAGTAATGTGGTATAGGGGATAAAAAGTGTATGAGATGTCAAAAAATTCTGAGTTTAAGCCCTACCTCTTTAATATATTGCTTTGTGGCCAAATCATTTAACATTTAAGTGCCCAAGACAATTTTTTATGATTGCAGTCTTTAAAGGAGGGTGAACAAAACATTGGGGTGTGGAAGAATATTAGAACTATGTATTTTTATCTAAAACAGTGATGGACAAACTTTACTAATATTTAATATTAATTATACTGGTATACTCTTTCTATATGTTAGTTACAGGTTACATTACCTGAATTATCATGGTACCATGGTACACAAAGTTTCTGGAAGGAAGAGTTTGATTCCATAGTAAAGCGGTCTTTTCCTGTGTTTTGTGACATATACCCATTATGTTATATGTTCCTGGATTTACAAATGATATTATTTAAAATATCTATAAATTATATTATTTAATTTTAATTAAACTAAAACTCACAAAATGGGAAAAATGGCTTAAAATATTTCTGTAAATAATTATAGATTGATAATTTTAATTATTAAAGCAAAAGTAAGCAAGAAAATAGGACAGATGAAATTTCTGCTAGCAGGATGAGTTCTTTGTCAACCATATTTCAAATTAGATATTGACAGTCCATTGAGATTTGTCAATAAGACATAGAAAATTTGAAATTGTCAAGATTATTTGAAATTTGCCTTTATATCCACTATTGTTAAAATTTGTGACATAGCTAAAATATCATCATTATTATTATCAAGAATCTAAAAACTAAACTTTTGTTGGCAAAATCAATGTGTATGTCACCAACAAAAATTCTCATCTTTGTATTCCTAAAAAAAAGCTTGGAAATAGAATTTACTGTTTTTCACTAAAAGTTCATTAGTTTACAATGTAATAAAGTTTTATATCACTAGTAAGTAAAAATTATTTAAATATATATTTTATCTTCATCTCATTCTTTAAAAACATCTATTTACATATCTTTTATTATATATAAAATTAGTTCAGTGATATATTTATATAATTTTAAAATAAATTTACAAGTGTTTTCCATAAATGATCAGGTTTTTTTTCCCACTTGATAGACTTGCATGATCAAAATTTTGGAGATCACTACTCCAAAGTCTCTTAATTAAGAAGGAATTTCATTGGTATAAGAGATTTCACACCAAAAATTCCTTAAATTGATGAAATTGCAGTTCATACACATACATATGTGATAATTGCTTATATTTTTCCATTCTTCTTGCTAATACCTCATATTTGTTAATATCAGGTAAAATAATAAACATGAGGATCTTTTAAATTTTATTCTCAGCACTTTACACTTAGCCATTCTACTGTGTTGTCTCCTAATCTTTTGGATGTCTGCGTTTGTTTATTGTTCTCCTTCCTTGCCCCTTTACCCTCCACTCCCAGTTCAAAGCTTCAAACAGCCCCTTGGCACATAACCCAGGTGCATAGTATGCCAATTTTAATGAAGTATACAGCAATACTTTAGAGACCCTTGGGAGCCCTGGGTTCTGATAGTTCTCAGCTGGGACTGAAGTTTCTGAAGTTAAAAGCAGAATTTTGATTTAACTAAGAGCTTTTGCTCAGCATGGCTAGAGGAGCTGAAACTCAATCAGGAGTTTCTCACTTTCAGTTACCCTGGAATAACAGGAATAAATAAGGAAGTAAGTTGAAAAGAAAAGGGTGAATAAAGGAGAAGGAAGAACAGGAAGGAAGAGGAGGAAAAGAAGAAAAGGTTGGAGAATGAGAAAAAGAGAACTCTCACTGAGAGTGAAGCATTATCTCAGACTGAAGTATAAACTTTAGAAAAGTAGGTTAAAAACTTATCAAGAAAATTGTTACTATGCAAATCCATCCATCTATCCATCCATCCATTTATCTATCTATCTACCTACCTATCATCTATCTATTATCTATCTGACCTAAGATTCTATATATCTCTCTGTCTGTCTGTCTATCTATCTGACATCTCTCTCTGAATGTGTGTGTGCATATATATGTGTGTGTGTGTGTGTGTGCATGCTTGTGTTTCTCTGTTTATGTCTCTCTCTCCCTGTCCCTGGAAGGCATCTCTCGTCATACTGGGCCTCTTCTGCCATTGGTGCATTCCTTCTGGGGCTTCCATTTTGGAGCTATAGCTAGGCCAGCCATGTTTCATTCCTCTTCTGTCTGTGTTTCTGATTCTTTAGACCAAAACACTCTTCTCCTTTCCCACCTCCCTTGCTTTTCAGTTCTTTTTATGTGTTTTATGTGTTCAGATGTCTATTAACATGTAAATCCTTGAGGGGTCTGTTTTGCCCTTCTATTTGTATTTATATAATTATGCTTAGCACATTACCTGACACATAGTAAATTCTTAATTATATGCTTGTCATCTCTCTATCTTTCTATCTGTCATTTGTTAATTTCTTACTGTGTATTAGTTCTATGCTGAGCACTGGTGATTAAAAACTCAAAAAAGATAGTTCCTAAAGGATACAGTTTTCATGCACTTAAGTATGTCATATTCACTAAAGATAAATAGCTTATAATTTGGCAATAGAGATTTTAGAGGGATCTGAGAAGTCCTCTGGTATAAAATGATATTTGAGCCTCCATGTGTACTTTCTATTTCAGTTCAGTACCCTTAGGGAAATTATAATAAAAAAGGAAGCATGAGCCCACTGTTTGTTGTCAAAATCAGAGCTGGGAAGTCTATGAGACCTAAGTCTCATCTTCCTCATACAGCACTTTCTCTTGGCCATCTTTTCTAAGATTTGAAAAAGGCAAGTATTTCTTCCTAAGGATCTTCTCTTCCTGGGTTATATCAATTTTTGTCTCATGAAATGCTAATTATTCTGGATCTTAGGCCTTTACAAATTTATTCAAACCACAATTTTCCCAGGGGGTAAAAGAGTACCTCCCTTTCATCAGCTTTTAGGAGGAAGCACTGTTTTAGGCAGGATCTGTCTTTTAGGAAAGGATCACCCTTAATAAACCTTAGGAAGCACAGCTGCTATAAGTAATAGGGTTTTCTTTTAAAATTACTCATTTGCCTTCTTATCTAATAATACCAAAGTAAACTTCTCTTTCTTCTACATACAGAAAATATTATTCTTTGAAGATATGTACTACTTTTGATTTAAGCAGAGTGCTCTTTTACCCTTGACACTCCCAAATGAAGGGAAAGTGAATACTAGCATACAGAAATAGCCAGTGGAATATCTTTTTCAAACATGCTTTGCTACCTGCGACCAAGTGACCAACAAATTTGTTCTTTGTACTGACACAACTTAGTTGTATCTTCATTTGATAGCTAATAAATTTTTCAGTATAAAAAAAGCAGTTGGTTGAGAGGTTATCTGAGAGTGAATAAAAGTCACTTGATTCTCAATATTTCTATTTATATTATGTTGCTTAAAACAGGGAGAAGTGCTCAGAATTTTTCATCTATTTTTCCAAGTCAGAGTGTACTTATTTTGGCTGAGGAAATGAAGACTCTTGATAATACTTGAGAAACAAATAAAAAACAAAGCAAATAATCAAACCTTAAATGTATAGGGATAAACAGCTCAGTCAGATTTTACAATTACTATCTGTATGCAACAAACTATAAACATATTCTCCAACCTCTCCTAGCATTTTTCTTTTACAACCTGCATCAGACTGACAGGGAGAGAATCTATAAATGGAACTGGACTGATTCTGGTAAAGCTCCAAGGATCATTTTGCTACTTAGATGTTAATGCCAATAATTTTCTATGTAAAATATGACCATATCTCATGGAGAATCATCATAATGATGATTATTATAATAGCATCTGGGGTACCTGTAGTTCAAACTTGCACAGTGCTTTTCTAAAGCTTCAAGTACAAGGTACTCTGTGAGTCTACAAACAGCCAAAATCTAAGTTTATAAATCCACAACAATGCATTTATTTTTCACTAGTTATCCAGAGGACACAATTAGTTTAAAGATAAGACATTTAATGAAGTACTAATGTAATAAGAGCCATTTTAATAATGTAATAAGCCATTTTCTCCATAAACTCAGAACATACTTTCCTACCAATTCTTCTATAGGTGTGGAAACATACAGAGAACAGATTCTGGGGAGTAGACATACGGGTAAACCCCAGGTAATGTAGAAGAGCAATTCACCTTCTACACTGGAAGATCCTAATATATTCCAGTGATGGCATCATGTTGCTCCTATGGGGTTTTACTTTCCAATTTGCTTGCAGGTCAGTGAGGCATGTAGTTTCTCCTACATGAATCATAGCTTCTTGAATGTGGGATAAATTGACTGGTATTCAATGGTTGATAACTGGCATTGCTTCTCTGGTTCTGTGGCTTTTCGCTCATTGCTGTAAAATTTGACTTTGTTGATCATGAAGCTGTGGAACCCATTCCTCTCTGCTTCCAGCTCCTGGATTCAACTAGAGTTCTTAGGTCATCTTCTAGCTCTATGCCATCAAAGTTCCAGATGCATAGCTCCCTTGGAAAAGTCTAGCTCTATGCCATTGTTCTTTTCCCTTAAAGTCCCAGGTCTATAGCTCCTTTAGAAAAGTGGATCCCCAAGATCAGACTAGGGAAAACTTTGAGTGGCTTTTCCTCTAAGATGTCTTACTTTTTCTCTGAGCCTTGACTGAAAGTGATATTTCTTCTCTAAAAGGAGATTTATATCCCTTGGGGCCAACTTCTTTGGAACATAGAGCAGCTCAAATCAGCTAGTACATTTAGGTTTAGGTGTTCTTAAACATGAACTTCCTCATCACTAAGGCCACATCTTTCTTAGAAGATTAATTGCTAATTCCTTGTGGCTCTCTGCTTCATTTCTTATTGGTGGGCTGTTATCAGTTTAGAGGTTTCACTTCTAGCAAACTGCCAAGGACTCTCTGAGTTTGTCTTTGTTGACCCTCATGCCTGGACTAGTCATATTTTGGGAAACATTCCTGTATTTAATATGTATGTATTATGTAAGGAGCTAATTAATAATAATATATAATAATAAATATATATTTATATATGTATAATAACCAATACATATAAATCATATTTCTATGATGTTTTTCTCATGACAATGCTTTGAATAGCTCAAGTATTATTAGCCATATTTAACAGATGAACCTAAGAATATAGAAATTAAGTGAATTGTTTATATAGTTAATAAGAATCAGAGGCACAGTCTCAGAGAGACTCTACTATAGTTCCAGTGGCAAAGCCTCATCTCTTCTTCAGAGCTTTTAGAAATCTCTAGGGTTCTGGGTATCTATGAAGAAGAGATATTCATTAAGAAAAGGAGCTAAATGGTTTCTGAACATTGAGGGGGGAAGAGGCAATGGTGATGATGTTGATATTCGAATAGTGGTGGGGCTGAGGAGGGTTTCAAGAAAGGATCAATGAGTTTCATTTAGCACTGCATTCATTAATTCTCATGTATGTGGGTTGGTTGGATTAGTGTATGTCATTTTGTGGGGTACATTCAGAGATTAGTAAGAAAAGTTTGCTACTGGAAGCTAAAATAAATGAACCTAAAGATCAAAGATTGTTTTGGTAGCCAGGTTTTCAAAGAAAAAAGTGTCATTACTAATCTGGAATTTGACTGGCAACTGGTGTTTAACTGAGACAAGCCTGGAGTTATGCGCCTGTTCCATCTGGTGCCAGTTGGAATCCCAATAGCAACATTTTGTACCAGCTGTAGTCTGTTAATGATGTATTCAGGGAAACAGGGGAAAAGAGTATTACTGTAGTCTAAATAGAAGGAGACAAAAGCATGAACAAATATCTCTACATCAGCAAAAGGGAGTAGCAGATAGACGTTGGCAGAGTTCCTAAAAATATAGAAGGGGTATTATCATGGGCAAGATTCTGTCCTGAGACCCATGTACGTTTCTAGTGTACTTAACCTTCTCCCTGCCTCCTTCCTTGGGTAATGCTTAGTAAAGTAGCTTCAGAAAGCATATTAAAAGGGTTAGATCATCAATGCTGTCATTCAAGATTGAGTTAAGTATAAGATTTACTTAACATCTAGCTGGGAAGAAGAATGAAAGAATACAGTATAAAATTTCCTATGTGAACTACAGAGCAGATATCATATTATCAGTACCTAATATACAAAGCCTTGATATTTTTTTCCCTCCTTAAAGCAGACTGGTTCCAGAAACTTCTGATGATAGTGTAAGATTGGATTGCATATAACATAAAAATGACAAACGGGTTAATTTGGACCTGCATTCTAAGCAATCAACCATTCAGTTTCTTGAGCCTTGATTATATGCTTAATGAATGGTATTGCAAAGGGTACAAATCCAATGAGATAGATAGATGAAGTCTGACTTAGAGAAAAATACAGTTTATAATTGCAATTTTGTCATGTATATGCACAGGGAGAGATTATGTATTGAGATAAGAAGATACCCCATACCAGGAGAGACAAAAATTTGCATAGGGCACTGGAATTAATACTAAGTGTTTATTCTGTTTCTTACTACCCAGTTTTGGATCATATCCAAGGCTAACTAAAAAGGGAGGCATTGAAGGATAAAGAGAAATTATAGACCCTAGACTGTGTACTAAATAGATAATAAGTTAAGAACCAAGTAGCAGATGTGAGGTTCTCATCTCAGGAGTGGAAAGGTGTCTCAGTTTGAACTTCTAGATCAGTATGAAACCTGCAGTGGAATAACCTGAATAAGAATCCCAGGCAAAATGAAGTCTACATTGAAATGACTCTGAACCAACAGAACTTTCCAGATGGCTGATAATGACAGAGTCCAATAGCAATTTACTACAGTTCCAACAAGGGGCAAGCCCACAGATGTATTGCTGAGACCCAAATTCAGAACAAGAATTTCTAGAGTCTAACTAAGGGAATGATGATCAATCTTGGCCATAATTAGACCACTTGGAGAGCACTGAAAGCTTGTAGCCCAAGTCTGTCCCTGAGATAACTGAAATAAGATAATACCTAAAAGTAGCATCAAGATTAATGCAGACCTTCCCTTCAGAAGTTCACAGAGCAAAACTTTGAAGTTCAAATTCAGGAAGCGGTATATGAGAATAAGAAACTGAAAAAAAATCAATTGACTAATATAATGGTGGGGACATTCAGGACACAGATCCAGGAAAAGAAAATTATTCCAAAATATCTACAATGAAAGCCCCAAAGGAAAACATGGCTTAGGCACAAATTCACCTAGAATTACTGAAAGAGAGGAAGCAGGAGTTTAAAAAAGAATTTAAACCAATGTTTGAATAAATGAAATGAGAGCTCTAGAGGAAAAAAAATGAAAAAGAAATGAGAATTATGGAGGAAGGTATTGAAAAGGAAATTAATAGTTTGGCCAAGTAACAAAGAAAATAAAAGAAAAACAAAAACTTATCCAAGTTACAAACTCCCTGTAAATTAAAATGAATTCAATTGAAGATAATGAATACTATTTGATAGATCCTGTCTGAGACATTGATGCAAAGATGAACTATGAATGAAAGTAGAGGGAGGCTGCATATCCCTAGTGGTTATCTTGGCAAATATAATTATCTACACAAATAGTTGCTCTAGAGACATGTTGTTGGCTTGTGTGACTCAGACTGATCTGCTGTTTCAGGTTCACAATTGGAATGAAATGCGTCACTCAGCTCATAATAGATGACAAAAGGATGTTTACTTAATTACAGCATGGTAAGTATACTTAGCAAGACTATGATACTGAATGTAGATACAATTTCCTTTATTTCCAGAAATATATCTGGTTAGCAGGACAGCTGTCAGAGAGACTTCTGCCATATCTTAGGGAAACTAACTTCTGTTCCTCTTTCTTCTGGTCCTCTTTCTTTTGTGTCCTTATGTGTCTGGGAAGTCAAGTCAATGGCTCACAACTTAGTATCTTTTGCAAATGAAATATCAGGATCTACTTCCTTGTCCCTTAGTAGGGAAACATCTTAGCGAAGAGACAGTATGCAAAGTCTGAATGAATATGGAAGACTTTATTTTTGTAGGTATCTTTATAGGCATCTACATTACCTTTCCACCATTTTAACTATGATGTAAATCATTATGCCTTTTCTATCTAATTCTGCCTTCTACACCAAAATGTTGTAGACCTGGTTTAGTACTTCTGGCTTAAGATTGCACAAAAATGAGGTGAATAAAAGTTTTTCTTAGATATAGCTTGGAAAGGATATTCATTGAAGATATAACACTGGTTTGGGTAGATACTCCTCCTTTTCTCTAAACAGTAACATGTCTCCTCATCAGGATAATATTTAATGGTTTAAACAACAGACAGAATACCATTAAAATACAACTTTCACTGACTTCATAAGGACTGATCTCTTTTATGTCTTTAGACATCCAAGAAGTCATATTAAGTATTCAAATCTTAGCTTCCTAGACTAACCAAGTCTCAGGGACAACTTGCTTTATTTATTTATTTATTTATTTTTTTTTTGAGAAATAAAAGCAAGAAAACAAAACAAAATTATCCTAGACTACATAGTAGAAACCGTGACAGATCTTGTTCTTACCAAACAATAATTGGACAAAAGCCTGGTGCTCTATTTAAAAAGTCCAGAAAGTGACTGTACCTTCTCTCCTAAAGAGCATAGAACATGGCTATTGAAACTTGAATTGTTTTGATAAGGGGATTATTGAGTTGCCATTCATCAACTCGAAGTTTGTGAGGCTTATAGCAAAATGGTACTGGAAAGCTAAGACTGTGGACCACTTTGTCTAGCCCAGTCTTAAGGAATTCTCCAAATTTGGACTCCCATTGAAAATTATGAACCAACCATGTCTCTATTTCTAGAATGAAGGTGATGAGGTCCTAAGTAACCAGGTGGGTGTTGAGAGAGAAGCCCAAGCTACTTCCTAAGGCAAGCATAGAAGAGGACTGATAGATCTTTTGTTCTTTAAGTGGACTTTTATTATAATTCTACCTTAGGTTGAATTCTTAGCCAAATTCTTTCCATTGACAAGATGATCATAACTCCACAGTTATATCCAATCAGAAAGTCAAGATGTGATGCCAGCCAGCCCCTCTGAGGTTATAATTCCCCTATAAAAGAAACTTCTTGTACCTCACTAATTCCTTCTTAGGGTTAGTCTGCTTGCTAAGTGTCACAATGGCTAACTTCTTAAATATTTTTTGGGATTAATTTACTTTATGGAGTCAAGGGTTCATTAGGAACTTGCCACACCTTAATGGTATCTTCCTCTTTAATAGCATCTTCTCCCTGGTTAATTGTGAGTTCCATTAGGGAATTTGCCTTTCCCTTGTTTATCACTAAAACTCTCTTTCCTTGCTAAAATTGTTATGGATTTAGTTTGCTCTTACCTGCATAATAAAATATTTGTTTCTTGATTTGGAGATGTATTAAACCTACAGATTCTTTTGGGATAAGCCGTGACATTGGCCTGTTACCCCAAATATACTTTTTGGAGTAACATATACTCTCCTCAACATTTGGGCTTAAACCCTATCATATTGATGACCTATAGGGAAGGTCTGAAATTCCAGCCCATTTGGGGAATTGGCATCTCTGTATCCCAACATTTGGTGGGTAACCCCATCAGAGAGTACTGAGATAAATGAAAAGGTTGAGATGCAGAATTTAACTAATAATCAATTTATTAATTAGGCTAACTGATAATCAATAGGTGATCAGTAGTCTTTCTTGGTAACCAAAAGACAAAGTCAAATATCTTTGGAAAAAGAGGTGCCTCAGACAGGTAAAAATCAACCCAGATAGGTTAAAACTTACTGAGGGAGTGAACATATTAATGAGGAAGTAGACTAAAAGTCTTTAGCTCCTCTTGCTGAGAACATTAACTTAATTAGGAAATGCAGCTATCAATTTGGGAAAAAGAATCCATCTTTACCCAAACCAACTCTGCTTGGTTTTCATCTTCATGAACTGAATTTCTCTAGACTGCAATAGAGGAATATAATGACATGAGTATATTTCCTCAGGGCAAGAATTGATTTAGATTGGATTCTGTAGATCACTCTAAGCAGAATTAAAGTCCCCTAGTCAGGTGTGGTCTCACCTAGATTAGGGAGCATGTACCCTGAGGATTAGGTTAATTTCATCTATTAGCCTTGTCTTTCAAAGACTGGCTGGATCATCAACAAGGTCTGGTCCATGAGTAAGGAAATTAAAAGGAAAATTCTCACTTCCTACTTTAATAATTGGCGATTGATATGATAGAAAAATAATCACTTCTATCAGTATTTTCCACTGAATGGTTTGAAGTTTCCCCAAGACTTAGATCGTCCTGACTGTCAAATGAGAAGTCATATGAGTTATGATGATCTGGAAAGGGAGAGAGATTCAATATATAGAAGGTTTCTATACACTGACATTCAGATTACTCTCATATCAATATATTTCCAATGGATACATGGTACCCTAATTCCTATTTGTAATTTTTTGGCAGAAACCTCTTTTCTTAGATCAAAAAAGGTAGATGATTCCAGATTGCTTTTGTGGGAATGATGGCTGTATTGAGGAAATGGACATTATGAGCTCTTAGGACCAGCATAGGCCTTTTTAAAAATTGAGGTCTATGCTGACTATTAGCAGTTAGACCCTTGGAGATGAAGGAAAGTGGAATTATTTGATACACTAATTCCCCTTAAAGCAATCCTATATGGTCAACAGGGAAAGCAAATGACACTTGTCAGTTTATAGGAAGCTGATCACTGTGATCATTCCTTCTCATCTTCATGGAGTATTTCATGGAGTATAGGTAGCCTATATGCTTTGCATCTTTTTCTATTTCAGTAGATTAACTTGCAAAGACTTGGTTTCCAAATAACACCTTCGTATTCCTGGTTTACTCTGGTTACAATAAGGGACAGAAATTGTGAAGCCATTCATCTAGTAAATGGATACCTGTTGGAATCTTTACAAAGTGTTAAGCCATTGGAGTTGATAGAGACAATAATTATCTAATTTGGCATGGTTCAGTATTATTGATTTGATCTTAAGAGATATTTTGTGCCAGAACTTGAAACAAGGTACTAAGTACAACTGATAGAAACAATGCTTGTATTCACACCTTTAGAGAGCTCATAAGTATCTAAGTACTCAATGGAGTTCACACATTTGGGAGAGTTCAGGGTTTAGAAAGAGATATCTGAATTCACACCTCCCTTAGGGCCAGAGAGCACTCTGGGAGATAACCCAGAACCCCTCTCTCTCCAGAAGGTGGAGTTAACCTTTGGGAGATCATATATATACCGGAAGCTCTTCGAGCTTGGGAGAGTTTTTCTTGGGAGCATTCCCAGGGGTCGGAGAGGAGCACTCTGGAAGAAAGCCTACCAACCCTATCTTCGAGGCAAGAGAGATTCATTGCATCTTCCAACTTGGTGCTGGTTGGAGGCTGAAGAAAGCAGAGACAGAAGCCAAGGACAAAGCTGCAAGATCTCTTGGAACCAAGCAGAGAGATAGGCCTGAGCTAACCGGGCTTTATTGAAGGACACAATAAAAGATCTGAACTCTTTTATCGCCTGGCTGTGTTTTGGAAAAAGAACACCAACAGATACCTTTGGAGTATGTGAATTCTGGTAACCTCTCCCTGTGTGATACACTACAAATTTCATGATTGGTGCATGACAGATTATTGACTGCCTCCATGGATACAATTTTTATCTACATTGATTCTTAGTCAGTGACTATGGGTCTAGCGAGATCAGGACTAAAACATCAAAACTTCTCTCCTTTGGGGTCAGGATAAACAGAGGAATGCTGACAATGACCTCCAAAGCATACAGTTTTATGAGACATGATTGCCCATCAGAGACATTATATGTTCCATGCTGAATTGAACAAATAGAGGACGCTCTCAGACACAGACACAGAGAAGATTTGGTTCTCCATCTTTGACCAGCCTGATGGTTGCTCTCCTGACTTCATCACTTCTCCACCTAAAGACCAAGGCCTGTGAAAAGAACTCCAGAAAGTTAGCTTGGACATTACATTTTGGCATCCAAATGTGGGGTCCTAGAAATACAGGGTCTTGCAAAGCAGGGCACAAATCAGCTTGACTGATGCAATCTGCCAAGTTCAGTGGAGAAGTCCCCGTGACCAGGAAAAAGGGTGAGTATAAAAATAGACAAGCAGGAACCTTTAGTAAGGACTAAACTAGTCACTTTCATTTTTCAGCTGAAATGGGGGCAAATACTAAGAAAAGAGTTTCCCCCACTCCAAGGGGAGTGTGTAGAATGCATAGTTAGGTTAATAAAGAAGCAAGGTTTGTTGGTAACTTGGAAGCAGATCACTGGACTCTTAAATATATTAGAGTGCACGTCTCCTTGGCTATCTAAGGAAGAAAAATTAGAGCCAGATATGTGGGAAATAGTGGGAGAGCAAATAATTGAATATTATGAAGCTAAGTGTCCTGATTCAATTCCTGAGGAAATATTCCTTATGTACAATATAATACAATTGGCTTTAAGGAATCCCACAAGTTTTAAAAAATGGAAAAGTTTTAATATGAACAGCCAGACAAGGAAATGTGAGGAGATAGAGCAGGAGGGGGATGGTACTTACAAAGCAGCTGAAAAGCATGGAGGATTGGACAAGAAAGGAGTTAAGGACAGTGCTGATGAGCTTAAGGGATGTGGTGCTTCTTACTTTTACAGCTCAGTTACACTGGAGCATGTGCCCTTAGGGCTTTCCCCATCTCCTGACCCTTTTCCCTCAATTTTGCCTTCATGGGTGGAGGGAAGAGGAGAATGGGAGGGGCAGTGACACTATCAGCACCACCCATACAGCAGTTTTGTCCATCCTCTATGACACTGTTACAAAAGACATTAGTTAAAGCTAAAGAGGAAGGACAGGATACATCTGATTTGAGAATAGAAGCATGTGATTGAAGAGTTTGACTCTTCAGGTCAAGGCAGGAGAAGATACACTCCTTTTAATCTGGAAATTATCAAAGAACTGAAAAAAGCTTGCATTCTGTAATGTTCTTTGGTTCAGTTTTCTTGGAGGTCTCTGGGAGCAGTCTTTATTTCAGTACAGTAATCACCACGAGAACAGCCAAGTCGTAAAGTCCAAATCCTTTATTGTCTCCTTGCCTGGGGCTGGGCAGTTTTCTTAGAGGCCTTCTGGAGTCTTGGTTTCAGTGGAGAAAATGTAGGAGGAGAGCCTGCTACCAGGAGCCTAAACAAAGATCAAGAAATCTTTCTCCTTGGTTCTGAGAGCTTGAGCTCCTGCCCCAAGTCTTTTGTCTTCTCTGCCTCTCTATGAACCTGGCTGAGCTAGCTTATATTTATACTGAGTATAAATCAATCATTATATCACTAGGAAATCATTATTTGTTGTAAGGTTAAATCAATCACACTGAACTTAGAGAATTATTAAGCACCATACTAAACTAGATAATCATTGTCTCTTCAATTCTACTTAGTTAATACCTTGTAAGAATCCTTGTTTCAAGTTCAGAGTTCTGGCCTATAACAGCACCCTTGTGGGTCTACATAATCTTATGTTAAGATGGTAGTAAAGAATTTGGCTTTTAAAGTTTTAACCCTTAATGACTGGAAATCTATAGCAAGAAAGGACATATTTAGAACCTTGACAAAACTTGTTGTGGTTTTCTTAGTGAACTCTGTAGAATACAAGCTCAATGAAATAGGCAACCTGGAGTTAATATACCAGTCACCTTTGATCAACTAGCAGGTTTAGATCCTTATGTAGACACTTTATCGAAGATTAAGTACACTTTGACAGCATATGAGCAAATTGCTGCTGCTGCTATAAAAGCATGGGGCACCCTCTCAGGAAGACAAGATAAAGGGGAAGCCTTCACGAAAATAGAGCAAGGTCCAAATGAAGCCTTTGCTGATTTTGTCAGATGTCTGCAGACAGTTATCATGTGAACTATTTGTGAAAATATAGCAACTGAAATTATGATAAGACAACTTGCTAAAGAAAATGATGATGAGGTTTGTAGAAGAATTATACTAGAACTAAACAAGGATACTCCTTTAGAGGATATCATAAGATGCTGTGCCACAGTGGGCATAAATACCATTTATACCCAGGGTATGAGGCAGACTTCCCAAGATCCGAACATGGGAAGACAGGGTCCCTTTTGGCAAGAGACTTCCAGAGATACTCATCAATATTTTCAATGTGGTAAAGTAGGGCATCTGAAAGCTCAATGTTGGCATAGAGTGAAAAAATAGGGTGGGAGAACAAGACCCCAAATCCCATGTCCAAAATGCAACAAAGACTTCCATTGGGCTTTAGAATGTAGATTGACTCAGGGAAATGGGATGAGGAGCCCAGCCCCAGGGCTCCAGGCAAAAAATACTTGGACATGATGACAGCTGATGCTACACCAGAGTTTTTAGAAGTTCAGTACTCCAATGTGATCAGTCAGTTGAGAAGCAATCTAATGGGAGAAAGAGATTACAATTGGGGAGAATAGAGTTATTTGCAGCTGGGACTATAGAGATATCCCCTTGAGAGGTGAAATCTATCCTTCTCCAGCCTATAGATCCCTTGCCTCCAGGAACAGTAGGCTTGACCATTTTACCTCCTGAAAGTGCTTATAAAATAGTGCCTATCCATACACTGACTTGGGAAACTAGGGAATATGTAGCTAATATCCCAGTCACTAATACAGGTAGACAATGTGTGACTTATCAACCAGGAGAAGTAGTAGCATCAGGTTTACTGATACAGACTCCTAATAAGCAATTTGGTGACAGATTCTGACTCCAAGCAACAGAATCCAGGAATATTCTGAACTGTAACTGTGACAGCTAACCATCCTATGCTCACTATCTAGATAAATGGCATACAATTAGAAGGATTGGTAGACACAGGTGCAGATCGTACACTCATTAGAGGTGCCAGCTGGCCCAGTCATTGGCCAAAGATTACGACAGATACCTACATGTCTGGTGTAGAAGGATCAATAACAGATGAAATTAGTGCTCCTGCTTTGAGATGGATATTTGAGGGTGAAACAGGAGTTTTTACTCCTTTTGTAGTAGAAAAAATCCCCGTCAATCTCTGGGGAAGAGACATTTTACAATAGTTAGGATTACAAATGAGTACTTTGGTTTTTTAGGCAGGGCTGCTGTTGAAGGCCTGCCTGCACTCTCGCCTGTTCTTATTCAATGGAAAATGGATGCACTAGTATGTGTAGAAGAGTGGCCCTTAACAAGTGAAAAAGTTCGGGCTTTATTAGATATAGTACAGGAGCAACTTGACCAAGGACACTTACAACCTTCTCTAAGTCCTAAATATTTGTTGTAAGAAAGAAACCTGGAAAATGGAGGATGTTAACTGATTTAAGAAAAGTACATGAACAGATGGAAATTATGGGAACCCTTCAGTCTGGACTTCCATCTTCTGCTCAGTTGTCTAGAGAATGGCCTCTTTGGGTTATAGATATTAAGGATTGTTTCTATTCTATCCCTCTGGATAAGGAGTATATGAAAAGGTTTGCCTTTTCAGTACCCAGCGTTAATTTAGCTGTGCCTTATAAAAGATATGAATGGACAGTTTTGCCACAGGGAATGAAAAATAGCCCTACTATGTGTCAAATGTATATGGCTGCTGCTCTTACTCCAGTAAGAAAAGCATTTCCAAAAGTTATGTTATTACATTACATGGATGATCTCTTGGGGTGTGCACCTGAGGAGCAAATGTTAGAAGCATGTCTACAAAAGACCATAGAAACACTAAGGAACTACCAATTGTATATAGAATGCATGCCTTTTGCCAAACATTTAATATTTTTCCAGTTGTCCACAGTGTTTCAAATATAACTTGACTCAGCAATCACAGACACAGAGAAGACTTGAGACTCTAGATTCCAGACTCCAGACTCCATCTTTGACCAGCCTTGTGGTGGCCCTCCTGCCTTCATTACTTCTCCACCTAAAGACCAAGGCCTGTCCAGAGATCCTCCAGAAAGCTAGCCTGGACATTACAAGTTGTAGTTTTAGAAGGATGATGCCACAAGATTTGCTTTCAAACTCTGAGGTATCAGCCACTGTGTGTGGGGACCCAGCCTAAGAGTGTCAGTGCAAAGTGGTAGAGTAGCCTAGAGAGGGTATAACATTAAAAAGATATTTGTAGAAGACAGAAGCAAGGACAAGTAAGAGGAAGTGAATGTAGAATAAGAGCTTGTAATAAGAATTAGGTAAAGAGTAATATATCCCAGATTGAAATTAAGCTAATAAGCAAAATCAAATATTTTTTAAAAGTTTTTTTTTAAAGCTACATAGGATGAAAGAGGAGGATTAATAAAAGGATAGAATTACTGATGGTGATGTATGAGATGATGAAAAGTGAATACAGAGAAAGAAACCCCATTCAACTCTTCATTTTTAGGCTAAGAATAATCATGTTTGGATAGAGAGGACATAAAAAATAGTTTATACAGAGCTGATACCAAAGATTAAGTAATAAGATGATAAGAGCAAACTTAGCTGTCCTTAATGTTCAAGTCATCTGACTCAGATGTACTACATTCTGGGGATGCTGAAAGCTCCAGCTTTTGTGTTTGCTGAGTCAAGTGATATTTGAAAGACTGTGGACAATTGGAAAAGTATTGAATGGTTGGCAAAAGGCATGCACTCTAATTTTCAAACAAGAAAAGTCTATAGTCTATAAACAATTGTTGTTCAGTTATGTCTGACTCTTCATGACCCTACATTAGGTTTTCTTGGCAAAGATACTAAAGTGAGTTGCTATTTCCTTTTCCAGCTTATTTTACAGAGGAAAAACTAAGGCAAATAGAATTAAATGACTTGCCCAGGGTTATACAGGTAGTAAATGTCTGAAACTGGATTTGAACTCATGAAGGAGAGTCTTCCTGATTTGAGGCTCTTTATTCTATCCACTATTCCACTGAGCTACTTGTAGATCAATGCATTTTTCTTCAATCTAATGTTATTCAGCATTTTAATAAATGACTTAGATAAAGATATAAATGGCAAGAATATCAAGTTTGCAGATGATAAAATGCTAGGAAGGAAAACTATCTCATTAAATGTTAAAGTAGTGACAAAAGATCTTGACAGGTATTCAATGAAAGAAAATTTTCAAGCATTTGTGATGAAAAGACTAGAATTGAATGGAAAATTTGATATCAGGAAAGTGATATCACGAGGGACTTCTGTTTATATTCCTACATGGGAGGATAATGCTTGTAATTCATTAGAACATTCTCATTATTATGGCATTTAGAAGGAATACACATACATATATATATGTATATATATATACATATATATATATATACACACACACATACACACACATACATACAGGGGGGGGGCATAGGTATGAGTTGAATATGAAGGGTTAATATCTTTTTTAAAAATGATGAAATTAAGGGTGAGAGAGGAATGTACTGGGAAAAAGGGAAAGGGAAAACTGGAATGGTGCAAATTATCTGCCATAAAAAAAAGAGGCAAGAAGAAGCTTTTACAGTGGAAGAGAAGAGGGAGAGGAGAGGGTCAATGAATAAACCTTACTCTCATCAGAATTGGCTCAAATAGGAAATAATATATATACATACTCAATAGGCCTGTATAGAAATCTATCTTACCCTGCAGGAAAATAGGAAGAAAATGGGATATGCGAAGGGGTGGGTGGGTGATAAAAAAGAAGGCATATTGGGGGAAGGAGTGGTCAGTAGCAAAACACTTTCCAGGAGAGACAAGAGTGAAAGGAGAGAGATTATAAATGGAAGGAAATGTAATTAGCAATAGTAATTGTAAAAACATTTTTCAAAGCAAGTTTCTCTGATAGAATATTATTGTTCCCTGGGAAATGATGCGAAGGATGCTCTCAGGAAAAAAAAATCTAGAAAGTCCTCCATAAACAAAGTGAAATATACTGTATACAAAGTAATAGCAATGTTCTGGGATGAACAGTTGTAAATTACTTTGTTTTTCTCAGTAGAATCATCCACAATTACCCTGAAGGGCTTATGATGAAAAATCCTATCTGTATCCAGAGAAGGAATTGATTGAGTCTGAATACAGATTAAAGCATTTTCTATTTCTTTATCTCTCTATTTTTAACTTAATTTTTCTTGAGGGTTTTCCTTTTCATTACAGTGGGAGATCATTTTTTCTTTCACAACTTGACTTTTATGAAAATGTTTTACATGACTTCATATGTGTTTTTTAATTGTGGGTGGGGATAATGGAGAGAACCTAGAACTTTAAAATCTTAAAGACAAATTTTAAAAAATGGTTTTGAATGTAATTTAATATTAAATTAAAAAATGTCAAAAAAAAAGATCTTGACAGGATAGAACATTGGGCTGAATCTGATGAGCTAAAATTTAATGTAGGGGATATTCTTAAGCTAAATTCTTGTAAAATCTTGCACTTAGGTTCCACCTCCTTCTCTCTGTCTTCTCTTCTTCCTCCTCCTTTCCTTCTCCTCTCTTCTCCTAGCAACTTCACAAGTATGAGATGGGGATGCATGACTAGAGAGTTGTTATGAAAAAAAAAAAAATCTGGGAATAGAAAGTTCCTCAGTCAATAATATGAGATGACTGCCAAGAAAGCTATGCAATGAATAAAATTTGAAAAATTCTAATTCAGTCTGACTACTGGGAAAAACAAAACCCCCAAAACTCCACAAGAATTAAAGCTGTCTGGAAGTACAATGTTGCTTCAACATTGTATATAATATACCTCATTTATGGAGAACTATACTAGTCATTCATGGTATGGGACAGAACTGCCAATAAAAGAGAAGGAAAAGTTGAAATATATCTCTGTGAGATGGAAAATAGGTGCATAAAAATTCAAAAGCATTTATAAATGTAATACAAACATACAAAAATGTATAAAATAATATGAAGGAAATTCCAAAGTACTAAGCAAATGCAAAGTAGAAGAGACAGAGCTTCAAGAAGGTATTATGGATGTGGATTTTGAAAATGGGGAGTAATGTTAATTGTTATCCCTCAGAGGCAATCTGGTAGCCTAGGATAATTTTTTTTTTTTTTATGGATTTACCTGACATGATGGATTCTAGCAGTCCAATTCTACTTCTTTGTTTCAACAAGAGTTATTTCAAATTCAATTCGGATCCTCCATGGTGTCATTTCTCCTTATCTTTCTGCCATTTTCTCAGTTTTGTGCTATATGTTATTCTCAATCTTACATTATGTGATATTTTATAAAAATGTAAACCCAAGTCATAACTCTGAAAATCACCAGCTGTTCCAGTGATCTACCCACTTATCAGTAATATCTTGTGAACACATCCATCCAGTTTATGAGCAATACTGAAGTAAATATAATTCAAATTATTATACCTGTTTCCTTTCCAGTGACTCAGCATTTGTCCTTATAGCATGAATATTCCCTACTCCAATTCCTTTCCATCTTATTCTCATGGATTGATAAGCAAATCAATATGACTTTTTAATCTGTGTGAAAAGATGCTTCTCTGTTAAAAACCTATAATGTTGCATTGTGGGCAATCTTGGCTATAGCTCTCATCATTATACATTATTCTTTCAAATCTGTGCATATCAGATCCATTACTCTGGAATTTTTTTTCACTTTTCCTGTGCAATCCTGCCCACCCCTCTGGGGCCTACTCAAATAATTGTTTATTCCCTTTTAATTTTTTTTATTATACCAGTACATATTTATGGAATGAAATAAGCATTCACGTAACATATTACAATAAATAAGGTGATTAGATAGGAAATTGCAAATCTATTATGCACAACTTGCTATTCCTTTCAAATAAAAAATAAAATTAACATGTAAATTTCTTTTCTTCTTTCTACCCTCCTATCACCTTACCCTAGAGATGGCTCCATTAGGTAGAAATAAGATAGAAAATATATGTACACACACATATAAAATTATTCTATACATACTTCTACTTCTCATTTTTTTCTCTGGATACAAATATTATCTTTATATGTCCTTTATAGTTTGTATGGGGATTTATCATAATCAAAATAAGTTATTTACTCGAAGCCATTCTTAAAACAATGTTGTTGTTACTATATACAATATTCTCTTGGTTCTTTTTTTCCCCCTTCATTTTATCCTTCATTGTTTCATATGTCTCTCCATTTTTATTTAATTATTTTTTTGCTGAGGAAATTGGAGTTAAGTGACTTGCCCAGAGTCACACAACTAGGAAATAGTAAGTTTCTGAGACCTGATTTGAACTCAGATCCTCCTGACTTCAGGGTTGTTGCTCTATCCATTGCGCTACCTAAGTGCCCCTATGTTTTTCTAAGAACATTAAGCTCATCATTTCTTATAGCAAAGTAGTATTTCATCACAATCACATATCACAACTTGTTTAGTCATTCTCTAGTTGATGAATATCCCTGAAATTTCCAGTTCTTTGCTACCACAAAGAAGTGCTATGAACATTTTTAGAACATATGGGATTTTTTCCTTTTCTCCTAATTATTTTTGGAAATAGACTAAGTAATGGTATTGTTTGGGCATAGTTCTGATTGCCTTCCAAAATGGTTGGATCAGTTCATACTTCCACCCTTCAATGAATTCGTGTCCCAATTTTATTTAAAACCTACTCAATTTTTAAACCAAAAATAAAAGCTGTTCTTTCTATAATACCTTGCCTTCTGAATAGGAATTATTTTGAATTAATAAATGTAAAATACTTTTTAACCCTTAAAGGACTTTTGTAAATGCTATTATCATTATTTTTTTTAAATTTTAATAGCCTTTTTTTTTTTTACAGGTTATATGTATGGGTAACTTTACAGCATTGACAATTGCCAAACCTCTTGTTCCAATTTTTCCCCTCCTTTCCCCCATCCCTTTCCCCAGATGGCAGGATGACCAGTAGATGTTAAATATATTAAAATATAAATTAGATACACAGTAAGTATACATGACCAAACCATTATTTTGCTGTACAAAAAGAATCAGACTCTGAAATATTGTACAATTAGCCTGTGAAGGAAATCAAAAATGCAGGTGGGCAAAAATATAGGGATTGGGAATTCAATGTAATGGTTCTTAGTCATCTCCCAAAGTTCTTTCGCTGGGCATAGCTGGTTCAGTTCATTACTGCTCCATTGGAACTGATTTGGTTCATCTCATTGCTGAGGATGGCCAGGTCCATCAGAATTGGTCATCATATAGTATTGTTGTTGAACTATATAATGATCTCTTGGCCCTGCTCATTTCATTCAGCATCAGTTCGTGTAAGTCTCCCCAGGCCTTTCTGGATTCATCCTGTTGGTCATTTCTTACCGAACAATAATATTCCATAATATTTATATACCACAATTTATTCAGCCATTCTCCAATTGATGGGCATCCACTCAGTTTCTGCTATTATCATTATTAATTCCTTTTTATAAACTTTGTACTTACAAAGTATATGTTATTTTCCTCCTATAAAATGTTTTATTTTGTCTTTCTCTTCCTAGCACTTAACAAATCCTGTTCCATTGAAGTACTTAATTAATATTGTTTGAATTGTATTGAAACTGAATTTTCTCTCTATATTGAGTGCATATATTCTTTCATAGGTAGATATAATAATTGATAAGCTATTATATGGTTGGAAATATGCTGTGGTTTTTCCCAACATGCCTAATTCTTAAGTATTTGCTAAATAATTCTATGTTCATTTTTTCCCTAGTCATACACATTTTCATATGTCTTGTATCTGTTTCCAGGTCTTTTTCTGTGTCACCTTATTTATAAAGGTACCCTTTACTGGGTTTCTGCCTAACATTCTTGGTAACCAGACACTCTAACTCCCTAATTCTCATTCAGGCTTCTTCATACAGACCAAGGTAAATGAAATGTTCAAATGGATTTTTGAAAAGTTAGCCTAGTATGATTTATCTAAGGATGGTCTACTTGAGCTAAGAGTCTGATTCCTCTACTGGATTAGGGAACAGGGGTGAGTAGGTGAAGAGTGCACCTGCATCTCTATTTCAACAAATACACACATTCTCCCAATAAAGTAAAAAAAAAAAACCTCCAGGTGCAGTGTGTGTTCCACTTGTCTTCATTAAGTATTAGCAGTCTGCTGGAAAGAGGTCCATAGAAGAAATCAATGAAGAGTTATGAAATAATGCATATGGATTGGCTGAAGGGAAAAAGCTCAGCATTGCTGTAGCCTCATAATTACATTTTTTTCTGGGTAAAATAAAGTGGAAGTTGTCAAAATAACAGACACAGTGGTTTTGAACCTACTGAGGTTATAGAAGTTCAGTACTTCCATTGATTGCAAAATGGAGGAATAATTAATAAGTCCATAGTAATCATAAAAACTTACATTTCCATAGATTTTAAAGATTTATTAAGGTATTTTCAGAAGCCAGTGAGGTTGTAGAGAAAGTATTACTTAGATAATAATGGCTAGTACTTACAAAGCAATTTAAGGTTTGTAAAGCACTTTTCAAATATCTCATTTCATCCTCACAACAAGCCTGGGAGGTGGGTGCTTTTTTGCAGAGGGGGAAATGGAGGCAGGTAGAGGTCAATTAACTTGTTTTGAGTCATAATGGTAGTAAATGTTTTAAGAAACATTGGAAAAAGCTTCCTGTAGAAGATTATATTTTAGCTGCTACTTGAAGGAAACTTGGCTAACCAAGACACAGAAATGAAGAGGTAGAACATTTCATGCATGTGGGAAATGCCTAGATTTAGGCATTTTCATTTGAAGAATAAAAAGGAAGTCAGTAATATTGAAGCGTGGAGTATATGGGCAGGGAAGTATAAGGAATAAGATGAGTGGAAAGAGGGGGAAGAGGAGATGAGGCAAATTATCAAGGTTTTTGAATGTCTTTATTTTAATGTTGGAAATGATAGGAGCTACTGGAGTTTATTAATCAATAATTACTACAGTATTGTGTGTGTGTGTGTGTGTGTGTGTGTGTGTGTGTGTGTGTATGTACTTGAAGTGATCAGAATTGTACTTTAGAATATTACTTTGACAACTGAATGAAGGAGGGCTAGAGTGTAGAGAAACTTTTGGTAGAAAGTTCAACCAGCTGACTATTATGATAGTTCAGATAGAGGTAGTGTGGACCTGTACTAAGTGATAATTGTTCAAAGGAGAAAAGATTTATAGCAAGAAATATTACAAAGATAATATCAAAAACCTTTGGCAAAAAAGATTAGAAATGAGGAGTTATGGATAGTGTTGAAAGAGACCTTCAAATATATTCCAAAAGAATCTAAGAACATACTATCCAGCAAAACTTTATATCCTCCATAAAAAAAAATGGATTTTTAAAGACATTAAGGACTTCCTTGAATTACTAATGAAAAGATGAGACCTAATTAGACACTTTGAAATGGAAATTCAATAGACAAGAGGAACAAATAAGTTGAATACACTTGATAAATGAGAAGGGACTATTTAGAGACTAATAGCATCCTTCAGGATCCTAAGATCTTCCAGAATCTTTGAGAAAGTGAAAGAAGATAGAAAGAGATTCCAACAAAGGTTTTGGTCTGTTTTGATATGGTTAGAAGAAGGAAAAGAAAGGGAAAAGCTCATATATTGGGGAGGAAAGGAAGAGGAAGGAAAAAGGACTTAGTATCCCCAACACAGAGTCAGATATTATTGTTCAGTCATAGCTGACTCTGAGTGAACTGATTTGGTTTTTCTTGGCAAAGATATTGGAGTCATTTGCCATTTTCTTCTCCAGCTCATTTAACAAATGAGGAAACTAAAGATGTCAATTGCTACATCTATCATTCTAGTAATCTATCAAATACTAGTGGGCATAATAAGCATCCTTGTCTTCTTGTAATCGATTTCTCAGCTTTCTTCAATGCATATGAAAGTTTAGATAAACTATTTACCATGGAAAGGAAAGCTACATTTATCCATATGTTTTTTAGTATTTAAAAAAAAAACAGAAATTCTGGATTTGGTCAGGAATAAGTGACTTGCTCAGAGTCAAACATAAGTATCTGACACCATATTTGAACTCAGGAAAAAACATAAGTATTCTTGACTCTGGCCCTGGCACTTTATTGCCCCATCTGAGTACCCCTGAGTATGATGTAAACATACATTAATTAACAGTCAATGGTGGATTTGAGCCACAAAGATCCAATTTAAACAAATAAAAAAGTAGGATATAAAAATGTTATTTAAATGAAATATAATAGGCATATAATCATTCATAAAGTAGGCCCTTATGGACAAAATCTCTAATTGATTAGGTTAACTCACAGAAATAAAGGTGGCACTCATGATTTTAGAGAAGGCCATCTCTAAAACAGATATCATAAAAAGAGAGACAAGCATAAAAACTACATGATATTCAAAGGTCCTACAACAAACCAAGGTAAATAGCATATAGATTTTTAGTATGTGTATATATACCTATATATTGTGTATATACACATACATACTAAATAGGGCATCATCCAAGTAAAGGGAAAATTAATTGAATTGCAGTAGAAATGGTAATAGTATAATTTTAGAATACTCAAAGTACTAGAAATGATAGAAATGCTAGATCTTTGGTGAATATTTAATTGAAATTGAAAGGAGCTTATGTAATTTGTCAGATGTTTGTGGAAACCATAAAAATTGATAATGTAAAAAAAATTGATAATGTATTGGGATTCAGAAACAATAAACAAATACATGAAAACAGAAATATTTAAAAATTGCTTTTATTTACTACAATGCCACAAAATCAAATTCAACAATAAGCATTTGAAGAAAAAATATAAACACTTTGGAGACTAAATATATTATTCCTGAAGAATTGGTGAGAGAGCAAATTTCAAAAAATAGTTTTATGTAAGTAGATAATGAGGCATTAGATCAAAACTTATGGGATAAAGATAAATGAATCTCTTAAGGAAAATTTATGTCTCTAAACATTTCCATTAGTAAAGAAAAAAAAGATTATTTTAAAAATTATAAAATAAATAAAAATTAAAAATCTCTTCAAATACCAAAGTAGAAATTTTGAAAATTCAAAAAAGAGAACATAAATGAAAAGTAGCTACAACAATTATATCAACAACAAACTGGTAAGTTTAAGACCTTTAAAAGCTTCTAATAAAGTAATTGCCAATTCCAATTTTTTTAAAAAAAGGTACAAAATTGCTTATTTCAAAAACTACAGTATTGGATTATACACCAAGAGAAAACCAATAATTTAGATAAAATTATTGAATTTTACAAAAAATTAAATATCTATAACATCTATCTAGAAGATAGATAAAGAATAAGAAATAGAGAATTCAAATAACTTGGTATCAAAAAAGAAACTGAATAATCCAATAAAGAATTTCTAAAGGTGGAGGGGGGAAAATTCAGCCAGATTTACACATATAGTTTATCAAATACCCAATAATTATTTCTAATATATATAAACTACTAGCAAAAATATAAAAGTAATGTGTCTTGGAAGCTTTTTCTATGATAACAAAGTGGTCAACACCTAAACAAGGAAGAAGCATAACAGAGAATGAAAACTATATACCACAATCCCTGATAAATATTGCAAATATATTGCATAATTAAATATTATCAAAGAGGATTTAACATATTTTAAGGATTATTAAAATGAGCAGGTTGAATTTATACCAGGAATGCAGATATAATTCAATATAAAGGAAGTTATAATAGATAATATTTTTGACACAAATTATCAAATCACATTATTATATTGTTAGATTCTGAAAATCTTTTGACGAAATCCAGAATTTATTCCTATTTTTAAAAAATGCTAGAAAATATAAAGATAGTTTTCCTTTAGATGGTAAGAAGTTCATCTAAAAATTCATCATATATACTGAAGAAAGCTGAGAAACCTTTAAATAAGATTTGGGTGTAGGCAAGGATGACTTATTATTACCATTACTATTTGATAGATTATTAGAAGCTATTGCAGTCAGAGAAAAAGAAATCAAGCAAATAAACATGGGAAAAAAGCATATAAAATAATTGTTTTTTATAGGTGATATGAAATCTGTTTGCAGAACCCCAAATAGTCAACTAAAATTATTTGAAGCAAAGCTATGATGGGGCATTGGGAGAGAGAAGGAAGGTAGAGCTATGGTATTAAAAAAAGAAAGTAAAGAAAAACTGGTTTTTGAAACATTTTTAAATACACAAAAGAGAAGAAAAGAGAAGAAAGAACAGAGGGGTAAGATAACTTTGTAAGCTAGCTATGTGTTGAACTCATTAATATATATTAAAAGAACAACAAGCTTGCCTTATAAGTATAATTGTCTTTATTATATTATATCTGCAAAATACTCATTTTCTGTGGCATTTGTGACATTCAGAATGATCAAATATATCAGCAATACATACATACACACATACACACATATTTATATATATAGAGAGAGACTGATTCAGATATATATCCATATATATCATATTGAAAAAAACCTGGTTAACTAATTTAATGTTCATTTTGAGAAGGAGGCAAATTAATAGAAATGAAGGAATTAAAAATATTTCCTAGGATTTATCCAAAGTTCCATTAAAGGACCCCTATGATATCATATTTTAGGAAAGAGATGATTCTAAGTTCTCTAAAGAAATATTAGAAGAACACAAGTGCTGGAATATATTAGTGTTTTGGCTTTACTTTGGGGCATAGTGACTGACTCATGTTTCCTCCCTCTTCAAAAATAGATTCTTCACTAGAGATTTGACTCAATTTGTATAGAGAGAAGACTCTCTTTGGGCACAGTCATTCATGAAACTATTAAAATTTGAAGAGGGTTGGGTTTGTACCAAATGAATTAATCACCTATGCCTACAAAATCTTAACTATTCTGAACAACAGGAAGGATGTGATTATGAAATTATCATTTTACAACTATTTTATAAAGTTCTCTTTCTACTCTTAAATTTTCTGATACAAAATACATAAAAACAAAAGATCTTGAATTAAAATGGTTTTCAGTGTTTCATATTTTAATTTTTGAATAAAAAAATGTTTGCTTTGGAGAGACTTTAACAATTGCACCACTTCTAGATCTCTGGGTTTGGAACTTTTGTATTTTTGTCCTTGGGATCATTTTTTATCTTGGTCTGTTTTTCCTGGTATTCTGGATAATGAAATCTTGCCATAATTAATTTGAATCCTGAATTTTACATCTGAAATAGTCAAATATTATAGATTCCTCAAACATCATAAATCTTTTAAAAAATGCCTTCCTGGTCCTTATTTTCAAGAACTCATCCTATTTCTCTGTTCTTTACACCTTTTAAAACATATTTTTAAATATCTGAAGGTGGGAAACAGTCTTAAGTTTTTGGTGGCATCATCATATTATTAGTTTTTATAATAGATTTTAATAGATTACATTATATTAATGGATCTAGAGGAAAAAATGATATTGGTGACTTTGCATAGCCTTCCTCACTTAAATCCAAGTCACTTCCAAGTCGTATCACCTTCCTCATGTCATGTTCCTCTTGGTGAATGAAGGACAACAACAACAAGATTTTAGTTAGAAATCTGCTCATTAGTCTTTCTAGGAAGAGGGCTGATCTTTCATCAATCCATTCATATATTTGTTTAACATATATTTGTTGATTTATTTGTATCCAATAAAATAAACAAACCAAAAAAACTGCCTCCATTTTATAAGGGACAAATACAGCCAAAGACTAGAGATCCTATTTTGCTCTCAAATCCATCCATCTAGTTATTGTAATGCATCTAACACATAATCCATATCATATTGCAAAGTAAGAAAAAAAACTTAAGAAATTTCAATTTAATAATTTTGAAGTGACAGAAGCAAAAGACTCTACCTAAAGTTATGTGGTTTTTCTTGCCTGAAATTAGAGTACTCTTGCTTTTAACTTTGCATTTAATAGATGATCCTTCACTTACTAAAATATACTGTAGTAGCTTGGCATATGATTTTGTCTTAATAAGTGGGACAGTTTATCTCTGCTAACATTGACAACATTTTTTCACTTAACAAGACAGAATGGTGTTAGTCCAGGTCCAAGGCTACCATAAGTCTTATGTATTCAAATATTGATTGTGACACTTGGGCCTGGATAATGAATCTTTGCCATAATTCATGTGAATCCTGAATCTTACATCTAAAATGTTCAAATATTGTAGATTCCTCAAATTTTTAAAATCTTTTTTTAAAAAAAAAGGCTTTCTTAGTCCTTATTTTCAAGCAATGGTTTATTCCTTGTTCAAATTTATGTCAAATGGATGTGTTGTTGGGAAAGCTTATGTAGGTATATAAGAAGAATAATTATACCCAAGAAGACTAGGTCCCACCCCTGCATGTGAAATGTCAGAAAACGATGTTTTGACTCCTAGTGTCCTTGGTGGAGATGAGTTGGTGCTGAATTTGCAAAAAGTATGATTCCAGTGTCATTTGTTTCCAGTATTTCCTGAAAAATTGATTTATTCTACATTATTAATGAACTTTGCAGGAGCTCCACTTGTCAGGGTCTACTCTGCAGGGGTCAATCATGAGAGGAAACCTGACGTTAGTGGATCCAGCTTAAGTGATTTTGTCATGCTAAAGATTCAATATATCAGAACAAATGTCAGCTCTTTCCAATATGTTAATTCCTCTGAGCTTATTTGCATAAACTACAGTCAATGAAATGCAAGTTCCCCCTCCAAGATAATTAATGGAGATTTATAAAGGATTTTTAATTTACCCTCCTTTTTCTTGCTTTTTTTTTTCCCTTTCAACATAAATTCTTGATGTAGTAGATGCAGCAGAGACACAAGTAAGTGGTAAGCACAAAAGAATAAGTAATGATTAGGAATTCATTTTATTCATTTTTAAATGAATCTATTTATTTTTAATAGACAATAACTACCTATGAAAGTATGCACCCAAAGTTTTAGAGTTCTTATTGGTCAAAGTTGAGTTAGAGATAGATTGTTTACCCTTTTAAAAAAATGTTATCTTGTTTATCACATTAAAATATTTTTATTGTGTCATTGATTTTAGTTAAAAAAATCATCTCCACCATTTCCTCGCTGAATCTTTTTAAAAAATGTAACAAAGAAAGGGGCCAGCTAGATGGCTCAGTGGATAAAGCACCAGACATCAAGTCAGGGAGACCTGAGTTCAAACGTGGCCTCAGACACGTAATACTTCCTAGTTGTATGACCCTGGGCAAGTCACTTAACCCCAATTACCTCAGCAAAAATGAATAAATAAATAACAAATATAGGGATCTCATTGAGAAATGGACACAATGCTCTCTTTAGACAACCTGCCACTTTTTGACTGACTGTAGGAAGCTATGTTTCATTATCCTTTCACTAGAACCATTATTAATTTTTTTCATTCTCTCAGAGTTTAGCATCCTTTTAGAAATGATTATATTTATATTGTTTTGTCATTATATATGTTATTTGTTTGACTTTCAGGATGGCTTTTTAAGTTCATGTGCCTCTTCTTCCATATAAGGCACAGACAGACATTTCCTGTTCTCAGTTACCAAAATTAAGTTTTATCAGATGTTTATTATTGTTTTTTGATCCAGGGAACTTTTTACTTTTGTTCAGCCTTTATAGGTAAATTTTAACTTTTAAAAAATAAAAAATTCACTTTTCAATGATAAAAACATTATTCTTTTTACTAATTCTATCAAATCACTTTGACTTTTTTCTGTTTTAAAGAGTTTTAAAATTTCTTTTTCATTCTTTTCTGTGTGTTCTATAAATTATATTAAATTAAAGGAATTTGTTTTCTTTATCATTACACAAATTCAATATAATTTTGTTCTTATGAAATTTTCTTAGCATTTAGATACATATACATACTGTTCAATTTTTAAAATATAATTTCACCATATCACACTGTAATTGTGTGGGGCATGGATATTGTCATAAATTATGTAATATGAGACATTAAATATGGTATGACTGAAGAGCAGAAGAGAATTAGGTAAGAAGGTAGTGAGACACCATTGGTTGGCTTATTTTTTCAAGCTATCTTAAGTAATTTCATTTGTTGTGGCACAAGGTATCTGGGACAAGTTCTAACAAGTCATTCTTAGAGGTCATAATATATAGCAGTAACTTACATGCCAGACATCATTTGGTAAATACTGCCATTTTTGTTGTTATTTAGTTGTTAGCAGTTATGTCCAACCCCTCATAATCAATCAATCTCTCTCTCTCTCTCTCTCTCTCTCTCTCTCTCTCTCTCTCTCTCTCTCTCTCTGTCTCTCTCTCTCTCTTTTGGTAAAGATACTAGAAATGGTTTGCTATTTTTTCTTCCAGCTAATTTTAGAAATAAGGAACTAAGGCAAATGGGGTGAAATGACTTGCCCAGAGTCACATAGCTAGTAAGTGTCTGAGGCTAGATTTGAATTTAGGAAGATGAATTTTCCTGACTTTATACCTAACACTCTATTTATTGTACCACCCAACTACTACAGATACCACACACACTCACACACACACACACACACACACACACACACACACACACACACTAATACAATGTAATGCATAAGTAACACATTTTATATATGTAGGAATATACACAGGTATATTCTAAAACATATAGCCCATGTTACGCACACACGTCACCTGGAAATATCATCATAAATACCAAACTTTCAGGTCCATTAAAAAACACTGCAAACAACCAAAATGCCTTCAAGTACTGAAGAATCATAATTATGATAACAGTGGTCAATGAATCAAGAGAAGAATATTCCAAAAGGCAAAAGGGTTTTTGCCTTTACAATGGAAATTCCATCACAATGGAAAATAATCTATCTGGCAAAACTAAGTATAATGATATGGGGATAAAAAAAAAAAGGATTTTTAGTAAACTCAAGGATTTGAATGCATTACTGATGAAAAGAACTGAGGCACTCATTTCCAAAATATATAGTGAATTGACTCTAATTTATAAGAAATCAAGCCATTCTCCAATTGATAAATGGTCAAAGGATATGAACAGACAATTTTCAGATGATAAAATTGAAATTATTTCCACTCATATGAAAGAATGTTCCAAATCACTATTGATCAGAGAAATATAAATTAAGACAATTCTGAGATACCACTATACACTGTCAGATTGGCTAAGATGACAGGAAAAAATAATGATGAATGTTGGAGGGGATGTGGGAAAATTGGGACATTGTTGCATTGTTGGTGGAGTTGTGAACAAATCCAACCATTCTGGAGAGCAATATGGAATTATGCCCCAAAAGTTATCAAACTGTGCATACCCTTTGATTCATCAGTGCTACTACTGGGCTTATACCCCAAAGAGATATTAAAGAAGGGAAAGGGATTTCTATGTGCAAGAATGTTTGAAGCAGCCCTCTTTATAGTGGCCAGAAACTGGAAAATAAATGGATTGGAGAATGGTTGGGTAAATTATGGTATATGAATGTTATGGAATATTATTGTTCTGTAAGAAATGACCAGCAGCATGAATACAGAGAGACTTGGAGAGACTTACATGAACTGATGCTAAGTGAAATGAGCAGAACCAGGGGATCATTATGTACTTCAACAACAATACTATATGAGGATCAATTCTGATGGAAGTGGATATCTTTGACAAAGAGAAGATCTAATTCAATTCCAATTTATCAATGATGGACAAAATTAGCTACACCCAGAGAAGGAACACTGAGAAATGAGTGTAAACTCTTTGCACTTTTGTTTTTCTTCCCGGGTTATTTTTACCTTCTGAATCCAATTCTTCCTGTGCAGTAAGAGAACTGTTTGGTTCTGCACACATATATTGTACCTAGGATATACTATAACTTATTTAACATGTATAAGACTGCCTGCCATTTAGGGGAGGGGGGTGGAGCGAGAGAAGGGAAAAATCACAACAGAAGTAAGTGCAAGGGATAATGTAAAAATTACCCATGTACTGCCAATAAAAAGTTATAATAAAAAAAGAAAAAAAAGAAAAGAATTGAGGCACATTTTGAAATGGAAACAATGAAAAGAAGAGAAAAATAGATACACAATTTGATCAACAAAAGGGACTAATGTGAAGATAAATTGTTTACAATCTATTTGGGAGAGAAGAACCATATCTTCTAAGCACCCTAATGCCTTCTAGAGACATAGAAAAAAATAAATAAGATACACAAATGGTTTGAGAGAGTGATTTAGATTTTTTTTTTTGATGGCTATAGGATAAGAAAATGGTAGGAATGAGGATAATACCTTACGGGAAAAAAAGAGGAAGACAAGGAAGCACAATCTCACACAAGAGAAGCATATGAATTGAAGAATACACAAAAATAGAAGAAAGCATGTTTATCCTATGAAACTCAATTTCAGCTGAAACAGACAAAAGAAAGTTAAATAAGCTTACATAAACACACAGAAACAGAGTTTAGTATAGAAATATAAATTAAAATGCAATTAGATGGAGATTGGGAGAGGAACATGTAAGAAGAATAGCAAAAAAAGACAATAAATCATAATTAAAACAAACTCCTAAAAAAGATTGGAAAGAGTGAAGGGGTCAATCAAGAGAGTAAAAATTTGGTGGAAGATAAGTGATGAGATAAAACAACTAGCAAAGGAACAGACAAAAAACATATAGTTCATAGATGTCAAGTGATTGGTAAATTCTAATTCTATCAAATTATTTTTTTTTTTTTAAAGAAGAGTGAAACAAAGAGTGAAATGTGCAAGTAGATAGGATTGAGAGAAATCCACTTACAAACATAATTGTGAATGTGAGTGGGAAGAATTTACCCATAAAATAAAAGAGAATAGCAAAAACAATTAGAAAGCAGGTTCCAACAGTACATTGTTTAAACAAAACACATTTGAAAAATGAGAATTGAAATAAAGTGTTAGGAAAGAATCTATTATATTTAAAGTGAACTTAAAGAAGCAGGAGTAACAATCATGATTTCAGACAAGAGATAATCAGAAACATTACATTATACTTAAAATAATGATAGAAAATGAATCTATGGTATTGTATTTACCATACAAATAGTATATATCACAGAATATTTTTAACTCAAATGAAAAATTTATAAAAGTGCATGTAGAAATCCCTACCACCATAAAATTGTAATAGTAAAGAATTTCAAAGTATCCTTTTTAGACAAACCTAACAAAAATATAAATAAGAAAAAAGTTATGGGTCTCATAAGATTTTTAGAAAAATAAGAGATGAGAGATATTTAATAATTATTGTGTGAGAACAGAAAGGAGTTATATATTTGCTCATGTATATAAGGCCATGTAATAAAAAATACACATAAGTACATAAAAGGAAAAATACTTAACATTCTTTACTGTTTGCAATAAAATAAAAAATCTCTCCAGTAAATGTGTTTGAAGAAATTATTAAAACCTTAAGAACTAAATCAAAAAACAAATCTGAGAAATAATGGTATATAAAAATGACAGACAACAAAAATTATGAAATATAGTTAAAGAAGTCCTTAAGAGAATATTTATTTTTCTATTATTTGATCGAAAAAAGAGAAAAATAACAAATCATTAAATTGAATGTACAAGTAGAAAAAAAAAGTCATATACATTCATCTAAATGGCAAAGTACAAATTCTGAAAATCAAAGAAGAAATAAGCAATGTTGAAAGCAAAAGCATACAAAGAAACAAACATTTAATTAGTAGGTAAAAATAGGAGCTTTTATTTTGGATTAAGAATTTCCCAGTCTGATTAAAAAAGAGAGAGGAAAATGAAATTGTTAATATATAAAATGAAAACAGGGACTTTACAACAATTGAAATGGAAACAAAGGAAACTACCTGAAACTATTTGCTAAATTATGTAATTGATAATATAAATGAATGAATATTTACAGAAATATAACATAGCCATATCACTAGAGGAAGAAATAGATTGAATATTCTAGTATCAGAAATAAAAGATTTAAAAAAAAAAACCCAACCCATAAATGAACATCTAAAGGGGGAAAAATCCATTAAGTGTATGGTTTTAAAATTCTTTTAATGATTGTAGAGGCAGCTTGGTGGCACCACAAGGAGAATGCTGGGTCTGGAGTAAGGAAAACCTTAGTTCAAATTCAACCTCAGAAACTTACTAGCTGTATGACCGTGCAAATTATTTTCTTTGATCTCTTCCTCTATAAAATGAACTGGAGAAGGAAATGGTAAATTACTACATTATATCTGCCAAAACAATCCCAGATTTATGAAGTCAGATGAAACCGAAAGCACTGAACAACAATAATAAGCAGTTATTACAATAGAGAGCAATTAATGCCAATATCGTGTGAACTGCTTGAAAATAGTTAAATAAATGGCCTTGCTAAAATGTTTTCCTTGATAGGTTTTCTTGACACCAGAGAGTGACAGAAACTAAGTTATAGATTGATATTTTTAAGTAACATCAACATGAAAATTTTAAATGGAATATTTATCAAGAGTCTACAGCAACAACAATGGCACAATAGGATTTTATATCATGATGAGGTTGGGTATATATTGAAAATGTAAGTTTGATTTAGGAAATTGTGGCCATAATCAACTAAGTTTATGACAAAAAGGTAAATATTTATTTGATTATTTTGGTAAATGCTGAAAAGTCTTTTTCTTTATTATGATAAATAGATTGTATTTAAAATATAGTCCCAACCTTATATGTAACAGAGAAAATTTAGAGGTCTTTCCAATAAAATCAGGGGTAAAGTAAGGATAACCATTATCATCAATCCTGTTTTAACATAGTGTTAGAAATACTAGTTATAACAATAAAACAATAAATAAATTTGAGGGAATCACTTTTGAAAAATGGTATTGATATGGACTCTGTAAACCAGTTTATTGTTAAAAGCTGAAAGGAGGTATTTTCCCTAGACTATCCTGTTTGTACAGGAGAAGAGAGGCCAAAATACCTATATTGGGCCTCTGTTGACTCAAGGAGTACATTAAAAGCAGCTCTGAATTTCTATATATGTCACATTGGCATGAAAAAATCAAGATGACAAAGAGTGAAAATAATTAATTTTGGAGGGGCTGTCAGAAAATAGGCATGATAAAGCATTGTTGGTAATTTAGATCTACTGGAAAGCAATTTAGAATGATGCTTCCCAAAGAAGAAAGATTAGCTCCAGGGAAGGGTGTGTATATTAGTTTTTATCACTATTGGGACTAACAAGGTCACAGTTCCTAAATGTTTATTGTGAGAACCCAAGATATAGTCATTCAGAAAAGTAATTTGAAATTATATTAAAAAAAATTACTAAATTTGTGCATACCCAGTGACAACACCACTAAGAAAGAGAAAAACGACTTGTGTATAAAACTTTATAGCAGTTCTTTTTTTACAATGAAAGAAACGGGAAACTAAGAAGATATCCATCAATTGGGAGATAGCTGAATAAAGTATGGTATGTGAATGCAATGATATGCTAATTATCCTGTAAGAAATAATGAACAAGGAGTATTTGAAGAAATCTGGGAAGATGTATGATGTAGAGTAAAATGAGCAGATCCAGAATAATTTATACAGTAATATTGTTTAGACTCCTGATTACTGCAATAACCTACTAGAGTGGACTGATGATGAAACATGCTTCCAACTTCCTAAGGTGATGACCTCAAAGTACAGAATGAGACCCATTTTTCAACATAGTGTGAAAATGTTTTGCTTGACTGCACATATCTGTTATAAGGGATTTGTTTTGTTTTTACAATGGGATAGAGAGGTGGAGAAAAAAATATTATTTGAATATAAAATAATTTATAAGAAAGGAATTATGCTCCTAAAGTCAAAAGTCTCTGCATATTTTTTTTTGTCTCTGGTTATATCAGGATATTTGTGTGTGTGTGTGTGTGTGTGTGTGTGTGTGTGTGTGTGTGAAATTAAAGAACTGGAAACTAAGTATATGCTCATTTAATAGGAAATGTATAAACAAATAATGATATATGAATGTAATATATTATAAATATGACTGTAATTGGGTTATAAGAAATGGTGAAATAAACAGTTTGAGAGAAAGCTGGGAAGATCTGTAGCAAATGATGTAGAATGAAGTTAGAAGAACCAATAGAGTATTTTATAAAATAACATTTCAAAGAAATACAACTGTGAAATTCTTAAGAACACTGGTCAAAATAATGATTCAATCATTGTAAAAGTTTCCAAACTTATGGTGATGATAGATCTTACCCTTCATTCTCCTTGGCAGAAAAGTGATAAAGTTGAAAATAGATGCATTTTTAGATACTATAAATGTGGAAATTTGTTTTATGTAATTGTACATATTTCTTACAATGTGGTACAGTGGGAGCCAGAAAGACTCATTTTCCTGAGTTCAAATATAGCCTCTGATACCTATTAACTAGCTGAGTGACCTTAGGCAAGTCACTTAATTCTGTTTGCCTCAAATTCCTCATCTGTGCAATGAGTTGGAGAGGAAATGACAAACCACTCCAGTATTTGTTAAGAAATCCTAAATGGGGTCATAAAGAGTTATACATGACTGAAAAATAACTAAACAACAACAAAAAATAATGGAGAGGTGAAACAGAAATACAGCAGCATTAACAGAACAAAAGAAAAAAAGGAGGTCAATAGCATTTTTGTTTTTTATTTTTTAACTTTTTTCCCCAATATGCATAAATATATTTACATAATTCTCTTGCTGCACAAGAGAAATTAAGTCATAAAAAGAAAGTAAATGAGTAAGAAAGCAGAATGAAAGCAAAAAACAACAAAAAGAATGAGAATGTTATGTTGTGATTCGCATTCAGTTCCTACAGTTCTTTCTCTGTGTGTAGATAGCCGTCTTCATCACAAGAACACTGGAAATGGCATAAATCATCTCACTGTTGGAAAAAGTCACATTCATCAGAATTGATTATCCTATAATATTGATGTTATTGTGTTCAGTGATCTCCTGGTTCTGCTCATTTCACTTAGCATTCTGTTCATCTAAGTCTCTCCAAGCCTCCCTAAAATCATCCCTGATCATTTCTTATAGAACAATAATATTGTATAAAATTCATATACTATAACTTATTCAACCATTCTCCAACTGATGGGCATCCACTCAGTTTCCAGTGTCTTGCTACCCCAAAAAGGGCTACCACAAACATTTTTGCACATGTGGGTTCCTTTCCTTCCTTTAAAATCTCCATTAAAGCATTTTTTAAAAAAGAACATAAAAGAAAAGAATAAAGTCAGAAAAAAGATATGAAATTTCATATAAAATCTTCTTTTTCTTTTATAATATGTGTATGTATTTGATATTTGTTAAATTCAGAATGAAAATGAAATAAAGAAGACATCCAAAAAGGATGAAAAAGTGAAAAGACCATTAGTTTGGCAAATAAGTGATAATTGCTGACTTTAGAGAGAGCAATTTCCAGTGAATTATGAGGTCAAGAGCCAGATGCCAGAGGGTTTAAAAGCAAGTGAGAGAATCAGATTTGAAGGCATCTGATGTAGATGGCTTTCTCAAGAATTTTAGGTGAGAAGGGAAGAAGAGATACAGATTGTAGCTGTAAATGGTAAAATCAAATGAGTTTCTTTTTATAAAAGGAGGAGGAATGGGCTTGTTTATACGCAGCAGAGAAGTAGATAGGGAGAGAGTATGACAGTGGAGACAATATGCTGAAAGAGGGGAGGGGATGAAGGGAACAAATAATGAGGTTTGCTTTGTAAAGGGGAAAGGGAATATTTACTTCTTCATGAGAGGGAAATGTGAAGGAGAAATTATCAGAGGGAAGATATCTGAATGATGTTAAAAAAAGAGGGAGCAGAACAGGAAGCTTTTGTTGAATGGCTTCAATATTTTTGGTGAAGTATTAAATGAGGTCCTCAGTGGAAAGGGAATTAGGGCTAGATAAAAGGTTGTGGAAGGCTTAAACAGAACTGAAAATGTTTGGGAAAATGAATAGATTAAAGATAATAGATAAAAGGATTTCCTTGCAATAAATATCAAGTTGAATTTTACGTAGCATAAATTTGTAGTAGACCCAGTCACCAAGATTCTATGATATTCATCCAGTCCCACTCAAAAATATACAAACTCTTTTAGAATTGTGGAATACCAGAACTGAAAGGAGTCTCTGATCTTCCCCCATTTTATAGATGGAGAAACTAAAGCTCAAAGGGACTCAGTGTCTTGTCTAAGGCCACAGATTATTTAGTGAAAAATTAAAATGATGCCAAAATTTCTCCTTGGAGAAAATTCTACTATCCTTCTTGTAGTATTTACTATACTGTGTATAGTGTCCAAACCATTAGGGCATACAGTATCATAATATATTACATTTAGAAAACATCACTCATATATATTTGTGTTTAAGTGGAGTGTGTGTGTGTGTATGAGAGAGAGAGACAGAGAGAGAGTCAGAGAAAGAGACACAGAGAGACACCCAGAGAGAGACAGAGAGGAAGAGAGAGAAAGAGAGAGAAAAAGAGAGAAAGAGAGAAAGAGAGAGAGAGAGAGAGAGAGAGAGAGAGAGACAGAGAGAGAGAGAGAGAGAGAGAGAAAAAGAGAGAGAGAGAGAGAGAGAGAGAGAGAGAGAGAGAGAGAGAGAGACAGACAGACAAGACAGATTGTATTGGGAACATGCAACAATTCTGAACTTGGCAGAGTTTCTTCATGTTTACATAGGCTGAAATCCTGAATATCCAATCAGCTTATTCCTTGGTTCTATCTAAAACTCAGCAAGAAATTAGAGATGCATGTCCTGTTGCTGTGCAGCTAGGATACATCTGATGTTATTTCTCTGGCTTTCCCACCATGGTTCAGGAGGATGAGTTGGGAATTACAATCATGTGGGTTTTTTTCTCTTGATTATTATACTCACTCTCAGTTTTACAGTAATTGATGCTAAAGAGTTTTCTTTCCTCTTTTGGGCTGCAGGTGTGAGTGCTAATGTTCCCTAGGACAGAACAAGATAAGTGGCTATTGCTTTGTTGCCTTCTGCTTCCTCTTTGTAAGAAGCCACTCTCAGAGATCTGCAGGAAGAGATTTCCTTGCAGATGGCATAGGTCAATATATTGTGTATTCGATATAGTCAATAATAAAGTAAGGACTTATGCTAACTGAATGTTAATGAGGAAGTGCAAGGACCTTGGAAAGTCATTATGTCTGGTCATTCGTTTCACAATATTGTTGCAAACAGGCTCTGGAGGCCAGTGCAAGGAAATGATTTTAAAAAGCCTAGAGAAAAACTGGAAAAATACAGAAAGGCCTGCAATGCTAAATGCAGTGCAAAGTTCAGGTGATGTGCAATAATAGCTTGTTATACAGAAAGAAAGTAGGATCAGTTCTTAATGAGAAGACTGGTCTGGCTCCAAATTTAATTCTTTCCTCTTTAGAAAACAGTGGGACTCCTTTAAGTATTTGTTGCTGCATGTGAATAGAAGACATCTTGTTGGAGAAATCTGGAAATAGATTTTAAAATATGCTTATGCAGGCACTTAGACTAGGTATATATAATGATGTAGTATATATAAAACTGGCTATAATTCACATAATAATATTCACGTAGTACTTTTTATCTGGGCACATTTGAACTCATTAGCTATGGAGTTTGCTATGTAACATACCTTTATTTTAGTAAATGAAGATGCTAAGGTTAAGTGACTACTGTGACAAGCTTCTAGAAGATAAAAAATAGTATCTAGGAACCAGCTTTCTTTCCCTTGTTCAACCCATTTATGCTAGAGATAGGACCACAAAGCATAACAAGAAGATAGCTTTGTTTAATTGCTGATTGTGAGATGAATTAAACTACTTATTTGCCCATAGTCTATTTCCTTATTTATAAAATTAAAGGATTGGATTAGATGATCCTTAAGGTTCCTTTCTAATAGTTTATGAATTCATAATCAGTGGTTTTTAATCCCACTAGTATAGATTAAAGGCCTTTCTGTGCTTCTATATCAAGATTTACTTTTTTTCCCCTTTCTTATCTCCCTCTTCTCTCCCTTGTCTCCCAAAATATCTTGATCTCTTGAAGGTAAACTTTCAGTGTGGCAGTGGATGCATAATACCTTGTTAACAATACACTACAATGCAGTAATGAACTGAACCAGCTACACCCAGTGAAAGAACTCTGGGAGATGACTAAAAACCATTACATTGAATTCCCAATCCCTATATTTTTGCCTACCTGCACTTTTGATTTCCTTCACAAGCTAATTGTACAATATTTCAGAGTCTGATTCTATTTGTACAGCAAAATAACGGTTTGGTCATGTATACTTATTGTGTATCTAATTTATATTTTAATATATTTAACATCTACTGGTCATCCTGCCATCTAGGGGAGAGGGTGGGGGGTAAGAGGGGAAAAATTGGAACAAGAGGTTTGGCAATTGTCAATGCTGTAAAGTTACCTATACATATAACCTGTAAATAAAAGGCTATTAAATAAAAAAAAATACACTACAATGGAGTTAGAAGTTGTAGGATGAGATGGTCATTCTAGAAATTGTGGGGGGTCTGCTTACTATCTTACACTAACATGAGTGTGTGCATGTGTGTGCACATGTCTCCTCAAAGAAGCAGCATAAACTTGAACATTTCAGCAATAGGGGTTACCATGTGGCATTTTAATCCTAGCAAAGTAAAATTGACTGAGCTCAATATTGATATATGAGAGGTGTGACTCATGTTCCCTCAAAAAAAATTCTTGAGTTATAAAATTATTTGGAAACATCATGTATGATAAAGGAAAAAAAATCCTTTCTCTTATTCTCTCCTCAAATTCATTTAACATGTACAGGAAACTCCTTGCAAGTATTCTCCATTAATTCAATTCTAAATGGGTATCGTTGTCCAACAATTAAAATGATCAAGTCTGAAGGATCACAGTCAAGTTCCTGATTTAAGATTCTATTGGTAACAGTCAATCAGTCAGTCAAAAAACTTTAAACTCCGATTATATGCCAGGTTCTGTGTTTAGCACAAGGAGTACAAAAAAGATCAAAAGACAATTCTTGTCTTCAAGGAGTTTATACTCTGACATGGGAGAAAACAAGCAAACAAATGCATACAATTAAATGGGAAAAGTAGAAAATAAATAAGAAAGGGAATATAATTATATTACATATGTTATATAATTATTTATAAGCTAAAATATGAAACAATAGAAAATAGAAAAGAAATGAGTAAAGAAATGTAATTGTATACATATATATATACTCATACATATGTGTATATGTGTGACTTTATACACATATAAAATTAAATTGAATTTAGGAAAGACTTCCTATAGAAGATGAAATGGTGGTTAAGACATAAAATAAGTCAAGAAATTCAGTAGGCAGAGTAAACAACAATATTCCAGGTGATATTGGATAACTGTAGGTGTTTCAAGGATTGGCTTGGCTCTAAAATAGGGATTCTTGCCCTTTTTTTATGCATCATGAATCCCTTTTCAGAATAATGGATTTACATACATTCATAATGAAAGAAAAAGCTAAATTTCAGTTAAAAACTGAAAATACATTTTTTCTCATCCAATTCACAAAACTCCTGAAATCTATCTATTGATTGAATTCCAGAATAATAACTCTATTCTAAAGGGACAAACACTTTTTATCCTAATTACCATCTTACCCATATTAATCACCAACTTGTCCTTTATTTCTCTATTATGTGAATTCCCAATTGGTTATTCTTTTTTGTTTCTTTGCTAAGATTTGATGTCATGGATTCCAGTTTTTCTATTCTGTCAGTTTATTTGCCCCCTGATGTCCTGACCATAAATTCTGCCTTCACAATTTTAATTTCTTTTTTAAGCAATTCAGGAACATCCTTTTGTGGTTCATATTCTTTTGGAAACCCCCAGAGACATGTGATTCATCAGGTGTTAATTCATTTTCCTTTGTCTTAATAATTATTCATATAAATTTGGACTCTTTTTTTTTAACTGATCTGGAATCCATATCCCATCAACTACTCATATCTTCCCCGGTTGTTTTAACTGCATTTCTAAAATTCTTTAATAATGTTTTTTTTTTTAAATTCTGAAATCTTTGATAATTTCATTCCTTTCCCCTTATGTTCCACAAGCTCACTTTCTGACTCTTTCCCTTTCGATGGTGGTTTTCCTGGAGCTAGACCTCAAAGCTCTCTAAGCCTCCATTTATTTTGGGCTTCAAGTGATTTGAAAGGGGGGAAGGAAGATCTGGCTTCATCTGGATTCTAGTCTTTTGCTTCATGTAAGCCTGGTGGATTCATGCACATTCAAATGCCTGCTCTAATTCCCTCTTTTGGGAATTAATTTTGCAGCACAGCGTGTTGCAATCCCATCCAAATCATCTTCAGTCCTTTTGTTTTCTGCAGTAGCAGAAGGAGGTTATATAGGTTGATTTGTGCAGTCCATTTATAGAGCACTGGAAAATGGAGGAGGTGGTATTGAAATGAGTGCAATTTTGTTATTATTCAATCTTTTCTGTTGTGTGCATTTCTTTGTGACTCCATTTAGGCTTTTCGGGGCGGGGAGAAGATATTTGCTGTTTTTTACTTAGCTTATTTTGCAGATGAGTAAATTGAATCAAAGAGGGTTAGGGTCACATAGCTAATATCCAAGGCCAGATTTGAACTCAGAAAGAGGAGCCTTCCTCACTGCAAGTCTGGGCACCTTATACACTGTGCCACCCAGCTGCCCCAAACCGAGATTAGCAATTAGTTTCCCGTTGTTCATTCATTCAATTTTTACCTCATTGTTCATTCTTCATTCTCCAAGAGCGTCAATGGCACGATGTCTTGACTTGCTCATTGTTGAGGTTCTTGTTCTTTAAAATAATAATAAGATGGTTCTCTCTGGGAGAAAGCAGGTTTCTCAGGGAAGTTTTCTGGAGGGAGCTTTAGTTTCAGTTACAAGTAAATAATCACCCCAAATTGCAACCAGCTGATAAAAGTTCAGATCTTTTATTGTGTCCTTCAATATAGCTGGGTTAGCTCAGGCCTATCTCTCTCTGCTTGGTTCCAAGAGCTCTTGCAGCTTTGTCCTTGGCTTCTGCCTCTGCTTTCTTCAGCCTCCAGCCAGCACCAAGGTGGAAGATATAATGAATCTCTCTTGCCTTGAAGATAGGGCTTGTGGGCTTCCTCCCATAGTGCTCCTCTCCAACCCCAGTTAATATTCTGGAGAAATTCTTTCAAGCTCTAAGAGCTTCCTCTATATATATGATCTCCCAAAGGTTAACTCCTCCTTCTGGAGAGAGAGGGATTCTGGGTTATTTCCCAGAGTGCTCTCTGGCCCTAAGAACTTCAAGGGAGGTGTGAATTCAGATATCTTGTACTAATCCCTGAAATCTCCCAAACTTGTGAACTCCATTGAGTACTTAGATACTTATGAGCTCTCTAAAGGTGTGAACACAACCATTGTTTCTATCAGTTGTACTTAGTACTTTGTTTCAAGTTCTGGCCCAAAATATCTCCTTCTAAGATCAAATCAATCATATTGAACCATGCTAAATTAGATAATTATTGTCTCTATCAACTCCAATGTCTTAACAGTTTGTAAAGATTCCAACAGCTCATGAATTGAATTTAAGTGAGTCAAAGTTGACAAGCTCACTTTCTCCTCCAGTTTAGTGGCAAGACAAATACTTCTTGGTATCCTACACTATAAAGATACCTACAGTTGCTTTATCTTTTGAGAAAATTTATTATTTTGAAGAAGTTTTAGATGTCATGAAGATGAAGAAAGTGTCTAATTACATTTTGCTGGTCAGGTGACTAGGCTATCTGTTCAAACCTCTGCTGATGAATGCAATTCATTTCAGGTGTCCATCACTCTATTGGCTCCCAAGGCATCCAGCCCAAAAGATTAGCTTCCCAGTAGTTATAGATGGTAAAGATAGCTTTAGTTCCATGGAGTACCAACTCTCCAAAGAGGCTAATATTTCCCAGGTTCAGATTACATTTGCCTCACTTTTTTATTTTAATTAGATCTTATGTTAAGTATATGTTATTCATATGTATATGCATCTATGAATGCATACATAATGCATATAGTATGTAATAGAATATGTCTATATATTTAAATATATGTATCATAATATCCTTTTCTTTGAACACAAACAGTTCAAAAAATGTGCACATATGTGTATGTACACATGCATCATGACTTTCTATAACTTTTACTCTAGTTTTGTGTGTGTGTATGTATGTGTGTCTATACCTAGAATTTACATAATGCTTTATAATTTACAAAGCTTTTTACAAATATTATCTCATTTGATTCTCAATAAAACTGGGATGTAGATGCTATTATTTTCCCAGTTTTACATATCTGTCTATCGTAATTCATAGAGGGATTTATATAAGACACAGCTCTTGAGAATTAATGTTTTATTTGTAATTTTAAAATAAGAATGCAAAGGGAGGAAAAACAAACACTAAAGAAAGGGAAAACTTACTAGTTCAGACTCATTGTGCAAAAGTAAGAAGACTAAATTTACAAGGAAGAATGGGGTGGGGTGGGGAACTCATTTGAACTTCATTTTAATCCAATGGCTAATGAATGGGAATAAAAAGAGTTTTAAAAAAATTTCTCAGCTGTTCATGGCAATGCTACAAAAAACTCTGCAAAAAATGCAGAAATGCAGAAAATATAGACCATAGTGCATTAAAGACATATTCAATAAAGAAAAGTTGCATTCAATTAAAGAAAAGAAGGTTTATAATTAATTGGAGACTGATATTATTCCAAAGAAATGGTGGGAAGTTGAACAAATTGGCAAAACAATAGATAATTGAATCAAATATATTAACACTATTAACAATAGAAAAATCTGTGGGGATTTAACTAAGAAAGAATAGATAAATGGATTAGACATGCAATGAATTTCAAGAAAGCACCAATATTGTCAGTTTCCCCAAGTGTAAAATAGGGTTATATAGAGGGCCACAGATGGGCTGGGGGGGGGGGGGAACTCTGGGTAAGGTATAAGGCCCTTTAGCCCAGAGAACCTGCTAACAATGTCTGGTTCAGCTCCTCATCTCCCCTAAGGACTCTCAGCCTTCCAGAGAAGTCAGGGGGCGGTGACAACTTGTACTGTAATTAAAGCAGAGTGATACCAGGTAGCAAAGAGTCATCTACATACAATAGCAAGTTGTTTTTGTGGTCTTGCATGCACAGTATATAGTTAGTGCAAGCACAGTGTGCTATAGTTATATAAGGGCATTAGAGTATATAAGGCTGAGAAAATTTGGAATAAACAGACTCCATGTTTGACCATCCACGTGAGTCCTGCCTCTTCACTCCTCTTCTAAGACCAAGGACTCAAACTGGTACCGAGGTCCTCCAGAGAGCTAGTCCAGACACAATAGGGCTAATAGCATCTCCCTTGCAGGATTATTGTGAGGATCATATAAGATAAAATTAGCACAGTGCTTGGCACAAAAGCAGACACTATATCAACGCTTACTCTCTTTCCCTTCCCTTTCCCCTTGTGGATTTAACCACCCAAAAAATACCCAGTAAACAAACAAACAAACAACAACAACAAAAAAAAAAAAAACCAGATACAAGGAGGTTCATTATCATTGAGTCTGGAGTCAGAAAACCTGAGTTCAAATCCTGCCTCAGATACTAGCTGTGGGATGCTGGGCAAGTAACACAACTTTGCTTACTTCAGGTTCCCCATCTGTAAAATGAGCTGAAGAAGGAAATGGTAAACCACTCTTTCATATTTGTCAAGAAAATCCCCAAAGGAGTCATGTTAGACACAACAGGATATCATCTCAAAGACTAATATATTGTAATACAGTTTGATTTTGATTCTATTAGGCCCAACTCTTTTACATTTTTTTTTCTGTTATTTCAACTCTATTTTTTGTGTGTGCTGTGACTTAGAGAGTTAGACACTGATTAACCAACAAAAACAATTGTCACCACTACTATCTGATGTAATGCTAAAAAGGCCAACTATAGGAGTAGGATATTCAAAAGAAATTGAACATTATTACTCTTAGTAGAGCAAAACTCAGGCAAATCTCCTAAACAAAAAATACAAACAAATTATACATGCTTTTCTATTTTATAAACAAAACACTTCAAGAAGACATGTCAAAATAACAACAGACTATGTAAAATACTGTCACAGCACACAAAAAAATAGAGTATATGAATACAATTACAAAACACTTCTTATAAAAGTAGACATTGAAATAATTGGAGAAATATTAATTGCTTGGACCAAATCAATTAAATAAAAGGATAATAGTACATAAATTAATTTGCTTATTTAACACCACTCCAATCACGTTACCAATGAATTATTTTTAATATCTGGGAAAACTTATAAAATTCTTCTGATGGAACACAGGACCAAAAATCTTAATTGAAATAATAGGAAAAATGTGAAAGAGTTGGGCCTAATAGTATCAAAATCAAACTGTATTACAATGTACTAATCATTGAGAGGATGTTGATTATAAAGTTGTTGATAAATGTAATAGCTTAGGTATCAACAAACCAAAGCAAATGGATATAATAGTCTACTATTCAACAAACCCAAATATCCCAGATTATGTGAGGGGGGAGATAGGTACCCATTGTTAGAGAAAAACTCCTTGAAAACTTGGGAAGCAGTTTGGGCAGAAATTAAATTTAGAACAATATCTTACACTTAATACTTCATACCAAGATTAGCTCCAAATAAATATACACCTTAGACATAAAATATTACACTATCAATAGTGAGGTAAGCAAGCAAAACATTTCATTTATAGATGAAAATTTAAGGAAATGGATTTATTTGTGAACAAATATAAGATAGAGAGGATATAATAAACAGTTCCAATTACATGGAATTAAAGTTTGTTTTTTTTTTCATAAACAAAGCCAATATAGTTAAAATTAGAAGAGAAACATTTGCCTAAGGAAAAATTTTTGTAGTAAATTTCTTTGATAAAGGTCTCATTTCCAAGATAGTGGATGTTTCAAAAACCTCAGTGTAGTTTTAAATTATTAAACATACTAAAGCAAAAAAATTGCATTAATGCTTTTGGAACACCTTGTATACAAGGAACTGATTTGGATTTACAATTATAGGGCTATTTCCCCATTGGGCTGATGATCAAAATTAGAAACAAGCAGTTTTCATAGGAAGAAATCCAAGCTATCAACATTTTAAATACTCCAAAACACTAATAATTAAAGAAATGAAAATAAAAGTAAATCCACTGTTTCATTTTGCCCCTTGGGCAAAATGACAAAAAAAGAGAAATGATGATTATTGGGGGAACTTGGAAAAAAGGAGCACCTTAGTGTATACTGTTGATAGAGCTGTGACTTGGTACAATCACTTTTGAAAATAGTTTGAAGCCATCCTTAAAGTATTAATATCTTTTGTCCTAGAAATACCATTACCAAAGAGATAAAAAGGAATGAAGAGAAAAAAGGATATATATGTACAAAATCTACGTGTATAAAAATCCCTTTCATGTCATAATGTAAACCAGGGTAGTACCAGTTGGTTTGGGAATAATTGAAGAAAAAGAATATCATATTTTAGCCCTCTGATCCTTTCCCCATTAAAAATGATAAAGGGGAAAATTTAACAGAAACCTTTAGATTTTTAATGAACTGAACAAAATAAACTGAGTAGAACCAGATAACAAGTGTCTGATATTGGATTTGAACTCAGGTACTTCTAACCTCAGGGTTGGTGCTCTGTCCATTGTGCCACCTATCTGCCCCAAATTATTATTATTATTTTAAAATAATATATCTAGTTTGTTAAATAAAGCATCTATGCACATTTTAAAAAGAAGAAACCCCACAAAGTCCAAATAGACTTAAGCTGTATATTTATATGCAGGATTTTCAATTTCACTCAGTCAATATGGTTTTGTCAGTATTCTTGGAGTCCTAGCATTTGGGACTAACTCTGTCCCTCCCATACAATACTCATTTTTATAAAGAGCTTTACTTGTGAACAGCTCTCAGATGCTGATAGATTTGTCTTGTTACTTTGTACACAATACATTTCTCTTTGCTTGAGTTCATGGAGGAATCTTGAGATTTTTCTGAAAGCATCCTGCTCATCATTTCTCACAGAACAATAATATTCCATCATAATCACATGCCACAATTTATTCAGTCATTCCTTAATTGATGGACATCCCCTCAGTTTCTAATTATTTGCCCTAAGAAAAGAGCTACTACAAATATTTTTGCACATATGGGTCATTTTCCTTTTTTTTTTAAACCTCTTTTGGGATTCATGCCTACTAATGGTATTGTTAAGTCAAAGGTTATGCATGACTTTATAGCCCTGTGGGCTTAATTCATATTTTTCAATCATTTATCTATTGGAAAATGGATCTTATTTTATTTTGTTTTAATAAATTTGATTCAGTTCCCTAAACATTTGACAAATGAAGTCTTCATCAGATAAACTTGCTTCGAGATTCTTTCCCCAATTCCTATTGCTAACTGTATTGCTTTGGCTGTTTATTCTACTCTCTCTCTCTCTCTCTCTCTCTCTCTCTCTCTCTCTCTCTCTCTCTCTCTCTCTCCTTTCATCTTGACCTGTCTGAAAAGTATTTTTCAACTGACTACCTGCTCCTTCAATATGCCCTCTCTTCTAACCCCCTTCCTCCTTGCTAAATCCCCATTCCTCTCCTACTTTCTTGCAGGGTAAGAAAGAGCTCTATACTAATAATGAGTGAGCATGTTATTTCATCTTTGAATCAGTTCTGATGAAAGAAAAGTTCATTCAGTTTTCCTCCACTCTCCCTCTTCCCCTTCGCTGTAAAAACTTTTTCTTGCCTGTTTTATGGCAGATAATTTACACAATTCTACTTCTCCCTTTCCCATTCTCCTAGTACATTTCTCTTTTACCACTTAATTTTGTTTTTTAGATATCTTCTTATGTAAGAATGTAAATCAATAAATCTTATTACATCCCTTATATGTCCTTTTCCTGATTACCTCCTTATGCTTCTCCTGAGTCTTGTTTTTGAAAATCAAATTTTCTATTTAGCTCCGGTCTTTTAAACACAATGCTTGAAAATCCTTTATTTCATTGAATTCCTTTCCTCCTGAAAGTTTATACACAGTTTTTCTGAGTAGTTGATTCTTGGTTGTTATTTTAGCTCCACTGCTCTCTAGAATATCATATTTTAACCCTCTGATCCTTTATTGTAGAAGCTGCTAAATCTTGTGTTAGCCTAACTGTGGTTTCACTATACTAATTGTTTCTATCTGGATGCTATATTTTCTCCTTGAATGGGCAGTTGCAGAATTTTCATTTTGGGATCTCTTTCAGGAGGTGATTGGTGAATTCCTTCAATCTCTCCTTCACCCTTTGGTTCTAGATTATCAGGACAGTTTTCCCTGATAATTCCTTGAAAAATGATGTCTAGCCTCTTTTTGATGATGGTTTTCAGGCAGATCAAAATTTTTAAAATTATCTCTCCTGGATCTACTTTCCAGGTCAATTTTTTCCAAGGAAATATTTCAAGTTGTTTTCTATTTTGATTGTTTTGATATTGTTTTAATGTTTCTTAATTTATCATAAAATCATTAGCTTCCATTTGCTCAATTATAGTTTTCATGGAATTATTTTCCTCAGTGAGCTTTTGTACCTTCTTTTCTATTTGGCCAATTTTGCTTTTTAAGGTAATCTCTTCATTAGCTTGTGTGTGTGTGTGTGTGTGTGTGTGTGTGTGTGTGTGTGTGTATGTGTGTTTGTTTTGTTTTTGTTTTTGTTTTTGTCTTTGGTAATACTGTCAATTGTCTTTCTAATTTTCCCTCTAACTCTCTTATTTGACTTTAAAAATCCCTTTTGAATTCTTCCATGGCCTGAGCCCAATTCTTATTTTTCTTGGGGGCTTTGGATGTAGGAACTTTGACATTGTTATCCCCTTCAGAATGTGTGTTTTGTTCTTCCTTGGTCATCATAGTAGTTTTCTATGATCGGAATCTTTTTCTTTGGCTACTCATTTCCCCAGCCTATTACTCAGCTTTTAACTCCTGTTAAAGTAGGACTCCATTTTCAGGATGGAGTGTATACTGCAGTTCTAGTATGCTGCAGCAACAGGCCTTCCTCAGTGCTAGTAAAAAGATTTCCTATGAGCTGAGGCCTTCAGAATTTGGGAGCCCCTCACTGTCCACACTCATTCCTGGTTTTCCAAATCCCTCTTACCCTACTGACTTACCTTTCCTGCTGAACTTCCAAATAATCTTTGATGTCTCTGGGCTGAGAGGTCTAGAAAAGTGCCATTATTGCTGCTGATTCAGAGACCCAATGCCAGTTCCTGCTTTGCTGGTGCTGGGTCCAGGGTCAGGGCTAGAACTGCATGCTGGACTTCTACCCTGGTGTCATAGACCTTTTTGCTGACCTTTTACTTTATCTTCAACTAGAAATGTTCCATTACATCTTTTTGTGTTCTGATGCTCTAAAATTTCTTTAGAAGTATTATTTAAAGGAGTTTGTAGTGGTTTTGAAGAGAGCTCAGCATCCCCCAATTTTTTTTCCTTCTCAGGTTATTTTCACCTTATTTCTAAATTTGATTTTTCTTGTGCAGCAAGATAACTGTATATAAATATGTATACATAGATTGTACTTAACATATACTTTAACATATCTAACATGTATGGGACTACCTGCCACCTAGGGGAGGGGGTGGGGAAAAGGAGGGGAAAAGTTGGAAAGAAGGTTTTTCAAGGGTCAATGTTGAAAAATTACCCAGGCATATGCCTTGTGAATAAAAAGCTATAATAATAAAAAACAACAATATACTTTTCACTATTCTACAAATATAGATAAAATAATGTATTAAAATACAGTATTAAAATAATTGAAAACTCATTTTCTCTTCTCTGGACTATTTGAGTAGGAATAGAGCCTGGAGCTACAATTTATCAGTATTGTAAACTCTAAAATTAGGAAACTCCTCTTTAACGTTGGACATTGTTACCTTCTCTGAAACTTATACTTTGTAGAGTTACATAGAACAGGAGTTACTTTTGTTCAGGATTACAAAGCCAGTATGTATCAGAGGTGAAGTTTTAACCCAGATCCTCCTAGTTCCAAGACTAACTCAATTGACTAAGCCATGTTCCTTCTTAAAATATTTTAATTGCCTCCTAATTGATTTCATTGCTTCCATTCTCTCCTCTCTGCAATCTGTCTTAAAATTAGATGACATTATAATGTTCCTAAATTTTAAAAATTATTGATTGACAAAAAAGTGGCCTATCTTCTAACTTTGACTATATGATGTTACCAATGATTATGTTGTTTGATCAGAATGTTATTGTCAGTCCGTATATAATCATGGTATCTTATACTTTTCCTCAAATATTTATAGACAAAAATGTCTAATTGAACCCTTATTACTTTTATTATATAATGCAAACTACTCTGATTTGCATTTTAGACTGTTAAATTTTTAAGTTCTTTTGATATTTATTTTGATGCAAACCCTTTGTTGGAGAGCAAAGAAAATAATGAAATTTATATAACTTTATTATACATTTAAAAAGAATAACAAATTTTATGTAATAGATTTGCCATTTCATGTGCAATCATTTTTGTTTTATTCTGCTGTTTCCAAAATGCTTGTTTTATTTCATAAATTAAGAATAAAGTAAATAAAAAATTTAAAAATCCAACAAAATACATTCTACTCCACGTGTCAGATAGATGATATATTATTAGCTGAATGGAAGCTTGTATTCCTTATTCTGACAATATGATTTTGTCATTGGTCTTTGTAGTTAACTAGAGTTTTATTTTCTCTACATGTTAATTTTACATAGGTTTCATTATTTTATTGACCTTATTCTCTTTACTCTGTACTGTTCTATGCATATTTTGATGTTTCCTTGAATTCTTCAAGTTTGTAATTTCTTTATGATGCAGCAATACTATAATGGCCATATGCCATATCTTATTCGTGCCCTAATTATTGGAAATGGATTTTTATTTCCTACTTCATGTAATCAAAAAATAGTGAATTTTTGCACATTGGGATATTTTCTTATTATTTGTAATCTAATCTGGAATTTACGTTTTAAGATTTATAATCTTAAATTTATAAGAGATATCTCTTCATCACAAAATATAAAAATTTTAGTAACTTTTCTAATTTGCAAATTGTTCCTTACAATTATTGAACAAATTCACAACCTCAATAGTGAATCAACATATAATCTTTTGATATCCCCTCCAGCATGAATTTTTTCTTTCTTTTAGGATTTTCCTGGTTTGCTCTGTAATTTGTCAAAAGATCTTTCCCTCTAATATCACAATAATTTGCTTTTGAATTTGTATTAATAAAATTTTTAGTTAATAGTTTTGTTAATGCAAAATAAATTTAACCTGCCAATGGTAAAAATTTAAAACTATGTTGTGTGATGTTGACATTTTTGTACTCAAGTGCAAGATCTTACATTTTCCATTCTCAATTTAATCATATTAGATTCAGTTCAATACTCTTAGGTGTCAAAATCTTTTTTAGATTCTGATTTTCTTATCCTCTAATGGTAGCTATTAGTCTGTCCCTCTCAGATTTGTTTCAACTGCAAACTTGCCATTTATATCTTGTTACTCAAATCATTGGTAAAAATATTCAATAGCAAAGGTTCAAAGAAAAATATCTGGGGTCCTAATAAGAAATCACTTAATACACAATGAATTATTAGCAACTATATTTTTGTGACTTCTGGTTAATATGAGGATTGAGATGCAGGAGTAAACATTTTGTCTGAGCCTCATAACCTCTCCAAACTTCTCATAATAAGTATGATACACAAAAGATAAACTTTTTTTTTTTTTTGGCACAGACATCAAGAACAGGAGTAAGATGACAACTTGATGAATTAAAATCAGAATAGACTGATCTTTGATCCCTAATGTGCTCCCTCAGTAGCCTTCCTCATCCTCTAGCTGACACACTGTGGCAGAGTGACATAACAGAAACCTTTGGATTTGTGTTCTAAGATGCGTTCAGGAATTCCATTGTTGCTTTGGCTATCTCTATCAGAATACTTTCCTTCATATCCAGTCTTCAAATCCACAAGTAATAGAACTCAATTATGTATCTGTTATACAGAAGATAAAGAGACACAGGAAAGCAGAAAAATTCTCTACTTGGGGCAATAGCATATTGCTTTTATATAAAAACTTAGCCAGAGACCTAAGGGACAAAGGAAACTGGGGCAGGACACTAGATGGATACCTGTCTAGGAAGATTGAGAAGACAACCTTGATATGGCCCATGATATGATCCTCATGAGTCAGTTTCTCTATTGTATTACTTCCTCTTTGAGTAGGAATGTTTCCCATCTGAAGCCTCATTGATATCCTGTAAATGGTGGAATTTATCTTAACTGAAATAAAACAGAAATAAGCATACTCTATACTATTATATATATATATATATATATATATATATACCGAATCATTCTGTGTCTTTGGCTTAGCCCTTGAGGACCAGTTTTGATGCTGTTACACTCCCCTGATTTTTCCTCTCATATGATATCTCTATAACTAGGGAAGGTTAAATTCTAATTTCTTTTTTTAATCTAATGAATCTTGTTATTGTAATAACTTGGCAGAAGATGCAAGTATATAAGATTTTATTCTTTTCAATGTAAAAAATGTAGCTATTTCCATATCCTAAACTACTAAGTAGTTGAGTTTGGGGGCTTGTCATCTGCCCATTACTCATTATATGCTCACATATAAGGTCTTGAAATATCTCAGAGTGGTATGGGAAACTGATACAGCAATGTATGGGACCAAGGTACAAATTTATCTATAATTAAGTTAAATCAACAAAATCTTCAGTTTTGTTTTAAAGAAAAGGATTTGAGTGTAATCAGTAATCTTAAAGGAAAATAACTTATAGAATATGCTATGTTACCTCAAAAGTAATTCCAATTTTACGTAGGTTTATTATTTAATATGAGTTTAACACCTGTGTGGTGTATGTCCTAAAATACAAACATAACTGAAACAATTTGAAATTGATTATGTGGCATATTTACACATCTGATTCTTGGACTTTTTTTTTTTTTGCTACAATCGAAGTAAAAGGTGCAATTTTAAAGTAAATGTACTTATGTAATAGGGATCATCTACTTATATTGTATAGTGTGTTGTTGCCTATATTTTTTCTGTAAAGATTATATTCTTATCAGTTTCTATCCTTTTGAGGGCAAAATTGGAATTAACAATTTTAAGTAAAGTTCTAAATTACTAAAAAAAAAAAGTACTAAATTACTAAAAAGTAAAATTGAATGTGTAAATAATTTAAAATAATTCTAACTTCTATGATATTTTAGAATATTTGGTTTTTGATTTTTTAGATCCCCATGGATTTTTTTGTTCATGGCAGTATTTGTCTCAACTTTAAGTTTAAATAAAGACAGAAACTACAGGAGGATATTTAAGAATTGAAATTCTCTGGAATTTTAAATGAACTGTGGGCTCCTATCTTAATTACCCCATTGTTAATGAAATCAGAATTACAGGGTTTGAACTGATATTAGAAAAGTAAAGAGTGCAAAGAAAGTGTGAAATTTTGTGATGGCAATGAACTGGAAATTGTAGAGATCCCCATCAATTGGATAATGCCTTTACAAGTTTTGGTATATACTTGTGATGAAATACTATGTTGTAAGAAATGATGAACTCAATGATCTTAGAAAGGCACAGAAAAACTTTCATAAAATGGTGAAGAGTAAAATAAACAGAATCAATAGAATATTGTATCTGTTAATAGTAATAGAATTTTAAGAATTTTTTTAAGAATTACTTTGAGCAAGTAAGACATTTTGACTATAATAAATACACAAAGTAAAAATAAAGGACATATAAAAATGCCATCTGCATTCAGAAAAAGAACTGATAAATGGAAGGATACACACATATATACCTATGTATGCCTAGTTTTTATTGATATCTATCTTTAGGTGGGGAGAAGGAAAAAATTACATGTTAACTTTATCATATTTGTAAAAAGAATAACAATTTATATGTAATAGATTTGTAATTTCATGTGTAATCTGTTTTATTAAACTATGCTATGTAAATACATGTTTTCTTCCATGGATTAAAACTAAAATAAATTCTAAAAAAAAGAAGAAACCATGCTAAGTGTATTGAGATCTGTTTTGTGAAAGACTGTTAGTAGGAACATTTAAGAATTTATAAATACAGGGGGAGCTAGGTGGCACAATGGATAGCGTACCAGCCCTGAAGTCAGGAAGACCTGAGTTCAAAGCTGATTTCAGACACTTAACACTTCCTGGCTGTTTGATCTTGGGTAAGTCACTGAACCCCAATTGCTTCAGCAAAAAAAAAAAAAAAAAAAAAAAAAAAAGGAAATAAAAAGAATTTATAAGTACTTAGAACTAGAAGAAGCAAATGTGCTAAGAGGAGTTACCTTTAGAGTTGTGCAGAGAATGAGACCTATTGCCAGACAAGAGAATCACGTAGGGCATCTGGAATCCAAAATGAAATATGATGATTTAACAGACATTGGTAGTTGGTTATTGGAATACTAAGAAATTTAATTTTAGTTAATGTTGTTGATCATTTTTGTATTACTTTTAGTTTTGTTGCATTATGTGTTTGTTGACTCCCCTTAACCATCTCAGACATGTAACTCTCCCTTCTAAATTCAGTCCATGGTTTTAAATATTCTTATTTTGATGTATACTATGATTAATCAATATCATTAGTCCCCTTTCAACTTTGCATTGTTAACGTATTAAAGTTTTCCCAATCCTGCATCTGAAAACCTTACTAGTAATGATTATATAAAAGATCTTACAGGATTAATTTATACATGAATGATCTATGTTAGACATGTAGTCTATCATGGATCAAAAGGGCTAACTGGGGGGATTAAATTCTTATTCTTTGTTTTATTCTATGATTTAATTATATATATATTTAATATATGATTAATATAAAATATTTTATACTATATCATGAATACCATATTGATAATTTTATAGGACAATTTTCTTGTTAAATCTGAAGCCTCTTTCCTGAAGCTTGAGTGGAGAAGCTATTGTGCTAAAGACCAGACATTCCCTTTTTGGCATTAGATATGAAAGATACAATGCAGCTAGTTAAAGAAAAACCCTTTGTTCTCAATACTTATATAAAGCATAGTCTCACCATATCCTTTAAAATTTGTGGAGTATTTTTGAGAAGCAAGTGCACCCTGACCTTGCCCCATCTTTAACAATTAAGGGGATCTTATTGAATTCCCCAGTTGCCAGTAAGTCTGCCCTTATCAGGAACTTCAGGGAGTAGCTCAGACTTGAAAATTTACAAAGACATTCCTTAGAGATAATGAAAAATTTTATCAAACAGATCTTAATATACTTTAGCATCGTTTCTTAAATTTTACACTCTCTTAAATTTCACAACATATGAGGCCTATGCTCACTTTCTTTGATGCAACAAATAATATCATTTCTATTTGTGATGCTGACCAGATAGATGATTTCTGTTCTATTCTTTGTTCTATGCTTATAAAAATGTTTTGTACCTTCAACTTAGAGTCTCTTAGACTAAGGAAGGATCATATGGACTACTCTTTGTTATCATATCACATATCCATCATGATAAGTGATTTTTACAGAGAGATTTGACCGTTTACTTTTTGTGAAATTTTAAATGGAATAAATGGATAAAACACTAATCTCAAAGTCTTTCTGATTTTGAGTTCAAATCTGGTCGCAGATACTTACTAGCTGTGTGACCTTGGGCAAGTCACTTAACATAGTTTATCTGTTTCCTTATTTGTAAAAAAAAAAAAAGGGCTGGAGTGATAAATGGCAAACCACTCCACTACCTTTGCCAAGAAACCCAAGTACAAAATGGTCCACAAGGTGACAGAGAGTGGGACATGACTTAATGATAGAGCAACAAAGACCAACTGATTGCAATTCATCAAAGAGAACCATTGTACTTCTATTGTCTCCATACTTATATCAAGTATCACTTTTTGTTAGTCATTTTTGTTTAATTTTTACTGAAAAGCTAACTACTCTTTATAAATTTGCCATTTCACCTCCATTTCCAAAATGGAAAAGGGTTTCCTTCTTTCCTGAAATGCACTCATCTCCCCCATTAAAAACCTAAATTTCTTTCTTTCTTTTTTTAACCTGTTATTTTTTTTAAAAAAGCTTTTTATTTTCAAAATATATGCAGTTTTCAAAATTCATCCTGTGTATCAATTTTTCCTCCCTCACTTCCCTCATCCCTTCTCCTAGACAGCAAGTAATTCAATATGTTAAACATGGGCAATTCTTCTATACCTAGTTTCACAATTATCATGCCGCACAAAAAAATCATATCAAAAAGAAAAAGAGAAAGAAAACAAAAAACAAACAACAAAAGTGTAAAAATACTATGTTGTAATCCATATTCAGTCTCTACAGACCTCTCTCTGCACACAGATGTCTCCCTTCATCACAAGTCTATTAGAACTGGCCTGAATCCTTATTGATGAAAAGAGCCATGTCCACCAGAATTGATCGTTGCATAATTATTTTGTTACTGTGTTCTCTTGTTTTGACTCACTTCATTTAGCATTTGTTCATGTAGGTCTCTCATCTGGTTGATCATTTCTTATAGAATAATAATATTTTATAATATTCATAGACCATAACTTATTCAGCCATTCTCCAAGTGATGGGCATCCACTCAGTTTCCAGTCCCTTGCCACTAAAAAAAAGACTGCCACCAACATTTTTGCACATGTGAATCTTTTTCCCTTTTTTAGGAACTCTTTGGGGTAAAGGTTCTGTAGAGACCCTGCTGGATTAAAAGCTATGGATAATTTGATAGTCCTTTGGTCAGAGTTCCGAATTATTCTCCAGAATGGTTAGATCAGTTCACAATTGCACCAAAATTATATTCATATCTCTGTTTTTCCACGTACCCTACAACATTTATCATTATCTTTTCCTGCCAACTTAGTCAATCTAAGAGGTGTGTAGTGGTACCTCAGCATTGTCTTAATTTGCATTTCTCTGATCAATCGTGATTCAGAGCACCTTTTAATATGACTAGAAATGTTTTCAATTTCTTTATTTGAAAATTGTCTGTTCATATCCTTTGACCATTTATCAATTGGAGAATGACTTGAATTTTTATAAATTTGAGTCAATTGTCTATATATTTTAGAAATAAGGACGTTCTGCTTCCATTTCAAACTTGTCTGTATTGGTTTTGTTTGTATAAAACTTTTAAACTTAATATAATGAAAATTATCCATTTTGTATTTCATAATGCACTATAATCCCCCTTTGGCCACAAATTCCTCCTTCTCCACAGATCTGAGAAGTAGACTATATTTTGTTCTTCTAATTTGCTTGTAATATCACCATATTTTTGACTTTGTCTTGGCAGATAGACTCCCAAATATTTTACATTATCGATAGTTTTTTAAAATGGAATTTCTTTTTGTATCTCTTGCTGCTAGACTTTGTTGGAAACATATAGAATTGCTGATGATGTATTTTATATACTACAACTTTATTAAAGTTGTTAATTGTTTCTAGTAGTCTTTAGTTGATTCTCTAGGATTCTCTAAGTACATAATCATATCATCAGCAAAGAGTGATAAGATAATTTCCTCTTTACTCTAATTCCTTTAATTTTTTTCTTCTCTTATTACTAAAGCTAACATTTCTAATACAATATTGAATAGTAATGATGACAGTGGGCAATTTTGTTTCACTTCTGATCTTATTGAGAATGTTTGTAGCTTATCCCCATTACATCTGATGCTTGATGATGGTTTTAAATAGATGTTATTGATCATTTTACGGAAAGCTCCACTTATTACCATGCTCTATAATTAAGTGCTTTTTGAATTTCTTTTTTCTAAAATGGGATTATATAAGAAATTTATTTCCTCCTCTACTAATCTGGGAAATCTATATTTTTGTAAGTATTCATCCTTTTCACTTAATTTATTAGATTTATTGCCATATAGTTGGGCAAAATAACTCTTAATTATTGTTCTAATTTCCTCTTCATTGGTGGAAAGTTCATCTTTTATATTTTTGATACTAGCAATTTGATTTTCTTCTTTCCTTTTTCTAATCAAATTCACTAAAGGTTTATATAGTTTGTTGTTTTTTCATAAATGCAATTCTTAGTTTTGTTTATTAAGTCAATAATTTTCTTGTTTTCAGTTTTACTAATCTCTTTCTCTTCAGAATTTAAAATTTTGTATTTAATTGGGGATTTTTAATTTGTTCTTTTTCTAGCCTTTTTAGTTGCAGGCCCAATTCTTTGATCTTCTCTTTATTTTATTCAAGTAAGCATCTAGAGATCTAAGAACAGCTTTGACTGCATTCCATAAATTTTGGGATGTTGTTTCATTGTTGATATTCTCTTGGATGAAATTATCAGTTGTGTCTGTTTCTTCACCTACTCATTCTGATTAGATTATTTAGTCTCCAATTAATTTTTGATCTATTCTTTCCTGGCCCTTTATTACATGTAATTTTCATTGCATCATAATCTGGAAAGATACATTTACTATTTATGCCTTTCTGCATTTGGTTTTGAAGTTTTTAATGCCCTAATGCATGATTAATTTTTGTGTAGCTTTCATGTATCACTGAGGAAAAAGTATATTTCTTTCTGTCCCCATTCAATTTTCTCCAAAGATCCATCATACATAACTTTCCTAAAATTGTATTTATCTCCTTTACTTCTCTTTTAAATTTATTTTGTAGTCCTATTTATCTAATTCTGATAGAGCAAGTTTGAGGCCATCTTTTAGTATAGCAAACTATACTATTTTTTTTCATGCAGCTCTCTTAACTTCTTTGGGAATTTGGATGCTGTACCACAGTGCATTTATGTTTAATGCAGATATCACTTCATTATCTATGGTACCATTTAGTAAAATGTAGTTTTCATTCCGTATCTCTTTTAATTACATCTATTGTTGCTTTTGCTTGATCTGAGATCAGGATCACCATTCCTGTTTTTTTTTTTTTTTTTTTTTTAATTTCAGTTGAAGCTTAATAGATTTTGCTCTAGCCTTTTATCTTTACTCTACATGTAACACTGTTTTAAACGTGTTTCTTGTAAATCACATAGATCACATATTCTGGCTTTTAATTCAGTCTGTTATTTCCTTCTGTTTTTTGGGAGAATTCATCCCATTCACATTCAGAATTAAAATCATTCACTCTCTATTTCCTGCCATCTTATTTTCCCCAAGTTATATTTTCTCTTTCCTTTCCTCCTTTCCCTCCTCCTTAGTGTTTTGCTTCTGACCACCACCTCCCTCAATCTGACTTGTTCTCTTACAGCCCCTTCCCCTTTTTAATTCCTTTCCCCTTCTACTTCTGATATTCCTTTTATTAGCCTCCTCTTTTCCTTTCCCTTTTCCATTCCTACTTCTCTATTTGGTGAGATAAGTTTCTCTATTTAAGTAAATATGGCTGACATTCTCTCTTTGAGACAGATATAATAAGATTAAATGTTCACTTTGCTCCCTTCTTTCCCTCAATTGTAATAAGTTTTTTTTTTTACTTCTTCATGTGATATAATTTTTCCAATTTTAGCTCCCCTTTTTTTCTTCTTGTAGTATAATCCCATTCCATTCCTAGCTTCTTTTTTATACCATCACCATAAAGTCAAAGTATACCTATACTTTCAAAGTATACACTATCAAAGATCCAGTTGTTTAACATATTGTTTTCCTATATAGGGATATAAACATTTTAACTTTTTAAAAATCATAGTTTTTTTCTTCCCTTTTTACCTTTTTTGTTTCCCTGTAGTTCTATATTTAAAGTTCAAATTTTCTGTTCAGCTCTAGTCTTTTCATCAAAAATAAATGAAAATCCCCTATTTTATTGAATGTTCATCATTTAGATTAAATGCTAATGCTTAATGTTCCTGGATACTTGATTCATGGCTGCAGGCCAAGTTCTTTTGCTTTCTGGGATGTCATATTCCAAGCCTTTCCACTTTTAAAAGTGGAAACTGCTAGGTCCTGGGTAATCCTGATTGTAGCTCCTTGATAATTCTTTATTTTTTCTTGCTGCTTCCAATAGATTCCCACTCTTCCCTCCCCATATGTGGAAGCCTCTCTTTCCTGGACTCCCTTGTATTATACCTGTGCTGGGCCACATCCTGTGATTGAGACAGACCTCTGCTCAAGTTCTTCCAAAATAGTTTCTCTTGGATATTTGTTACACTGGAAAAATCTGTGGGATCTGTTACTCCAAAATAGGTTCAGAGGCTTGATCTGGTGTTGCTTTTGAGGGAAGTCAAGAAAATCTCAAACAAAGACCTGTCTACTTTATGCCATGTTGGCTTTGTCTCCCCTTACCTAGAGTTCTTTAAATCTCAAATCACATGTTATTTTACCTTATTATTTGCACTTTTATTACTTTCTCTCTCCTTAATTTTTTTAAATTTATGTTTACATAGTTTATCCTTCAGTAGCAAATAGGCAAGAATTGTTTAAAGAATTTTTTTCTTTGTATCTCCAATGCCTAGCCCAATGTCTTACAAGTATTACACTCTTCCTGAAATATTGAAATGTATCTTGAAATCTAAATTGACATAAATATTTTTTACAACACTTCAAAGGATTTAATTTTGGTTATTCTGTGAATGTATACACATGTGTATATACATGTATGTTTTATATATACACATACAAACTAAACACCTGTGTATATACATTTATGCATACATAGACATATTGTGTAGGCATATATGGATATATATGCCAATATTACATATATATCCATATTTAAAAACATTAATTTAAATTTTATTTCTTTAATATGTTCATAAAAAAGTCTACACTTTAATTATATATATATGATATACAATGTATATTATGTATATGTAAGATAATGCTATAAATAAACTTACCAAAGATCACTAATTTAAAATGATTATTAGGTCCTAAAAAAAGTTTTGAAAAAAGACCTCCTATTTTGCAGTAATGGAAATGCAATTTGAAAATCCATTCACTCCTTGATATGTAGTTATTTTTTATTAATATTAATGAAATCTACATCAGTGCATTGGGGATGAGGAAATAGAGTCTTTTCTAAAAGATCCATAATAAATATTGTGTGCAGGTGCCCTTCTAGGGTTCCTATTTAGTGAAATGGAATTTTGTGCTGTTAAATTTGACTTGTAATCCAACCAACACGAATGTGCAGAAGATATAGAATCCTTTACTAAGATTTCTTTTTGTATTTATGTTGTTAATTTCAAATCTGGTCACATTAAAGACAATATTTTGAGGTTTACATTTTATCCAATTGTATGCATTTTAATAGCATTTAAATTGAAGAGATTAAGTCTTGCATTCTTTTAACTTCATGTCAAAAGCTATGTGCAATCTACTGGTCATCCTGCCATCTGGGGGAGGGGGTGGGGGGGTAAGAGGTGAAAAATTGGAATAAGAGGTTTGGCAATTGTTAATGCTGTAAAGTTACCCATACATATAACCTGTAAATAAAAGGCTATTAAAAAAAAAGCTATGTGCAAAATAAGAAATAAGATTCAGGAGAAGATTCTGTAATGAAATATAATGTGAAACTGGGAATTTCTCTTTCATTAAATTTACTAATTACTGATGATATCAAATATATATCTATATCTATATCTATATCTAAATGTGTGTTGGAATCTTTATAAAGTGTTAAGTCATTAGAGTTGATAGAGACAATAATTAACTAATTTAGCATGGTTCAGTATGATTGATTTGATCCTACAAAGAGATGTTATGGGCCAGAACTTGAAACAAGATACTAAGTACAACTGATAAAAACGATGCTTGTGTTCACACTTTTAGAGAGCTCATATAAGCAAGAAGTATTTAAGTACTCATTGGAGTTCACACGTTTGGGAGATTTCAGGGTTTAGTATGAGATATCCGGATCTGAGATCTGGAGAGATCCAGAATGAGAATTCACACTTCCCTTGAAGCTCTCAGGGCCAGAGAGCACTCTGGGAGAAACCCATAATCACATTCTCTCAGAGGAGGAGTTAATCTTTGGGAGATCATATATAAGAAGTGGACAGAGATTTGGTGGAAAGTTCAGTTGAAAAGATTCAGAGTGGAGGAGCATCAGTCAGTTCAGCAGAAGCCCACTCTCAGGGGCGCAACCAGATTCACTTCATCTCACACAGCTGTGGTGGCTGGGCTCCTGCACTTCCCCCACTGAGACCAATGATGGTCTGAAAGGCTCTCCAGAAAGCTGCCCAGCCCCGGGCAAGGAGATGCTGGCTGGAGGCTGAAGGACTAACTTTTGGATCTGGAGACATTCAGAGAGAGCTCTTGGAACCAAGCAGAAAGATAGGCCTCTAAGAAAAACTAACCAGGCTATTTTGGAGGAAGCAATAAAAGATTTGAACTTTTAGCACCTGGCTGCATTTGGGTGATTATTTACTTGTAACTGAAACTAAGGCTGCCTCCAGAAAACTTCCCCAAGAAACCTAGTCCCAGAGAGAACCATTATTATTATATTTCAAAGAAGAAAAACATAACATTTGAATATGTGAATATTTGATTATCTTTATATGTGCATATAAATGTCAGGATATAAATAAATTAATGGAAAAGAAAAGGGTTAGCAGAGTCAAAACATTGAATTCTTTTGGCTGTCTCTATCTTCATATCACTGGATATGTAGGTGAAAGTGATCTTAAAAATCAGAGGATCAAAAAATTCAAGACTTATGGGGGAAAAGTGCCTACAAGATCATCTGGCCCAAATGCGCTATAATTGAGATATTGAGAGGACAAATAACTTATTCAAGAATAAACAGTCAGAGCTAAATTATAATACCATCCTATGATTCCAGATTCATTGGGATTTCTCTACATATAATGCAGCTCTACATATATTGAAATCCCAATTTAATTGGAAATGATCGGTGGTTATAGGTTTGAGCCACAGGATAATTAAGGAAAGATAAATAGATTTATATGGAGAAAAACAGTGAGAACTATTATTTCAGCCTTTTGGATCTTTTGAAATTTTGTGTATCATAATGCAAGATAGTGACCACTTGATCATCCACTTATATTGTCTTTTTCTGGAAAAAAAAACACAAAACAAATAACATGAAAAAAAAAAACCCAACACTTGCTGAGTTATCTGCTTTGAAAATTCATTTGTCCAGGACACTGGTTTGCCTTCGACTTATTGGAGAAGCAGTTATTCAGGTAGGTGTAATTTAGAGTTCTGAGATTCTCATTTGCAAAATGAGTTTTAATGAGAGCACTGTATGCTTCTTTGATTTGAATGTGACAGATTGGAGAATTTTTAGCTTAATATCTGCAGAAGTATGGACATAAATGTATGAGTTGTATAATTTACTTGATTATAGTTAAAAGATGACAATTTGGTTACTAACCATAAGTTAAGGTGGAGTGATTTGTAGAGAAGCCATAGCAGCTGAAACAAAAATCACTTAAAGATGAAAGACCCAATTTTAGAAAAATATCAAAAGAGATTTCGACTTTTCTTTGTATTTTCACATTGATTGACCAATGAAAGGTTGTATTGTTCTTTATTGTTACTTGTTGGTGTGAAGAAAATATTGTGCTTTTTAAACTTATTTTATTAGGAAATAAAAAGAGAGGAAAGTTATTTTCCACATTACCACTTGTGGGCACTGAGAGTCTGGGAAGCAAAAACTAGGAAAAGAATAAAGTCAGAAAGTCATTTTCACAGTTTTAGGATAAAGCCCATAGCTTTTCCTAAAAGAGCAATCACTATTTCATCCAAAGGCATCAGCTAAGTTGGAAGTTGGAAGAAATGGAAACTGTAGATACTGCCAAAGAGAAACTGAGAAGAATAAGAGTTTGAAAGGAATCAGTAAAGGAACTCTTCTAGTTGAGAAATAGTGACCAGCATGGTGTTAGACAAACACAGTATGGGTCAATTCAGCTTAGCAGAGAATAAAAGCAGTTGTTCAACATAGAAGCTAAGTTCATCAAGGAATATTTATGTAGTTTCTAAAACATAAAGAAGAGACAAAAATCTACATTCAATAGTTATGGATATCCCTAACTATATGTATTTCCAGCACATGGGCTTTACTAACTTAGGATTTTAGATGTCTGTTACTCTCTCAATGGATGTTGTGCATCTTGGTGAGGGAATGTAATTGAGATTTGGGAATGAAATGTTAGGGAAATGTTTTTGTTTTTCAATTTCAGCAAATATTTTTAAATTATTTGAATAGTAATTATTTGTTGGTGGGAAACACAATTGTAGGAGCCCATAGCTTGTAGTGTTCATAGGAAGAATAAAACATAGGGATTTATCCCTAGGATTCTGAGAGTTCAAGTAGTAATCATTATGATTTACTTTTGAAGTATATTATAAAATTTATTATGTATATTATGTATAAATGTATTATGTATGTATGTATTATATGTATATTATGAAATTTACTTTTGAAGTAGTGCAAATGGCATTGCTGCTGGAATTATTCTGAATATTCCCTATATTGAGCTCCAAATTGCTAATATTGATATATAGCTTTAAGGTTTGCAAAATATTTTACATTTAGTAACTTATTTGATTTTAATAATATCCTTGTAAAATTAAATTCTATCAATAAATTCCTCTTTTGAGTAAGAAAACAGAAACTGAAAAGTTGAGATTTACCCATAGCCATACTAGTAATCATTATCACAGACACAATTTGAACTCAGATCTTTCTACTTTAAATTCAGTTATTTATTCATAATGTATACCCCTTGCTGCTTCCTCTCTACCTACTATATAGAATTCATTGTAAAGATCAAGGCCTTCTAATTCAGGAATGGTGGGGTGGGTAGTTGAAAGAGTTGACAGAGCACTGGTCCTGAAGTCAGGGGGACCCGAGTTCAAATTCATCCTTAGACACTTACTGGAGAGAAAGAAAGAGCTACAGAATGGGGTGTTAAATAAGTTGATTAGGTCTGATAGTTGTATATATTTACATAAACATGATTTTAGAGAAGCTTGGATACTAGAATGATAGCTGAGAAGAGCACATAAGAAAAATCTTATCTTAAAAGCAATGATGTCTCACTTAAAGCTATTTAAAGTAAGGGAGTGTAGTTTAGAACAAAAACTGGAGTCCATCAGAAGTAAGGTTCCATCACTTTTGGTGATATAGATGTTTTATCTGGAGATAACTGCCATCTTATACTGGTCATTCTCCTGAAAAAGCTGCTCAGGTACAAAATATTTGTGGAGATCTATACACTTGATATCATAGTTCCTATGTCCCTACTGATGTAATTGCTTTAACCACTTCTCCAAAGTACAGTCATTAACTCATAGCAAAAGCATTCAATAAAATCACATAGTATGAAAAGTAAAAATGAGGCATTTTCCAAATAAATAAATATTGGGTGTATTTCCCCCAAAATTTATACCCACAAGTAGGAAGGTTGAGCACGTGTAGGGAACATATGTAGAGAAGTCCTCACATAGGGAACAAATGTATTAAAGGCATACAATTTGCAAGGGAAAGTCACCCCTTTTATGCTTTGGGCTATCCAGTGTCTTTTGATGATGTTATTACAATGATCTTACCATTCCTGGTTCCTGTTGGTCAAAATCTCACAATCTGTAGCTCTTATCTGCCTATTTGTATGGGTGCAAAGGGTTTTGGGGAGGACTAGTCCTTTTGGTATCAGGTTCTGCCAAGCCCTTTTCAGTATTGCTCATCCATCTTTGATGTCTACCTGTCACTCAAATCTCACCTGTGGCTCCAAGAAGCTGTAGCATGTACAGTAGCCACACCTGGTAAAACTACTTTGGCAGATGAATTCAACTATATTGAAGGTAACCAACAGACATCAAACCCATTGGTGAGTTAGGTATGACTACCTCAAACATGTGAAGATTTCCCCTAGTGGAATAGATAAATGAGAACAATTTGTTCCAATGGCCATGAAGGGGACTAAAACTTAGAACTTGATCAGCATTGAACACACCAAGATCATCCATTGCATCCCATGTCATTCCTTTTGTCCTGTCACAGGACTTTGATAACTCTGGAAGAGATAACAAGGCTGATGACTTTGTATAATTCTGCCTCATTTAAATCCAATTTATGCACAACTCAAAGCATCATCCACACTATTTTATCCCAGCCTGATGATATAATTAATCTTTGAAAATGAAGAATGAACAATAACTATCTGTAGTTTCTCCTGGACACTGCTCCCTGCTGGTTTCATGTGGCTGCTCTTGGCCATTATTAATTGGTTTTCATGATGATTGTCCCTATTGGTGGAGTTCCACGGGGTACGAGGTCACAGAGATCCTCTCTCAACTAGTTTTTGGCTTTAGCTAGATTTTCTAGCTGGAATGTTTCTTTGTAATGGGGGAAAATGGACCGTTTTTAAATTGTTCTTTTAACAAAGTCCAAAAGTTTTTTATTACTATAGCAACTGTAGATAAGACAGAATTCCTGGTGCATCCAAGCATTCAGCTTAGGGGAGATAGAAAACACTCAATATCTTTTTTTGTTTTTCATTGAGGTATATCTGTCTGTTTCTCTACAACTAGAATGCATTTCTCTCCTCCAGAAGAAGGTTGCTCCAAACCAAGTTCTTGGAAAACAGTCAGAATAATTCTAGGTAATTAAAATTCTCAAGTTTAAATCTATCTTTTTGAACCTCAATTTCTGTCCTATGCCTGATTTAAGATCCTAAAGTCAATGCAATTCATTGCTTAATTTGAAATTACTTCACCAATCCTAGTCAATTTCTGCATTGATACCATTTTTCTGTTAAACTACCATTGGCTTTCATGGCCACAAGTCTTTAAAATTTCTCTAATTACAAAGTTATTGTATTCCCCCATGTAAATAAATGGGAAGGTGGAAAAATCCAGGGATAAAACTATATCCTAGCCTCATCCCTATCTTTATCTGTATGGTCATTTTGCTTTAAAAATATCTATGTCTATAGCTATATCTATATCTATATCTATTATTAACATTGTTTATCTAGGCAGCTAAGTAGCATAGTGAATATAGCAATGGAAAAATCTGGAAGACTCATCTTCATGACTTCAAATCTAGCCTCAGACACACCTCAGCTGTGTGACCCTGAGCAAGTTAATTTTTTTTAATAATGCCTTTTTATTTTAAAAAGGCATGCAAAGATAGCTTTTAACATTTACCATTGCAAAACCTTGTGTTCCAAATTTTTACTTAACCCTGTTTGCCTTAGTTACTCATCTGTTAAATGGGTTGGAAAAGGAAATGGCAAATGACTCCAGTATCTTTGTCAAGAAAACCCCAAAAGGAGTCATGAAGAGTTAGACAAGACTAAAATGACTAAATAACAATCTATCCTTTACAACTTTATTTGTAGATTAGATGGCAGTCATGAATTGGAGGCAAGATCAGACTAAATAGAAGTTATTAGTTATGGTAGTTAACAAGAGGAATTCCAATCAGCAATTTCTTTCTTTTACTTTGTGAAGTGATTTACCTGAGAGCTATTTTGTATTCTTCTATACCTTATTTAAGTGTGATGCAGTGGATAGTACATGGACCTGGAGTCAGGGAGACCTGAGTTCAAAAATGGCCTCAGACACTAGCTGTGTGACCCTGGGTGAGTTGCATAATTCCATTTGCCTCTGTTTCCTCACCTGAAAAAATGAGTTGGAGAAGAAAATGATGTCATTCCATGATCTTTGCCAAAAAAAGCCTCTAAAAGGGTTCACAAAGATTTGGATGTGACTGAATAATGACAACCACAACATAACAAGCATCTGTACTACTTTTATTGTTATAATGCTAATAAATAACATGGTGATTTTGTCTGTTTCTATAAACTGGTTTTTCAAACTAAGAAAACGAACATTTTTCTGGTGTACACAAGATGGAGGCCAAACTGATTGTAGAGAAAATTTATTGCAATTCAAGAAGAAAAGCTACAAATCTCTGTGGAGTCATAGTTTTTGTGGTTATACCTAAGCACACCTGAGGCATCTGATGCTACAAACTCTACCCCCATTTCTATACGGAGCCAACCAACTCTTTTGTCTCTGTTTCTCTCATATCTTTTGCTTATTCATTTATATCTATAATCTATAATGTTAATTATAATCTATTATATCTATAATCTATATATTATACATGGAGGACAAACTGATCAAATTAATTGATGTTAAGGTCTAGTTAAAGTAAGTTGAAGGACTGATTCTATCCTTTCAATTTTAAGAGGTATGTGTATGTCATTTAAAATGAATATTTAATTGTTCTTGCTTTACCTGAGACAGTGTCCTTGTTCTTACATGCTAGTCATTTATTCCCTGAACCTTAAACTTGCTCAGTTACATCAACATCTTTATGAACTTTGCATTATTCCTCCTATGTACAGTGATATGCTTTAGGTTGTTTTAAGATAACTTTAAGTGCCATCCTAATGGAAAGTCTGGAAATGGAATAGGAGTAGTAATCCCTAAGAAGAAGGAAACACTAAATGTTTTTTGACTTTTTGTTGTAGATGCCCAACTGACATGAAGTCTCTAACTTACTTCTATATATAATCAATATTAGCTTATTACATATCATACATATTATACATATACATATAAATATTGATATACACATATACATATATAAGTGTATGTGTAGTTATATCAATATCTATGTATGTATTTAGCTCTTTCTTAAATGGATACTACTTCAATTTGGCAAATAGATAATATTTCCCATGCTCTTGAAGATTATCTAGGCCAATTCAGAGTGCTGGGAAGAGTCCCAGGAATAAATGAAACTATGAGAAGAGCTTGAGATATTTAATTTAGGAACCATTTAAATATTGTGGAACATTGCACAAATCAAGAGGCATAATCCAGTATTAATACAGTCTGTATTGTTTGCTGGCATATGATAAATGTTAAATTAAGTGAATTAATTTAGCCCAAGGTTATATAATAAACGGCAGAGCTGGAAAAAGAACTCAGCCCTCCTGACCTCTAAACAATTAAATTAAGTTAAAATGAGCAAAACTAGATTATTAGGAGTGTTTTTCAAGTAACTACTGTCATTCATTATCACAAGGCTTAGCTGTATTCTGATTAGTAACTGAAAACAATATATCTGAATACTTCTTAGAGATAAACTTCAAAATTACATATTTAACATTGAAATGGATTTTATGTTGATGAATTGTTTTGCTTTAATCTTATATTTATGGAGTTGTCATTTTCACAGACAAGGAACAATTTTGTGATTGCATGTGTAACAGTGACTTTCCTGGCCCTCATTGTCTGAAGGCCAGGTATATTTCATTTCACTTCTTCTCCAGGGTTGTCTGGGAAGATAAGGGGGAGGATATGTCTAATCTCTGTCATTGATTCAAAGTTCAGACACCTGTTCCCCCCCCCCAGTTTTAGGGGTTCTCTTCATTCTAGTTCTTTTTAACCACTTAATGGTCAGATTAGCTTTTACAAAGGAATATTAACTTCAAAATATAGTTAGAAAAATATGTAAACATCCCCCTTAAAAACCAGAAGAGGGCAAAAACCTTCCTTCCTCAATTTTATCACTTTAGTCTCTGGAGAGAAGAGGAGGATTAGATTGACAAACATGTTCTTATGTAGCACCATTCCCACCAAGTTACAAGTCCAAATCCAGTATCATCTCCTTTACCTGCCCTCCTCCTCTCCCCTTAAGTTACAGTCCTTTGGTTTCTCAGAGCTTCCCTATTGGGCTAGCAGCAATATCTAACCTAGAATCCTGATTTCAAGATCACTATGAGCACCCAGGAATTCTTGTTTTTGGCACTGTCTTTGAATGTGGCCTTATTATTTGTAATAGTATTTATAAATCTCTTGCTAAATCGAGTTTTCACATAAATAGAACAAGTGGGATAGTAATTATGTCATCTTTTTTACATCTTTTCAGGGGCATAGATATGAACTGGTAAGAGGTGTTTTCCCCATTCCAATTCTGTCTCAAAGAAAACAAACTTCATATATAGATAAATAAATATTATTTACTTAAATGGACTCAGTAACATTCCACTAAAATCCTGCTCCAGTGCCTTATCTCTGTATAGATCTGACTTTGACTTCCTAAAACTTTGGCGGGCCTAGTCAAGACAAAAAGGCTTGGAATACGAGTTTGGTGATGGGCTGTATTGTATATCTTTAGTCTGAGATAGGAGAAGATTACTTTAAATATTGGACACCAGATACTGATTTTTTTTGACCCAGAAATGCATTAAACCATTTCCAAAAGCACAAAAGAAATTTCAAGAAACCATAGCTCTTATAAGTATTGAAATGAAATTTTTTTAATGTGGTTGAATAATCCTAGTGAACCAAGACACCAGTCTCTGCTTGCCACCTTTAGTTTTATAGAATTTATTAACATCTGGGAATTAAATATGGCATAATTTGTGTTCTCTGTAAACAAGCAAAAAACTGAAAGAAAATTCTCTAAGGAAACACTATTATTGGAAGAGACATGTTTTTCTAATTTATTTCAGTGTTTCAAAGTAAGATCTCAAGACAAAAGCACAGGCATTGGAAAGAATAATTAGACCCCTTTTTTAGATCAAGAAACTGAGGCCTACTTAGAGGGAATAATTAAGCCAAAGTTTCATTATCTAATAAACAGGAACAGAAACTAAAAATTCTCAAGCCAAAGTCTAGTTTTCTTTGTTCTGACTCAACACACATTTGTTTGGTGTAGAGTGGGAGGAATGGAAATGACATTAATACCTTCTTCAGATTTAGGACTATTTATGGGCCTTTTAAATTAAATGTATCATCATTGATACTTGGAAGCATTCCAGACACCTGCCTGATGTTCTCCTAGTCCAAAGATGTGTGAAGTCATCCATTCTTCACCAAGGTTTGTGATAAATGAAAATGTGTGTGTGTGTGTCTGTGTGTGTGTTCATGTTGGTGTGTTGTTAAGGGCTGGGGAGGGGATTTCTTTTTTTTAAACAAAAAACAGACATTACTCCTTTTTGACAAGAGACAAATGTTTCATTCAAATGCCACATTTCGCATATTGGAAACCGTAATGAATTTTTGTGTGCCTCTCTGCCTAGTTCACAGTGTCAGGCAGAGACACTGGGGTACCTTGGGCTTCCCTCACAAAATTTAATTCATTGTTACACCCTCCAGTGGAATGGTGCATAAATCAAGTGTTGTATTTGCATGTACTGTAGTGAGCAACCCCCTTCTGTGCAAATATAAACCTGAGTCCTGAATATTATGTCAGGAACAGGAACAAAGCAATCTAAGGCTTCCAATAAAAGCTTGGTACCAAGTGTAATTCAAGCTGGTATTACGCTGCTCTCGTGTCAGGACTGTTATTAAAACTCTTGTTTTGCCCTCCTTTTTTCATTTTGAAAGAAAATGTTTTTTTTGACCTTTTTGTATTCAGAAAAACCAGTACACAGGATCACCAGTACTATTTATAAACTGGTGTCTACTAAAGAGAACAGTAGAAATCTTGATTTTGCTCTTGGACTTCAAACATACAGTAGGTGAGGGAGAACATATGGATAATCAAAGGGAAAGAAACTAGACAAAGGTCATGAAACAAACCCCACCAACAATGATTAAGTGACTGATGCTCACTAATGTTCTACCTCTGGCCAGTCCCATGAGAATAAAAATATCAGTTGTAGGGCAAGCGAGTTTATGGAGTGATTTGGGAGCCACAAATAAGCCGTTAATGCACATTTGGATGCATTTGCAGATGCAGAGCATGCATCTTGTGTAGGAACAGTGGAACTGAATTCCCCCTGTTGTGTTTCTATGCTTCTGGATGTTAATACATTCATTTATTGGGCATCTGGGCAACTTTTACCAAAGATAAAATAACAGTGATCCAAAACCAAGTGGGGCTGTGAAAGAAGCAGTCTTTCCCCCCAATGTACAATGTGTCATCCTGAGATTCCTAAGAAGTATTGATAACTTACAAACATGTCCATATTCCACTTTGCATTAAGGCCTTATTATATTTATGCCAGCATGTTAAGCAGTGGTATTACAAACAGCATTTGCTTTCGAAGCCAACTGTATTTCCAAAAAGGAACAGCTGTCCATAACACATAACCAGGTGAAAATGTGATCATGAGAGCGATGATAATGATTTGCTATCTATACACAATCTGTCCCAGATGTCCATATACATCCATTAGAGTTTGGAATACTTCAACATTTGAGGAGGTGAACACAGGTGTATGAACAACAACAAAAGAAAAAAGAAAAACGATGCTTGGGGAAATAGCAAACAAGAATGTAATCCATGGGTGGAATGTTTAATAATCTTTCTCCTCCTTTATTATTTTTATCTTCTATCTCAGAAAAGAGAAATGGGTTTTTTGGGGGCATGTCATATTATATTAAATATTTAATATAAATGAAATATTTTATTTTTATTTAACATATTCTACCTCATTTCAAAACATTATTGTAATTTGATGATAACTCTGTTAATGGTATTCCCCTTTGATAGGTTGCACTCCCAGATCAATAACAGAGGATTCTTGTACCTGGGGCAAATTCAGTTATGGGAGGAGAAACTGGAATTAAACTAGTATCACAGAAATAGTTCAGTGATGGATGACTTAGGATGTAAGCTTCTTGTAGATGGGAACCATTTCATGTCTGTCTTTGTAAGTTTAAAACTTGGTCCATTGGAACATTCTGTCTATCTTTATCTATCAATCTATCGATCTATCATCTAACTACCTACCAGACAGAGGAAAATCTCTCTGCTAATACATACTAACAAGTATTCTATAATTTAAAGTCTTAAACAATTTCTTGCGGACATGGAGAAGTGAGTCCCATAGTTCATATGTGTCAGAAGCAAGATTTTTACCCAAGTCTCCCTTATTTTAAGGGAATTTCTCCATCTGCTACACTTTGATGTTTCTCACTAGACACATAGTAGGTACTTAATTAATGTTTATTGAATCACTTAATTTAACTGATTTATGCTAGAAGAGTGTGTACCCAAAGAAATCCATATCCTGGCAGGTTAAGGAAGTCTTTTGGAACTTATGGCAGGAATGCCATGGAAAAGGAACTCAGAATATAATTGCCTAGGAATTTTTATTGCCATGGAACATTAAGGTGAGGCAGTAAGTGTGAGAATGAACATCCTGAGTAAGATGTTCCTAACCTTCACATAGGATGCCCGATAGCAAAACTCCATTCATTTGTCCATAGTTATGGTTCTAGGTGCAAGTAAGGTAAAGTGAAATCAAATAATGTACCGAGACTGGAAAAGGATTATGAATTGATGAATTTTCAGCTGCAGTCATGGCATAGCTATTATCATGGCTATAGTCATCTTATAGATGAATTACATTTTATTCTTATAATTATTGCATCAAAGTATTTGTAATTGAATTGTAACAAACTAACTTTTTTATATACATAAGCCAGAGGTAAAGTCTCCTAAATATCTTGAACGTTAAGCACCCGTGACTTTTAAGTAGCTTGATAAATCATAGTCAGAATTACTGAAAAGATTCAGATTGGGATGGAACTGCATCTACTTCAAACCAGGTTAATTTTTGAAAGGACAGACAGTTCACCATCATGGAGATTTCTAACTGACTTAAATCAATTATAAAGAAGATTTGCTACTCAAGATAGGGGGAATATGCCCTGTCAGTATCCATGGTCAGTATGTGTTATTCTTCTAACAGTAAAATCTTACATCTATCATTCAGTAAAACAAAAGTGAAGTCTTTGTGATTATCATCACAGGTGATGAATTGTACATAAGGAAATTTCCTCACACCTGGCCAATGATTTAGTAAAATGTTTCTTTCAAAATTGCTTGGGACTAAAAAATTTTCTTTAGATACCACAATGCAATCATGATACATTTGCTTTAATCTTTCATTCCTGGGATTGTACTTTGGATTGAAAAAAAGCATTGGTTAAGGAAAAATATAGAGCAAATCTTTATTCACTCACTATAAAATTTTGTTTGATAAAATATTGAATCTATAAATTTGACAAATAGTTTACATATCCGTAGCAATAGTGGCTTAGATTTATTCCCTGTTTTTGAAGAATAACAAATATGAACTTGAAAAAAAGTTTCTATGAGAGATACCAATTTTGAAAAAAATTTTCTCTTGGCAATGTCCATGAAGTTCAGTAATAACATTGCAATCACTGATTACATTTACAAAACCTGTTCCTGAAGTTGAATTTATAGGTAAAATGATCAGATTATTTCAACTATTATCTCAGACTGTTTATTAAAAAAACAAAATCAAGAAAATGTAAAAGTGTTTCTATGTGATCATTACTTACCCTGATTTCCTAAATATTATCAAATAACTCACTAATGTTCATCTGATACATGGTAAGACTACTGCAAAAAATTCATACTTTTAAATATAATTTTTAAATTGTTTAATTAAATTAAATGCCACTCCTTGGGATTGGATGTATTGAAATCAATTCCTTCACCCACACCCTGATGTCAGAAATTAAACATTGACCCAAATGAAAAGCTATAGTATATTTGGATTGTTTAAGCTTGCAAAACATTTGTTATGCAATTCATGGAGCACAGTGGTGCACAATGTCAATTCTCTACTGTCATTGTCATGATTAAGAAAGGGTATGGAAGGATGACCTCTGTGTAGATTGAGCTTGTCATAAATAATGGGGATGTAAAGAAACCTATTTCAATCCTTAGTGTGGCAAACGAAAAAACACAGAGAAATATTCATAAGATCTATAATGAAAACAAGTAACGCACAAATAATATTGTAGTTTCTTGTACATTAGTCTCCATTTCCTAACAATATAGTATCATCAATTTTTAAGGCATCTTATTCTGAATACAAATGAGATGAATACAATTTACTTCAAAGAATAATCCCCCTAATGACCCTGCTGTTAATGGCTAGCTTATTGGACATTTTCTAATTTGAAAAATAATTTAGTTTATTGGAAACATCCCAATCAGGTTTCCTGCAACAAAGAGATATCAGGTTAAGGAGAATCTATACTAGTTGTGTTGAAGAGTTCAATGGCTGCATAGAAATTTTTTTAAAGTAGTCAGTGGATTTTTCACTGCTACTTCTTATGCTTCTTATCATCATCATCATCATCATTATGACAATAAAATTGAAAATAATTGCAATCCATTTTGTGAAGTGTTTTATAAGTTATAGATTATCAATATAATATCAAATGACTTGTTCAATGCTTTCTTATGAAATTCAACTGACTGGGGAAAAACTGTACTTGGCTTAATAGAATATTTAAGTTCCTGAAAAGTTTCCTTTACATAATTTGTAATGTAAACTTCCATTAATTATTGCAGAATTAATAGTCCCTCTGTACTCTTCCATAGATAGGTAAATTTCATATTTTCATTTCTTGTCTGGGGCATCATCTTTTAGTAAACACATTAATATACTAAATAGCATCTTGGGGAGGGTAGCCAGGATGATGAAAAACCTTGAAATCATGTCATATGAAAACTGATTGAATGAACTTGAGATGTCTGGTCAGGAAAAGATAAAATAAGGGGTATCATGATAACACTCTTTGAGTATCTGAAGAAATGTTATGTGGTAAAAGTAGCAGACTTTTTTAAAATTAGGTTTTAGAAGGCAGAAGAAGGACTAATGGGCAGAAATTCAAAGTGGAAAAATTAGACTTGATTCAAAGAAAAACTTGCTAATTTAAAGTTAACTAAAGTGGAATGGTTTGCCCGAGGAGCTTCAAGATTTCCCCTAAATGAAAACCATGATGCTTTTGAGTGACTGTGGAAAGGAGGAAAGGACTTTGTTCAGGGACTATTGGACAAGATAAGCTCTGAAATATCTGCTGACTGGGAATCAGTAATTGTCTTAATTGAATGTGATTTAAAGAGAGAAAATGTTCCCTTTGCTTAAAAGAATCATACAGTGATTTCTTTCATGAAAGGAAAGTGCTTCAAGGATATTAAGAATCACATAGTCCTTAGGCCAACTATAAATATTAACTTAACAAGCACTCAAAATGGAATATAATTTTGTAAAAGAAATTGTCACTTGTTAACTTATTTGTTTTATAAAGTAAATTCCAATCTCACTCCATTGGATTTATCTAAACTGAACTACATGTACCTTCATTTGATTGAATTAATTGACTATTTTCATGTCTCTTAGTGATAATTACTATCTTGATTTCATCAAAATTCTCATTCAGAGTGGATTTTCCTTTATGCAATGGACGTGATAACACATGAATTTATGTAGCTGTAGAAAAACACCAGGGCAATCTGAAATAGCTCTTGCCACAAGGATGCAGTGTTACATTGTCTGGTATACTTTTAGAAAGTTATTTGGTTCCTTGAATCTTTCCTTGGCTCCAGACATTCTGCCTCAGGTGGAAAACCAATTTCTACTCAACATCCTGGCTATCACAAACTGAAATACAGAGAGAATTAACAAATGAGATCAGTACAAAATAGCTATTCCTGGCTCCATGTTCTCCTTATATTCAATCATGAAGACTAAAGGAATCAGAAATGATTGCAGTGGTAAAAATCCAAAAGCAGATATTTGCTGTCCTTACAAATGAGAGAAAAATATAGTAAAGTACTGGCCTAAAGGCCTCTCTGTGATTTCTTTGTAACTTAGAGTGCATTAGAAAAGATCCAGTCAGCAAGATAAGTTAATTTTTTTATGACCTTTATAAACTGTTTTAACCTGGATCTTGAAGATTAAATTTTCAAAAGTCTCTTTAGCTCAGACTAATAGCACCCTGAGGGGATTTTTTGGGGGGTTTCAAAAGGAAGAATCCAAAATATATAAAGAAATTCTGTTTGTAGCAATTATTGTCTCAGTAATGATTAACTAACACAGTCTATTTCCTCTTCAGTGGAACTGCCATTAGAACTTTTTCCTGAATATAGAAGTTGCTTGAGGGGAGTATCATTACCAGCCACTTTTGCCCACATTTGCAAGTTCTTGACCAATCAAATTGAATTGTCATAGATGTCATTTTTTTCCTCCTCGATGGCTGTTTGGTTCTGGGAGGTATGTGGCTCAGGAACCATGATTCCATAAATCCATGAAACTTTACCATTAGAAGTTGCAAGGTCTTGGGATGTATAGCTATAAGCTATGTGGGCTCTAGGAAATCATGCTGTCCTATGACAGGGTTACCCAAAATTTATTAGTGATATTTTTGAGGGCTTTCAGTGAAGAAAGAGGGTTTTAAAATTTTGATTTTTGAACTGAACTGAAAAAATTAGTTTGGAAACTGATTTTTTTAATATCTGAATTTTGTGATAACAACAATAATGTTATATTTGTAAAACACTTGAAATTTTTAAAAAATGACTTTATTTATTAAGCTAAATGCAAAATTAGAAAAAAATAGAATAGAAAGGACAGAAAAGGAAAATAAAAAATAAAAAAAAGAAAACATTGTCATGTGCCCAGCAGAACATCAGGGAGATTTAAAAATATATATCAACAAACTTCCATTTCAAGAAAGCATATATTATAATAGAAGATAATATATTCCATAAATGTCCATCTTTTCTTTGCTTCCTTGTAGGTTGTTCTTTTGTTCTCTGCTGTGCACTTTTTACTTTATTCTTGTCCTCCCTTTCATTCCCCACCTCCAGCAAACATGTTACATTTAAGCACATACATATATATGTATGTTCACATCCATCCACAGACCCATACACATATATATGTATCTATATACCCACATATATAGACCTACATGCATATATGCCATATATATAGACATACATATATATATTTACCTATATACAAACATGTAAACATGTATCTAAAACAATACCAATATGGTTGATGTATAATATAGATTTCTCTCTTGATTGAATCTTTAAGTTTAACTTTATCAAAGAGCAATAATTACTAACTCTTCTTTTTTTTTCCTAATAAATTCTACTCTTGATTTTGTTGTGGTTTTAGTTTATCTCTTATTTCCTATCCCTATTAATTCTTCTACTTTAATTCTGCTCTTTAAGTTGCCTTGCTATTAACCTCTCCTCACCCATGCATCCCTCCATTATCTTCTCTCACCCTTTCCTTCTCTCTTTATCCTATTCCTATTAACATACACACTTTATCCCATTATATACCTTTTAGTGCCCCCCCTTATCCGCATTTTCCCCCCTCTTTATCCCTTTCTCTTTAAACTTCACACTTGTCCCATTGCCATAAATCTACAAATCCTTATCCTATTCTTTCCCACACATTTCTTTATAGATTTTGGAGGGTCTCATTGTCTTTTTGTGATATTTGATATGGTTAGTAGTCTTTTATTGTGACTAAGTGCTAAGTACTATACAATTATCATTGTTTTTCAAAATATTTGAATTTTTTTTGGTTTGTTGCAAAATTTTTTTCTTTGATCTGGAGTTTTTAAAATTTGGTGATAATATTCCTGTGTGTTTTCCACAAAGGAGTTCTTTGAGGTAGTGATTGGTGTACTTTTTTCATTTCTACTTTTCCCTGTTATTCTCTCAGGACATCACTCCAGGAAAATTTTCATGAGTTATTTCTTACATTTTTGTGTCAAAGTTCTTTGTTTGGTCATAGCTTTCAGGTAGTCCAATTATTATTATAATTTCTCTCCTGGAGCTGTTGTTTAGATTTGTTGTTTTTCTTATAAGATGTTTTACATTCAGTTCTATTTTTTCATTCTTTTTTTGTATTGTTAAATCTTAGTCTCATGGCATCATTGGCTTCCCCTTGCCCAATTCTAATTTTCAATGAATTAATTTTTTCTTTAAGATGCTACATCTTCTTTTACAGTTAAATTTTTTTCATAATCTTTTTCTTGGATACTTTTTATTTTATTTTAGTTTTTCATCTATCTCTCGCACTTGATTTTTAAAGTCATATTTGAGTTCTTCTACAAATTCTTTCTTGGCAGCTAGCCATTTAACAGTGTTCTTTGTGGTAGAAGAGAGTTTTTATTTTTACTTTACTATTTTCCTCTGAAGATGGATACTGGTCTTTCACATTCTCACAGAAAGTTTTTATGATTAGGTTCTTTATTCTTTGCCTGTTCATTTTTTTTTAAAGAAAGAACTGTTAGTGTGAGCACCTCTAATCATGGAGTGGAGGGGAATAATCCTTCTAGCTTCACTTCAGCTCTCCCCTCTGACTTGGAACCCCAAACCAAAAACTCTCCCCAACTGCAAGTGGCCAGTATCTCTGCCCCTCTATTTATGGACTTACTCACTATGCTGGTTCCTTCTCCCCCCAGGGCCATGTCTCTTCAGCCCAGGTGGACATGGTATTCCTAATTGGCAGAGGTTTTCTCTGCCTTCCCCAACTCAGACCTCCTACTCCTTATGCTCCAGAAGGTTTGAGCTGAGGCTCTAGCCAAACCCACCTTATTGTTTCTGTGGAGCTAGCCTGGAGGTATCTGCTCTTCACACTATGTTAAACTCATCCTGGGGTATTTATTCTTGGGTTATCCTGGGAGAACCCATGTTCTGCTCCAAGTCTTCTTTGTTTTTCAATAGTTTATGTTTGCCCTGAGGCATAACTTTGTTTTAGTTGTGGGGGAGATTGGGAGAACTTGAAATTTTCTGACCTACTTCACTATCTTCCCAGAATGCTCTCCAACATTTGAAATTTTGTGAAACAGTATATACAGTATCATATTTGATCCTCAAAATAACCTTGTGAGGTAGGTGCTGTTACTTGTACCAAAATTTTATAGGTAAGGTAAGCTCAAAGAATTTGTGACATACTTTCCACTATAAAGAAGTATTTGAAGTAAGATTGAAACTCAGATCTTCCTGACTTCAAGTACAATGTATTATCCACCACATTATGCTTGATCTCTGAGTGTTATGTTTTTCTATTTTACCAGGTTAGGCAGCTTGATAGCATCTCTTTGTGAAAGTACATCATTCTAAGAAGTTGCTTCTTCTTTATTTTTATTTTCTCTTCCACAGAGAAACATCTGGGAAGGATAGAAAAAAAATATTTGCCAAGGAGTAGAAAGAGGCTTGTAATGTAAGTGTCATCCTAGACTATTCACTGTTCACCTGATTTTCTAATCTGTGCCCAGGCCATTTAAGAGTGTCGGGTCTACCTTTGAAATATCTCTGGTTTATATATATATATATATATATATATATATATATATATATATACACATACACATACACACCTCTTTGTCTCTTAACATTACTACCACACTTATGCGATTCCTCATCACCTCATCCCTGGACTACTGCAATAAAACTTCTGTTTGGTCTTCTGAATTAAGTTTCTCTCACTCCTGCTCCTCAACCACTCAGCTACCAAAGTGATCTTTCTAAATACATTTTTATTCATTAAACTCCAGTGGTATCATATTATCTCCAAATAATAGAATCAAATAGAAAGTTCTCTGAATTTCAAAGCCTTTCATCACTTAAACCCTTCCTATATTTTCCATCTTTTTATACTATATTTTCCCTTCTAGTGACACTGATCTCCTTAACTGTTCTTCACAGAAGACACTCCATCTCTCAATACCTTTATTTTTATTTTCTATGACTTCCATGCCTATATTTTTTTTCCTTTTTCATCTCTTAGCTCTTCTGTCTTCCTTTAAGTTTTAGTTAAAATCTGATTTCCCTCTGAGATTTTTTTCTATATCTCTTTTATTTATTTATAGTTATTTGCCTGCTATCTTCTCCATTAAATTGTGAACTTTTTAAGGATGGGAACTGTTTTCATTTTTCTTACTTTTCTCATTGGTTACTATTGTCCTCATCACAGAAAAAGAGCTTTATGAATGCTTGTTGACTTGATTTTCCTTTCCAATGAAATATTTCTTTTTATAAGTATTCTCATCTGTAAAATGGGAGTAAAGAGTATCTATTTCACAGAATTGTTGTGAGAATAAAATGAGATAATGTATTTAATAAACTTTGTAAACCTTAAATTGTGTAAATATTAGCTGTTATTTTTAGCCATTTTTGTCTCAGATAATGGGGATAGTTTCATAGATAGTCATGGTTTATTAAAATGGTGAGCCAGAAAAAACAAACTGGAAGTCTCATTTGACAAGGTACAGAAAAAGAACTAAGTGTATTTAATCTCACATGTTGCCAAGCAGCGCAATCACATTCACTTGCACTGAACTCTATCCTTTTAGAACAGAGATAATATGCTCCTGCTTTAACAAACTTATTTTTAAGGATTAAATGATATAATATTTATGAAATGCTTTGAAAATAAGTTATTTAAATGAGAGACTGTCATTTTTATTTTCAATCTTCTCCTCTTATTTTTGGTGAAAACTGAATAGAAATGCTCCTAGGATTAGTTACTACCATACTATTGTTCTTTTACTTAAGGTAACATTTTTTATGTTAAGAAAAGTATTGGCTATAAATTTATCTACTATATGGGCTCATAAAAAGAAGTTGAAGACTATTTATTATTGTTGCTATTCATGTCATTCTTAGAATTTTCAATTATTCTGATAGAGATGGTATTAGGACATGTGCTCATATTGCTATAATTTCTTTTTCATTTTATGATTTCTGGATTATTATACAGATGAATAAAGTAACTGCTTTAAAAATAACTCAATAAGAGTAACAGGAATTTAGCTTACCTTCTATATGAAAGTGGATAGTGTTTTAGGAACAAATCGAATAGCAGACAGTCTGATAGAGGTAACATATATTTCATCTTTTTCCAAGACAACTTGGATTTCTTCTACTAGGTCTCTATGCTTTGAGAGTTTTTTTTTCTCATATATTAAAGATCATAGGTATTTAGAATGATATTACCTGTTTTAAACAGTGTTATATCTGGGTGATTGTGGGGAACAATTCTGTGCCTGATAATGAATAAAGAATCTAGTTTGAATAGTTTTTTTAATCTTCAAATATATTTTGATGTCCCTATTTATTGATAGACTTAATACTATCGTGCTTCTGTAATACAATATTGCTGCATTGTCCCTGAAAAAGAATGCAATGGTCCATAATTTCTTTGTTTTAGGAAGATAGTGAATATTTGATTTTTTGAATCTAGCTAAGTGGCTTTGTAATATTAGATTTTCAGAAGATGTTAGTTCGTATCATCCACAGGTCTGTGCCACATAGTAATTTAAATTTTCTAGCATATTCTGCATTGATCAATAAGTCTAGAATCTGTAAGAATAACTTATCCATAATATCTGAACACAAGCTGGTCTTTTCTCACCATCATAAATTTCTTTATTTTCTTGTATGGATATGCTTCCCACATAACCTGTTCTGTTCTTTGAGAAAAGATATTGAAATATAATTATACTTATCTGTCCCCCATAACTATTTCTTTATCTAGGGACCTATTTATATTAGCTTCAAAATAAACAAAACTGTTTGCTTCCTTGTTAGTTATTCCTTAATGGGAAATGGGAACCCAAGCTTATACCCTCAAGATCTATTCACTTCACTAAGTGGTGAGGCAAAATGGTTGGACAAAGGACCATCACAGAGTGAATAATGAATAAAGCCATTTATCCAAACAGATTGCAAACAAATTGGAGTTCTATAGATTAGAATATGTAATAAAATATGAGTCAATTAATTATTTCTATTGGAGTGAAGTAATATCTTGCCCAACCAAGAAGGTGGCTCCATTCTCACTAAAAAGAAATTCCTCCAAATCTCTAGGGAATTATATTGGAAATCAGCAACATTTTGAGGAATCGGTTTTCTCTTCAAGTTCTACAAGACAGATGTTTTCTTTCTCCTTGAAGTCAGACCTGGAAAGATTCTGATATTTTGAAGCAGAAAAGCAAAACATCCTTCCTTAAAGACCTCTCAATCAACACTTCTCTCACAGGCATGTTGAATTATTAGTTCTATTAATTATAAGAATTTTGGAAAAAATTCTCCAGATTTGAAATTCAGATCATATTTATAAATAAATATTCATGCCTCAAACACTAGATTATGTTTTGTTAGTTATCTGTAAGGAGTTAATATTTTACAGACTTCAGTGAACGGAGCTAAGCATTTTTTTTTTTTTTTTGCAATTCTTTACATTTTAAAAATAATTTTCTGACATAATTTATATTGATTACTAAATCACTACTGTAAAGATAATCTATTTATGATTTAATTATTAATTTGTTCTTGTAAAAAACTTCACTTTATAGTCTAGGTTAGGTTAAATGAGAGACAGAATTGAAATTTTGGTGAAGTAATAGTTAAGTGACCTGAGGTCAATGAAAATCTTAATTTAACAAAACCTACAGAAATTCTATCAAAAAAATAAACAGGAAAATGAGTTGGAGTTAACACTGCCACTTGTGCAGTTTATATTTTATTATTAATGAATACTTGTAATTCTCTTGGATTTACAATGAGATATTTTCTAAAATGATACCAGTTGATTTAAAAAAAAAAAAGAGCCTCTCAGCTGCGGTTTGGGGTAAACTATTCTATAAGTACAAAAAAGTAAACAGGAGAATGAGCTCTAAATATAGAGAACTCTTTTTTCATTTAGTGTAACTTTTGAGACTTTTATGAACACAAAGACAACTAGAAATTTCCCACATTTCCATGATTAAAATATTTGGCATAATATATGATTATATTTATTATTATTGTTATGTACATATAATATGCAAATATAATTGCTACTGAATATTAATGACCTAAGCAACACAGAGCAAAATATTTTTAAAACACAGAGACCTGGCAGAGGAGATTAAAATCATGTATGAAAAACATGAGGATATCATCCCTGATAATTTGTCACATACAAGAACTACACCAAGTGTACTTGCAATGAGCTTGAAAAATGATGATTAAATGAGCTTACATCCTAATTATTTTACTTAACAACAAAAGTAATTGATTTTATCTGCCCTGTAAAATTATATGGAATATCAAATATATAAAAGAAAAACAATAGATAGCAACTTGTCCAACACAGTTACTATCTAGATCCTAATGAAAGAGTTGACAAATCATACAAAAATAATAATTATAATTATGCTTTTTCAACATATAATTATTATTGTCATATACTATTTTAAAAATATTTTAACTTATTATATTACAATTCTCATTCTTTAAATAGAGTTTGAACAGAAATTATTCTGGAACCATTTAGTTGTATTATTATTCTTTTATATTTAGTGTCCTGTGAATTATAATGCAGCTGAACAAAGTGCTTGTCTTTTGTAATTGGATAAAAGTATTGGATTGTAAGCTCATCTTCTGGAGGATCAATGAAAGCATCCAAGGGACATCAGAAGCAGCAGATGAGATAATGGGGATGATATGTAATTCACATTGTTCCCACATAATTTTGATATCTTCTTCTAGGTCTCTATATTTTAGAAGCTGTTGCTGCTTCTGTTGTATATTGTTTGGGAAAGCCAGAAATTTTCCATGAATGGTTCTTTTACTCATTTCAAAAGTTATTATAGCTATTCTAATAATAGAATAGTATTCTGAATATCATTCTTTTTATCTTATTAGGTATGTTATAATGAAATACAGAAATATTACATGCTTTTTAAAAATGGTACAAAACCAGTTTATGCAATACAATGAAGTAATGGCTCATATTCATATAGTACTTATACGTTTCTACATCACTTTTTGGTAACAACCCTGTGAATTAAGAAGTATAATATTATTTCCCCCTAATTTTAGACATTAAAGATCAGAGTCAGAGAGATGTTAGACCTTGTTTAAAATCACAGAAATAATTAATGTTAGAACTTGTACTTATATCCACTTCTGTGAGTCTAAAATCAGCATTCTTTCTTAATGAATTCTGCAGGTGGCCCAATGGATGAAGCAATTTGACTTAGAGACAAGAAAACCTGTATTCAAATGAAGCCTAAAACACTTAACATTTGTTTAAATATGAGCAAATCACTCGACTTTTCTTTGCCTGAGGGAAAATATTAATACTTACTTACCCGTGTTGTTGTAAGATCAAGTGAAATAATATTTGTAAATAACTTACCATTGTGCTTGGTACAAAGTATATAAAGGCTAACTGTTACTGTTATTAATATTTAGTAGTAGTAGCAGTAGTATTAGTAGTATATTGAGACACACAAGACATATGTATACATGAATATGTTAGTACAACTGGGAACTTTATACATATAGGGGTTTTGTATGGATCAGAACACTTCCTCCATCTGTAGGAGTCTATTGTTGCCCAGGCTGTATGTAAACATTCTGAAATATTTACTGAAACTTTTTGGATAAAGTTATTGATAAAGCTTGAGTAGAACCTATTGTATTTTATGTTATACCGGTTATTCAATCTATCAATCAATTGACACTTATTAAGAATTTGTTATGTGTGATGTACTCAGAAACTTAGGATACAAAAAGAAAAAAGATGCTTGTTATAATCTCTAATAAAAATAGTATTTTCTACTTTCACTTTTCCTCTACTCATTGGAAATGCAGGTGGGATCATTTCTCAGAGAAACCCTGATATTCAGCTTGAGGTGGAACAATATGAAATTCTATATTGATTACATACCATACCTGATTGGATGGGGGTTACTGAAGGCTATGCTATAAATTTCTTTGATCCTACCAAATATTGTTAGCACCATGATTCAGGAAATAGGTGAATATAATTTTAGAGTTGTGGTGGCTTTGCTGACTATTCAAAGATCAACATACTTTAGGCAGATTTTATTTTTAAACTATGGTATCACAGTGAAAGATCAGATTGTTATTTACTAGAAATAAAAAGACTAAGATAGAGAATATTGCTGTAACACTAGATCTATGTGTCTTTTACATTCCATAGGTATCTATTTTCTCTGTCTTTATGGAGAGAATATTTGAATCAAAGGCTTGTTTTTGTTTATTATTACTCATAATTTTTGGTTTTCCATGGAATAATTCTAATCTATATATACATGACTGTGAGTACTATTAGGCACAAATAGTAGTTTTGTGTGAACAAAGAAACTTTCTTCACTTTCTGAGTTCTTTTATTATAAATCAATTAAACATGTTATTCAAAAAAGAAAGTTTGTAGTATTTCTTCTATATATAAACAAGATTTTAAGGGCAAAGATTATTTTTAAAAAGTGAAATATTAGTTTCATAGATTAAATTTGTTAATAATAATGTTACAAGGAGCTTATTTTGATTCTGTTTATAGAACATCTTTTTTCACATTAATCTTCACAAAATTCTCATTAGCTACTTTCTGAGGAGGAAAACTAAATACAAATCATATATTGTATCTTATAGAATGAGAAATTGAGGTACAAAGATATAATGAAAAAAATGTCCAAATGAAGATGATGGGATGGAAAAGTTGCAGATCTTTCTTCATATAGTTTTATAATTAAATGATTGAGACATGACAAACAAAATAGAAAACTAGTTATTTTCACCAATCCTCCCAACCTCTCAAAATTTTCCAAAAAAAGGATTATGGTCAACAATGTATGTGCTCCATAGAACAAGATAACAAGAACCATAAGGAAGTAAAAAAATTGACTAATTAAAAGCAAAGAAACTTAGTTTCTAATTTCTAACCTTGTGCCCTCTGGTCTGCCGGCCTCTATGTGTCACCATGGTGGCAAAACAAGTGGGGCTTGTGCTTTGGGATTCACTCAGCAGTTCCCTTAAATTTACTATATTCTCTGTGTCCCCACTCCATAATCTTGCCTTCAGCCCTATTCTGGACAAAAAGCAGAAAAAAACAGTTTTATTTTTTCCCAATTCTAATTTTTTAATGTTTTCTTTTTTCCTGGTTATACATGTACATTATTTTTTTTAAAAAATACACATATCTTTATGAATCATGTTGAAAGAGAGAAATCAGAACACAAGGCAAAAACTACAAGAAAAAAAAAAAGGAAAGAGGAAAAAAGTCAGATGAAATGTATTGATTAACAAAAACAATTTTAAAATTCAGTTTTTGCCTTGAAGGAACTAGTAGTTTAATTGGAGAGCCAACACATAAACAATTATGTACAAATAAAATGATAAATGTTAATTTATTTGTGGCAAATTAGAGATAATCTCATCAAGATTGAAGGATACTGGAAAAGCCCTCTTGGAGAAGAAGGAATTTTAGAAGGAAATCAGGAAAGCTAGGAGGCAAAAAAAAGGAGGCAAATAATTATAGGCATGGAATATAGTCAATGAAAATAAATGTTGAAGTAGAGAGGTATGCCATGGGAAAGGAACTCAAGATATACTGCAGGATATATGGTATAAGGTATAAGAAGAGGCCAGGTTATGAAAGGTTTTAAAAGCCAAAGTTTTTCATAGAAGAGCTTTTAGAATTTTTTTTAGCTTTTTATTTTCAAAATACATGCATAGATAATTTTAAATATTCAACCTCGCAAAATCATGAGGTCCAATTTTTTTTTCCCTTTTTTCCCCTATCTTGGACAACCTTCACTTAGACAACAAGTAAGCCAATTTATGTTAAACATGTGCAATTCTTCTGTACATATTTCCACAATTATCATGCTGTACAAGAAAAATCAGATCAAAAAGGAAAAAAAATCAGAAAGAAAACAAAATGCAAGCAAACAACAACAAAAACAGTGATAATACTATGTTGTGATCCACACTCAGTCCCTATAGTCCTCTTGCTTCTTCATCACCAGACCATTAGAATTGGCTGAATCATCTCATTGTTGAAAGGAGCCCTGCCCACTAGAATTGATTATTGCATAATTTTGTTGTTGCCTTGTACAATGTTGTCTTAGTTCCAGTTATTTCATTAGCATCAGTTCATGCAAGTCTCCTCAGATCATTCTGAAATAATCCTGCTGATAATTTCTTAAGGAACAATAATATTCCATTATATTTATATGCCATAAATTATTCAACCATTCTCCAACTGATGGGCATATACTCAGTTTCCAGTTCCTTCCCAGATATTGTTCTCCAAAATAGTTGGATTAGTTTAGAACTCCACCAACAATGTGTTAGTGCCCTGGTTTTCCCACATCCTTTCCAACATTTATTATTATCTTTTCCTGTCATTTTAGCCAATCTGAGAGGTGTGTTGTGGTACCTCAGAGTTGTCTTGATTTGCACTTCTCTGATCAATAGTGATTAGAGCATTTTTTCATATGACTAGAAATGGTTTTAATTTCTTCATCTAAAAATTATCTGTTTTTATCATTTGACTGCTCATCAGTTCTGTCCCCTTTCAATTTTCTCCAAAGATCTACCATACATAACTTTAAAAAAATTCTCTTTACCTTCTTAATTTCTTTCTTATTTATTTTGTGTTTCAATTTATCTAGTTCTCATATAGCAAGGTTAACATCTCCTACTAGTATAGTTTTGCTATCTATTTCTTATCACAGTTCTCTTAAGTTCTGTAGGAATTTGGATGCTATACCATTTGGTGCAATTGATATTACTTCATTATCTCTGGTACCTTTAAGCATTATATAATTTCCTTCCTTATATCTTTTAATTAGATCTATTTTTGATTTTGCTTGATCTGAGATCAGGATTACTATCTCTGCTTTTTTTTTTTTTTTTTTTTTTTTTTTTACTTTAACTGAAGCTTAATAGATTCTGCTTCAGCCTTTTTCTCTTTACTCCACTGTATGTATCACTCTGACTTTAATGTGTTTCTTGTAAACAAAATACTGTAGGATTCTGACTTTTAAATGCAGTATGTTATCTGCTTAAATCCAGTTTGTTATCTGCTTCCATTTTTGGGGAGAGTTTATCCCATACTTATTCACAGTTAAAATGACTTAACTCTATATTTCCTGCCATCTTATTTTCCCCAACTTAACACTCTTCTCTTACTTTTCCCTCTTTTCTTGCTCCCCAGTATTTTGCCTCTACCCACTATCTCCTTCAATCTGCTCTCCCCTTTATAACTCCTCCCACTTTTCTTTCCCCTTCCCCCTCCTACTTCCCTTTAGGGTGAGACAAGTTTCTCTATCAAACAATATATCTGATATTCTCTTTTTGAGTAAAACTGATGAGATTAGGGTCCACACAATGATCATCCCCTTCCCTTCTTTCCCTGAATTGTAATAGGTCTTTTTCATCCCTTGGTGTGATGTAATTTATCCCAGGTTACCTCCCCTTTCCTCTTCTTCCAATACAATCCCATTTTCACTCCTAGACATCCACTATATCACCTATATTCTACCCCATCATAATAAAGTCAAATTATATCTATGTCCTATAATTTTACCCCTAACAAAGATGGAGTTCTTAAGAGTTAAACATGGGGAGTGGGGAGCATGGATCTTTTCCCAGGACCTTCAACTAATTTGCAAATTCAGCCTCTGAATTAGCTCTGGAATAGCAGAATTCATGAATATTGGGAGTGTAGCAAAAAATCAGCAGGAAATAATTTTAAAGATTTCCAGAAAAAGTCTGTTTTGGTCAGGCATAGAGGGAGGTAGCCAGGTGAAGGATGCCAGCCCAAGCAGTGCAGACCTGGAGCAGGGTGTGGTCTCCATAGGACGGTGCACCCTCCTTGTGGTGGAGAATCTATGGGAAGGAATCTATACCACTGTTGGCTATTCTGCCATGGTAGCAAGCCAGTAGATCAGCAGAGAAGTTATAAAATATCTAACACAAACACAAAAGGAAAATAGTGGACCACAAAATACAGGAGTCTCACAAGACCTGGCCACACCGACCTACCACTGGAAGTGAGTCAGCACAGGCTTAACACAGCTGTTGCTGCTTCATTGTGGCTTATAGAGGAAACTTGGAAAACCTCCCTTGCCCTAAAGGCAGATCCTAACTTAAAAAAAAAAAAAGAGTAAAAAGGCAAAGTGAATTCTAACCATAGTTTCTATGGTAAAAGAAAAGAACAGAATTCAAACCCTGAGGAGACTAAAAGCAGATGGTCTCCAGATGAAGCCCCAAAGAGTGATAGTCCCCTTCACACAAGACTCTCCTAGAAGAAATTAAAAATGATCTCAAAAGAAGAAAATTGGGAAAAGGAAATGAAAAGTTTGCAGAAGGCATATAACTCATTAAAATATATATTCAACAAAATGGAAAAAAGAAAACAACTCTCTGAAAAATAGAAAAGGTAAACAAATCCCAGAAAAACAGAATTTTTGAAATGGAAAAAAATTCCATAGAACAAAACAACTCATTTAAAAACTCAATTGGACAAATACAAAAAAAGTAAAAAAAAAAAAAGTAAATAAAAAATAATTAGCTAAAAATCAGAACTGAACAAATGGAAATGAATGACTGGAGACATCAGGAATCAGTCAGGCAAAAACAAAACAAAAAAAAAAAAAGAAAAAAATAGAAAAAATGTAAAATACCTACTGAGAAAACAACTGACCTGGAAAATAGATCTAGAAGAGACAATCTAAAGATTATTAGACTCCCTGAAAACCATGATGAAAAGAGAGCTTAGACACTATTTTTCAGGAAATAATCAAAGAGAACTCCCCTGAAGTCATAGAACCAGAAGGTAAAATAGCTATTGAAAGAATTGACTTTAACCCACCTCCTGGATGAGATCCCCAAATTAAAACTCCAAGGAATATTGTGGCAAAATTTCAGAACTATTGGACCAAGGAAAAAATATTACAAGCAGCCAGAAAAAAACAATTCTATTTTTAAGGGAGTTGTCCTCTTATTTCATTTCATCAATTCTGTTTTCAAGGAGTTCTATTTTTTTTCCATTTTGCCAAATCTATTTTTAAAGGAGTTTTCTTCAGACAATTTCTGTTTCTTTTTCTAAACTCACCTGCAAAGCTCTTGTTTCCTTTCCCTATTTTTCTTCTCTCTTTTAAAATCCTTTTTGAATTCTTCCAAGAAAGTCTTTTGAGTTAAGAGACCAACTCATATGCTTCTTTGAAGCTTCATCTGAAGATGTTTTGCCTTTAGTGTCCTCAGGGTTTGTGATCTGTTCTTCTCTGTCACCACAAAAGCTATCTAAAAATCAGAGTTCTTTTTGATTTTTTGCTCATTTTTAAAGCTTGTGGTCTGCTTTTATGACAAAGGGGGGATTTTCCCAAGCTTATTTTACAGGAGACAGGGTCTTTATGCTGCCCTGGGGCCAGTGCTATGAACTTTCTTTTCATGCTTGGGAGGGGGGATGTCCAAGTCCTGTCTCTTATGATGGGGTTCAGGGTCTCACTGTTTACCTTTTGTAGCTGCAGTGGAGGGTCTCACAGCTAGTCTACCAATCAATTGGCTTCTAAATCAGGGCAGAGTAGCCAAGGCTGCTGTATTTTGACTAAGATCCTCCCAGTAGATTTCCCCTGACGTGAAGAGTTGTCTCCACCCTGGATCCCTATGCTGGGCCACCTTACTCCCTACTTCCCCCATGACCAATTGAGACAGACCTTTCCTGAAGTTCTTCTAAAATATCTTCTGCTGGAAATTTGTTACACTCCAAATGTTTGCGGGTTTTTTCCCTCCCAAACCAGTTCAGAGACTTGATCTGGTTTTTATCTGAAGGAGGCCAGGAAGAGTTCAGACAAAGACTTGTTTATTCTCTGCCATCTTGGTTCTGCCCTCCTCTGCCCCAGAACATTTTTTTTCATAAAGGAATAACAAACACATTTTCTATTCAGTCACAAATCTTCTTTAGTCTTTTTTTTGGTCTGAATCTCTGATTTATCTGTGTATTAAATTTCCAGTGAAGGAAGTTCTCCCTATTAGAGCAGATGGACAAAGGTCCTAAACTGTCTAAAAATGTCTTTGAAACGTTATTTGAGCCAATGAACAATGAAGACGCTTGTCATCATCCAGTCAAAATGCCTAAAAGGTAAGTCTTTAGTCCATCTCTTCCTTATTCTAAGGCTGGTCCTTAAGGCACATTCTCATGCTGACTTTCTATAATCTTCTCCCGGCCCCAGCATAGAATTTTATATGTAAAAATTTTGCTTTTTATTATTTATTTTTTCTATTATGAAGATAGCATTTTGGAAAATCTAAGACAAATATGTCATGGTTACACATAAGAACTATATGTTCTTATGAAAAGAATGTATATTTTTAAGAAAAGAAAAAGAATTTCTACTAGATCAATCTATTTTTTATGTAAGGCTGCAAGTCTTCTAGAAAACATCACTTTGGATAAAACATTTTCCTTATTTATTTTGTTCACCACCAATAACTCCAATGTTTATGGTAGGAGGCACAACTATTGAGAGTCTATAGAGAGAGTGAGCATGGTATACTGAAGAGAGAATAGAGTTCATAGTCACAGGTCATATGATTCTGCCTGGGAAAGCACTTAACCTTCAGTGTCCTAGGCAATTTTTGATGCTGAAAACTGCAGAATAGCTGATTATAATCTGTATTGGTAGAGGGAGTTTTCTCATCAAGAGTTTTCTGCACCATTGAAATCACAGGAGTAAATCCTGCTTCCCGAATGAAAAGCAAACTACAGTAGTCACTATGTAAGAAAATCTTACAACTATTATCCAAAAAATTCTAATCCCTTCTCACCATTGCTAAAGATCTCCATGGGACAGAAATGGAGTCCCTGAGAGAGCTGTAGCTGGTTGCTAAGAAAGAATCTGAATGACATATCTGATATACTAAGCCTGTAAAGTGATTGGTGGGATGTGGGCAGCAGAATCTTGTAAGTACAGTATGTCTTTCTGACTGTTTCTCCTCTTGCTTTCTGACCATAACCTGATTTCCATACAGCTATTTTCTAGCTGCATACTTTTCAAGGTACTATGACTTGGTACTTTATCAGTAATAATTAACAGTTGATAGATAGTTTTCTGGGAAAGAATGTGAATTCACAGTCCTCTAGGAAAGTTTTCTTAAGATCTGAGATCAGTGTCCTCAGTGAATATTATAAGAACATAACGAATCATCTCAGATGCAATGTTATTCACTTCAACCTTTCTTTCATCTCATCATTTGTGACCCAATAATGTCATTTCTGCAATATGGAAAACTCTGTTTTAAATAAGAATCCTATTGGCCATTATTTGTATTTTACAAAATTATTCTGTATTGAAGTGCTGTACCTAATAAAGATTCTTTAAGTTATTGACTCTTCTGTGTTCTAGCAAGTTGGCATAATTTCCCTGATTTTGTTTGCTTATTCAATTGAATCTTTAGAGAGGGGCTCCAATTCCAAATTACATTAGTCAAACAATCAATAATTTATTAAGCACTTTATGCCAAGCACTAAAGTAAGCACTTGTGATGCAAAGAAAATGCAAACATAGTTGCTGCCCTCAAGGAACTTGCATGCTATTGAGGGAGAGAACTTGTATTTAAATAGATATATTGCAGAAACATTTAGCTAGGGAAACTGGGAAAGGTTTATGCCAAGGTGACATTTGAACAGTCTTAAAGGAAACCAGGGATTCTAAAAGGTGGTGAAAAGAAAGAACTCCAAACACAAGGGACAGCCAGTGCAAAATCATGGAAATAGAGGATGGAACATGATGAAGGATCAGCAAATAGGCCAACATGGCTAGACTATGAAGTGTATGAATGGTAATAATTAATGTATTATAAAATGGGAAAAATAACAAGAGATTAAGAGTTTTAAATGCCTATCAGAAAAGTTAATGTTTGATTCTAAAGCTACTAGAGTTTATTGAGTCAGTTATCAATTGAGATTAGAAATTCATTTTCATTTTATAATTTCTATATGTTTAAAAACTTATAAAATGAACTCTCCAGGCTGCATGATGATGACTAGAAAATTTGTTTACGGTAGCATATTAAGATTCTACAAAAGAATGAGCTTTCTGACATGTGCTATCTTCTTCCCTCCATTCTTTACCTCTCTCTTCCCCAAGACAGCAAGCAATCTGATATAGATTAAGTATATATAATTGTTTTAAACATTTTTCCATATTTGTCATGTTGTGCAAGAAAAATCAGATCAAAGGGGAAAACTCACAAAAAAGAAAAAAAAAAGCAAATACACAACAACAACAACTAAAAGGTGAAAATACTGTGCTTTGATCCACATTCAGGCTCTATAATTCTCTCTCTGGATGCAGATGGCTTTTTCCATCCATCACAAGTCTATTGGAATTGGCCTTAATCACTTCATTGTTGAAAAGAGCCAAGTATATCAGAGTTGATCATCACATAATCTTCTTGTTGTGTACAATGCTCTCTTGGTTCTATTTAATTCATTTAGCTTTTGGCCTAAATCACCACATTGTAAAGAAGAGCAAAGTCCATCACAGTTGATCACTATATAATCTTGTTACTGTGTACAATTTTCTTTCTTTTTTTTGTGATTTTCCCCCTTTTGATCTAATTTTTCTTGCACAACATGACAAATATGCTATAAATATTTTTGTACATGTAGGTCCTTTCCTTTCTGTTTTGATCTCTTGAGGATACAAGTCCAGTAGAAACAAAGGGTATACACAGTTTGATAGATCTTTGGACATAATTTCAAATTGCCCTTAAGAAAGGTTGAATCATTTTACAACTCCAATAACAATGCATTAGTTTCCTGATTTTTTTCAACAACCCCTTTGATTACTTTGATTACTATATGTCTTAAGAGGTTATAGGCAACAGTGTTTAGGTCCACCTTGAGAGTCCCCTACTTCTGTAACAGATAGATTAGTCTTCTTGGAGTTAATTGATCAAATTTCCATGACATATACACATCACTATCATATTGAGCATATATCAGGAAAAGTTGTTTACATTATCATTTTATATATCATTGACTGGTCCCACTTTCAAAATGAAAATCTTTGAATATTATTTATTGATCTATCTCACCTACCTTACAAAGAATAGACTGGATTTTTTGTTTGTTAATTTGTTTTGTTTTGTTTTTTTGGTTAGATAATGAAAAACTTCTTCAGATTTAACTGCTCATAGGACTAAATCTCAAACTGAAGTTGTAACTTCTTGCTCCTCTAAGTACAAAAGTGCAACTGAGAAAGAATTATCTGATTCATCATTGTTGATATCCTGTTCTTGGTCAGTGCCCCCACAATAAGGTAACTCGGGCAAGGAAGCTGTATCTAACTAAATCAATGTTTTTTCCTTGCTAAATATCCTTTCCATGCTATTGTCGTATACGTCTTTCTTGGCTATCAGAATCTATAAGTGTCTCTCTTTTTTTTTCAAATCCTAAGTCATGCCTGGCTCAGAACAATGAATAAAATATAATAATGATTATCAACAATATCAGGTGTCATTTACACATTGTTATAAAGTTTTTTTTTTTAATGCTTTAAATGTATTACTCCCATTTTACAAATGAAGAAATTGAGGCACAGAGAGGTGATTTGATCTCTTCTACTCACACAGTATGTTTTATTTTTATTTCTGGAAGTGTCTTTAATTCTTTTGTAGTTATTGTATACAGTAGATTATTAGACAGGTTTGTCTTATTTTATTGAATTGTTTAATTCAAGCATATTTAAAGTTATAATTTTTAGGTGTGTATTTACCTTTATTTATATATTTGAATTAATGTTTAATTCACTTCCCCTTTTACATTAATATGTTTCCCTCTTACTCACACAACTTTGATGTTAGTTTATTTCCATAGGCTCTCACCCATCCTATGCTTGTTTACTTTTCCCTATCTCAAGTTATTGAATTTGCTTAAACTGTTAGTTTAAAAAAAATCTATTTATTTATATACTTAGTCCCTGTGTCTCCTTTTTTTCTTTACTCATGTAAGTATGTGGTTGAAAATCTTTCCTATTTGTCTTTAATTTCTTTTTTTAAGTAATAATCTTTTGCTATATTGTTTTCTATGAAATTTTCAAATGCTTGGTCATCTTAATCTTTTCTTTTTCCTTCTAATCTATTCAGAATACTCTTCTGATTGTGGATTATATTCTACTTGATTCTTCATTATTATTCATCCATTATTAGGTTAGAACTACAAAAATTATATATTTGAAATCTTATCTCTACTGAATTTCTTCAGAACTTCATTTATAAATGTTCTCCATCTTTCTCCTCCATCCCCCATTTTTGGAAATATTAAGAAAGAAATGTTGAATGGAAACATTCGTTATAGTGTTATAGGAGTAACTCCATGCAGTTATATTCCCTCTCCTTTGTGTATCTGCACTTATTTAACTATTCTGTAACTAACGAGTTTCTCGTTTGTTTGTTTTTTCTTTGCTTCTACATTGTCAAGTGCTTTTTCAATGGGCATTTGTTTGTGATAATTTCAATGAAAAATTTTATGATAGAATGGTTCAAGTTTATGGTAATTTTAATAAACTGACTTTCTACTATACCATGAAAGCAAAAATAACATATCTTGCCATTTTGCTAGTATTATCTTCCTTCTTGCCACAAATAATCAGGTATTCCCTTGGAACACAAATAGATTCCTTGTCTCTGCATCAAAGGAAACAACATACAGTAGCAGGATGTCACCTGTGCCCTTCACTGTTGAACTGGTTCAACAATCTCTCTGTCTGATGCCATTACATTTTCCTAGTACACAGTCACATAACAATCCTGTGGGCTTCAGGGATGCTCCTGTGAATCCTGGCCTGACATACTTCCCTTTCCCTATAGATGGGATAAGCAAATTGCAATTGGGTTTGAAAGGGATAGGTAACACAGTTTATCTCCAGGGTTTTGCCAGTCTGCTGTTGCACTACATACTGTCTCCAGGGCTGAGACACCTCATTTCCCAAGCCAGGATTTACTGTGATCTCTTGTCAAGGATTTGTGATGCAGGAGAAAAGAGAATTTCATCAGTAGAAAGAGTACGTAGAGTAGCAATCTCTCATTTCATTCTCTCTCTTTCTCTCTCTTTCTCTTTTTCTCCCTCTTTTTTTCCCTCCCTCCCCTCTTCTCTCCCTCCTACCTACCCACTTCTGTTTCTTTTCCTGTCTCACCACTTTCTTGTCTCTGTTTCTGTCTCTCTTTCATATGCAAACTTATTCCCTCTGTCTGTTTCTCTGTCTCTTTCTGTCTCCATCTCAGTCATTATCTCTCTCTTTCTCTGTCTGCCTCTGTCTTTTCCACACACATTCTCTCTATCTGTCTCTCTCTAGTACTTGAACTGGAGAAGGAAATTAGATAAAGATAGAAAGCCAAGTCATTTGAAACTCATGATTCTGGGTGAAATCAATAAACATTTCTAAACAAATAAATCAACATAACCTCAACTTTTGGAAGGATTACTCTACTTAGGAGCTATCTGACAGCACAGGCGACAAGGAAGGTCTCAAATGCTACACTTTATTATATGAATGAAAGAATCAGCAATTAAATAATGTGATAGTATACCAGAAGTCATCTTCCCCTGCCATAAAGCATGTTCAGAGCCATTATTCCTGGTTCCAGGAAATCAAGTGGGTTTGGGGTCTACCTCTGGTCATGGGATGACCCAGCACTGAAAATACACATGGCATTATGGAGATGTGGAAAACTCGAGTGATTCCTTGATAGTCCCTACCTCATGAGACCAGGTCCTCCACTAAGTGACTTTGAACTTAGGCTCTTAGTCACCTCTACCTCTTTTATGTTTGTTTATTCTTTGCTGATCTAAGGTAAATGAGTAGCCTAAGAAGGATGGGTACGGTTTTGGAAGTAACCTTAAAGTTCAAAAGGTCCACAAGTCCTATTATTGGCTGGAGCTCAGAGGTGGCAGGAATGGCTGATTTTAGCAATTGTAGAAATGGTTTGCCTTGGTAATAAGTGCCGTGTGGAAAAAAAGAGATGGTTCATAATTTCAGTAGGGTGAGATAGGAGAGCAGAAGAGAACTAAAAATGTCCAATCAGTAATTCCACACATTGTTTTGTGTTCTGATGAAATCCAAGTACTGTCCACTCAGATAATTTACTATAGAGAGTTATAAGTTGTTACTGACCCTGTTCTATTAATGCATGCATAGATTTTTAAACACTTATTTTTGTGTGTGTGTGTAGGAATAAGTAACTGATTTTAAACCTGATTGACATTTTTTATGAAGTACTTATGAAATTTCAGAAAACTAGGTGGTGCAGTACATAGAGTATTGGCCAGTCAGGAAGACCTGAGTTCAAATATGGCCACAGACAGTTGAAGTTGCTTAACTTTGTTTGACTCAGTTTTCTTATTTATAAAATGAGCAGGGAGAGAAAATTTTTAAAACAATTATTCCACTATCTTTGCCAAGAAAATGTTTGGGGATCATAGAGAATCAGAAACTGTTGAAAAAAACAATCACAACCCTTTTTACTTCCTCTACACTCTTAGGAAGACCTTAGACCTGAGTCATATATCATTTCATATACCATTTCATTGAGTCACAGGTATCACTGAACTACTTAGAAGAGCTGAAAAGGATAAGAAAGAAGAGCCCCAGCTTCAAAATTACAGAACCGGTAATTGAGCAGGCCTTCAGTCCCAAAGATCTCAGCAGCAGTCCCTCAAAGCGAGAATGGGAATGTTATAAATGATGAGTAGTTGGAGTATTTTAAGATTTTGTTGGTTCCATGATCTCCCCCAGATCTTCTCTCTCTCTACCTGTGCAATCTGTGACTCATCTATATTGCCTCAACTTCTGTAATTCTAGACTATGTCTTTTCACACACTTCCCTAGATGATCTCCCCAAAAGGCTGGGAACTGTCTTCTGAATCTTTTAATACATCTTATTTACCTGTGTAGGAGTTGGGTTTTTTATGAGGAATAGTCAGGGCAAAATTAGAGCTCAAATTAGTGATTCTTAAATAAAGCAGATGTGTGTACAATGTTAGTTAGAATATATTATGATACCTTTGCTTATTATATTTCTGAATAATTTATAAAATGCTTCATTATGGTGTTCTATGCTTCTATGATATATAAGAACCTATGCACTCAAGCAGAAAGAACAACAACCTTCAAAGCTATCCATGGGCTAGGCCAGTTCACTTTTCATATATTATGATCCCAAAATTCAGATCTTAAAGTAGAGATATGCCTTTTTGTCTCCATTACAAAATCATAGTGGTCAAACCAGTCTCTATGCTTCTTCAGTCCACAAATGATTTGTGTTTTGCATTGGTATGTGACTACACAAACTCAGAAATATGCTACCTGGGGAGCCTAAAGTAGAAAAAATTGGGGGAGCAGAAGCATCCAATTCAGATCACCTGTAAATCCAACTTGCTCTTTTTATAGATTGAAAAAAGTGAGAGCTAGGAATGTCGAACAATTTTTTCCACATAGATATTAAGTTAAAGAGCTGTTTTGAAATCAGCTCTTTTGACACAAAATCTAGTGGTCTTTCTACCCTTCCACACCTATGTATAAATTATCATTGTTTATGATCAAGTAGGATTTATACCAGGAATGTAGGGCTGGTTCAATATTAGGAAAACTATTAGTATAATTGACTAAATCAATAGCCAAACTAACAAAAATCATATGATTATCTCAATAGATGCAGAAAAAACATTTGATAAAGCCCAACACCTATTCCTATTAAAAACACTAGAGAGTATAGGAATAAATGGATTTTTCCTTAAAATGATCAGTAACATCTATTTAAAACTACCACTAAGCATCATATGTAATGAGGACAAACTAGAACCATTCCCAATTAGAGCAGGGTGTCCACTTTCACTATTACTATTCAATATTGTATTAGAAATGTTAGGTTTGGCAATAAGAGAAGAAAAAGAGATTAAATGAATTAGAGTAGGTAATTTGGAAACTAAATTATCACTCTTTGCAGATGATATGATGGTAAACTTAAAGAACCCTGGAGAACCAACTAAAGAATTACTGGAAACAATTCACAACTTTACCAGAGTTGCAGAATACAAAATAAATCCACACAAATCATCAGCATTTTTACATATTACCAACAAAGTCCAATAGCAAGAGATATAAAGAGAAATGCTATTAAAATAACTGTCAATAATATAAAATATTTGGGAGCCAAGACAAAGTCAGGAACCATATGAACACTACTACAAAACTCTTTCCACACAAATAAAGCCAGATCAAATCAATTGGAAAACTATCAAGTGCTCATGGATAGGCCAAGCTCATATAATAAAAATGACAATACTACCTAAATTAATCTACTTAGTGCTATACCAATTAGACTTCCAAAAATTATTTTATAGATTGAAAAAAAATAATGTCATCTGGAAGAGCAAAAAGTCAAGAATTTCAAGGGAATTAATGAAAAAATGCAAATGAAGGTGGCCTAGCAACAGTTATCAAAACCATTTGGTACTGGCTAAGAAATGGAGTACTCTATCAGTGGAATAGGTTAGGTTCACAGAACAAAATAGTCAATGCCTAAAGATTATTTTTTTTTCCCAAGAGCAATGATCCTAAGACTCAAACAGAAAAGGATCTTTGCAGGCAGCATATTGACTTAGAAAATTACAAATTAACATTATCTATGTTATACTACATTTTTATTTACCTTTAAAACATTTGCAATTACATTTTAATTGATTTTGGTCATGTGGGGGAATTTTGCAGGCAGTTTTTTTTCCTTTTACAAGGTTCTTAACTATAAAATAGTGGGGGTTTTTTCTTGTTTTTGTTAATCTTGATTTATTTAGATAAAGTTTTTCCCTTTATTGTTTTGCTGAATATGACTAAAAATACCAAAAACAAGGATCTTGGAGGAGGCATTTGGCAGAATATAGAAACTAGAATCTCATATACTCATTTGATGGTCAAATGGATTTCTAGAGGGTAATCAATATATGTTTCATAGCTAAATTCCAAAAGGTAGAGGCAAACATTAGAAGCTAAACATTTCCTTTTTCCTCCTATCCCCAAACCACTAGTCTCCAGAAAGTTAGAGGAGGATGCTAGAAGAGAAAACACTGACCCAGCCAGCAAGTTTGCAAAATGTAATGGGGGAAGAGAACACAAGATTCTGATGAACATTAAATATTTTTCCAACATTATTCTCAAATCCAACATGCTTTTATCTAGGGTTAAATATTATTAAAAGTCATATCATTCAATTGCAGAGCAGTGAACTACATTTAGTCACTTAAATTTGATACCTTTACTTTGTAATTAAGTAATGAATCTAGACTAATGAATGATGAAGGCAATTCAATGATATGTTCATTTTTCATTATACATAGTAATGATTTTGCTTTGCAAAAACCTATAAATAGATTAAAGGATGTTTCCCTTTTAAGTTGGCATAAGAGCTGACTTTTGTTTGGATTAAAATGACCATCTCTAGGCCTTAAATAACCTATATTTAGAGGACATAAAACAAATTAAATAGTCTTTCCTAAGATAAAAAGTAAAACATATTTGTTAAGATTTGTCTTGAAGACTGATTTGCTGATTGTGGACCTTGCTTGCTGTGTGCTTAAATTTACTACTCTAATCTTAGATTCTTAGCTTGCATAGACTTATAACATATGCTAGCTGCTTGTTTTGCCTTTCTATTAAATTTGACTCTTTTGGTTAGCCCTATAACACAAATAACTCTAGGTCATCTCAGTGTAATTTTAACAAGTCTGAAGGAGTCAGTAATTATAGGATGAGGACCAGGTGAGATGAAACTAGATTCTGAATCACATAGTAACAGTGTAATTGTTTATCACTTTATTATAGTTTTGAAAATAATTGTGTTTGTCTATCTCATTTGTTTTCCACAACAGCATTGTAATAGAGGGAAGTTACGTAAGTACTGTTTTGGTTGAATTATAAGTGAACTCTGAATACAAACTACAATCTTAACATGAGTTTTCTTTGAAATATGCATTCCAAAATAACATTGGTTATAGACCTACTCAAGTTCTGTGTGACACAGATTTTAGTTTCTATTCAGACTAAAATGGCAATTTTACTTCAACACTTTGCATGTCTATGATGTTGTTAGAGGAGTGTGGCCCCATCCTTGATAATAATAAGGTAGTAACACCTTTGCAACTTAGATATTTTTCAAAATGCATAATGGGTGAAATTTTCATCTCTTTGTAGTAAAACTAGGCAAGAGCTTCTCTGCACTTCTCTAAGCTTGATTTCAGACAATAAATATACAACCTCTCTTATATATGCACTAAATAAGTATTACCTTTAAGAATCCATGGTCATTTTCATACCACAATGAGGAATCATAGTAAGATTTAGTAGCATTATAAATCCTATTTTTGAGCTGATAACAAAGAGCCAGATTTTTTTTCCCTTAAGTCAAAACGCTGGTAAATCATGGCATTTGGGTTGGGACTCTTATCTTTGTCTTGTTACCTTTAGTCCAGTGTTTGTCCTTATACATTGTCCTGAGTCCCTGAATCCTGGAATTGTGGGGCTGTGAATGGGGACTTACTATGAGCTGGGGATAAGTGGGTTCCATTGAAGTCTCACCTTAAGTTTAAGTGAAGTTTCGTAAATTTCTACAATATCAGAGTACAAAAATATCATTATTAGAGAACTAGAATGGAAAGTATTTCTAGAGCAGAATGGTCAGAATATGGGACCGAAAGATGCCTGATGTGTAAGTGAGAAGGTATGATCTGCTGGCCAGCTTCTAAGGTTCAAATTTCAATTCTAATCAAAAGGATTTTAAATTGAAAAGGATTGGAGGAGAAGACTGATTATCCTATAAATTAGACATTATTAAAAGTAGCCACAAATAAAGAACTAAGAGCTGAGACACCTAGAAATTGACAGGAGACAAAATCAAAGAAAGAAGCTAGTTAGTAAAACCAATGGCTTCAAGTTGTTCATGCATAAATATTGAAGCGATAGGTAGCAAAGAGGAAGAAATAGACATTTTAATGCCAGAAGTAAAATTTAGCCTCATATAGATCACTGATATTTGGGGAGATTAAATTTATGTTGACCATGATTCTGAATTTGTATTCCTTATTCAAAAGAAATCAGCTAAATAAAAGTTGGATATTGGTTATCATTGCATATTAAGAAAGTGTATTTATGTGAGGAAATCCAGAGAAATCTCAAGAAGTCATCTTGTGTAAAGTTTAAAGGGAGAAGAAAAAGAGATGATTTTATCATGGGGGTATTCTATAGATTTCTCACAATTTGGTTCTCCCAATTGAATACAGGGAGATCACAAAATAATGATTTATTAGTAAATGTTTGATTTTTTTTAATCTAATTTATATATATGGAAAAAGTTCAAGAAACCCTTCTATAGACTAACCAGACAAAAAAAAAAGAACAAATAGGTGAAGAGTTTGGAAAAAGTTCACCATTTGCCTAGTTCAGAGGGAAGATACTGTGAAAACATATTATGGCTTCTCTATTTATCCTCTAGGCTGAATATTAAAAAGTCGTATTAGGCAGCATTTCATTCTGAAGTTCTTGATTTAATCTGAATGGGAAACTATTTTGAAGTTTTAACTATTGATAAAGCTCAACTAGTTCCTTGAGAGAAAATCTTCTCTGCCCTGAAAGGACTCCTCCCTGAAGTGATTAGGATAATGATCAGACTAATAGAAAGAAGAAGTTTGATTGAGTTACTAGAAGATCTTGTGAGTTCACCTTTGACCAGGATGAAAGAAAAATCCTTAGAGGGAGTGGTAAAAGAGGGATTGAATGGTTTTAGTAAAATGATTCTCCAGGGTCTGCCAAAAGTTAAGTGACTATTATTCTGTGTGATGAATAAAAACTGTTATCTGAACTTTTATTTGAACTCTGAATCTCTGTTTTGCCTTATTGTATAATTTTGTGTTTTATTTGGAAGAGTATTACAAAGTGATAAGTCATATGGTTTGTATCAGAGAGATTTACAAAAGCAGAATGGCTTTCTGTCCTTTTGGAGTTTGTCCCTAAACAGGAATACTTACAATTATATTAATTAAATTAATAAATTTATCTCCATCAGGTTTTGGCCCCAAACCTAGAGTATGGAATTTTTTTCACAATATAGAAATAATTAGGAGATTCAGCTATTTAGACATCTGTTGGAACAAACTCTTTGCCAAAAGCAGCTAGTAATTTTTGGACTTTCTTTAGTGATAATTTCAACCTTTAATGAAAAGATCATAAGGAGAAATTCTATTCTATGTCTGATTATCACTCACAGGTGGGAACAGGTTACTGGAATGGAAACCTAGGAAGGGAAATTATCTCATTCTTGTGTGTTTGTGAAACAAAAGAAGAGACCACCTATTCATAGTCTGAGGTATAAATATATAAAACCCAATGATCCCTTCAGTTCTCTCCCAGATTCATCTGAAACCCTAAGGGAAAATATTCATTTTAAAGGAAATTAACCTATATTTTGGGTAATATTTAGACCTGGTCTGCTGAGGAAGCTGTTCTCATATTGTTTTGTTTTTGTCCTCTGGGAAAATGCTTAATGGGAAAATCACATTTTGTTCTCCCTGTGCCTCCAAAATTGCAGAATTTTCTTGAGTAGTCCTTCTGGTTGGGGTAATTGAAAATCAGGTCATGTACTTGGATTCATTAGCTCATGAACAGGTCTGAGGCTTGTTCTTAAATTTTTGCTTGAGTTATGAGAGGGAGAAAACTAAGAAAAAGCATTTGGCTATTACAGTTTATGCCTTGTACATTGACCATTCAAAAAACATTTAGTTAAATTTTCATGAAGTGTAAAGATATATTAGAATTAAGAATTAAATGAAAAGTTCTACACAATGTTCAATTTAGCATAAGGAGAGAGAAAAGGTGAGAGAATGCTGATCCAAAGTGTGGTTCACTTAATTCATAAGAAAGATGTAGAGTATGAGTTGCAAAAGAGTGGCAATAGAAACAAACAAACAAAAAAACCAAATTATTTGAATACGGACTGACCATAAGCACAGAATAAAGTCTTCCCTTAGTTGCCTCTATACTTATAGAAAGAATCTAGCAAAGAGATGAATGAATTTTACTTACTTTGAAACATCCTGAAACATGGTAAATTTCTCTACTCTCCATTTTCACCTTTACTTTATCAATGTCTAAATGGCATTATTTCTCTTGTGTTTATATGCTTTCTTAAATAGCTCACTTGCTGTTTCTTTGTAAAATGTAATATTGTATTTCTTAATTGTTAAAAATCTACTTTTTGTCTCTTTTCCACTTCCTCCAATCAAGAATTTAAAAAGAGGGGGGCAACTAGATAGTACAGTAGGTAGAGCACCAGCCCTGAAATCAGGAGGATCTGAGTTCAAATCTGATCTCAGACACTTTCTAAATGTGTGATCCTGAGCAAGTCATTTAACCCCAATTGCCTCAGAAAAAAAAGCCAAAATCTCTCTCTCTCTATATATATATATATGTTTATATATACATATATAAACATATATGTGTGTGTGTTTTTAAGTCAAGTCCTTCACTTCTCTATCAAGAAGTATTATGTTTTATCACTAGTTCTCTAGAATCATGGTTGATCATTGTGTTGATCATTCTTAGTTAAAGTTTGTTTTGTTTAATGACTAGTCCTTTCCTTAGCCTATTCTTCTTTTAATTCTTTCCATTTCTCCCCTTTCCCTCTCATTTCTTTGATGAATGAAATATATGTTGTCTTTATCTGACTCATGTGTGTATGTGTCCATGTGTGTGTATGTATATATGTATGAATCTTTGTACTCTTCCTTCTTTTGAGAATATGAGAATTTGAGGTGAACGTGAGGTTCAATGACTCCCCTGATTTGCTCCTTGTTTGTATAGCTGTCTACACCCTCATAAAGTGAAATTATTTGCCCTAATCTTCCCTTCCCTCCTCCCACACCCAATGTATTCCTCATTAACTTTTTCATTCTTCTCTTATGATCATTAAGACATAATAGAACTGCTCCCAGCTTTGTCTACTTAGGCTTTCTCTGACATCTGATGATGACAGGGAACAGAAGGGATGCATGTATCATCTTCCCATATTTGAATTTTCAGTAGTTTATAGATGACTCCTTTTATGATTGTTTATTAACACTTAGTTTTTAAATATTTCACTTGGCACTTATATTTGAACTTCACAGTTTTTATGTAGCTCTGGTCTTTTTTATCAAGAATGCTCGGAAGTTATTTATTTCATTTAAGATCCTATTTTTCTCCTGTGGTATTATGTTCATTTTTGATGAGTAAGTTATTTTTGGCTATAAACCTATATCTTTTCCCTTCTGTAATATCGTACTCCAAGTTCTCTTCTCCTTTATATTGGTGGCTTCTAAATCATGTGTATCCCGACTATGGTTCCTTGGTACTAGAATTCTTTCTTTCTGGCTACTTGTAATATACATACATACATGCACACACACACATATCTAGATTTTGGCTATAATATTCCTGAATGTTTTCAATTTGGAATTTCTTGCAGGAGATAACCAGGAGATTCTTTTTATTTCTACTTTGCTAAGTGTTAAGACATTCTTAGAGTTTTTCTGAGTGGTTCTAAGAGATTTGAAGACTTAAAACAAGATTTCTTAATATATGTTGTCTATATTCTTTTTTTGATCATAGCTTTCAGGTAGTCAAATGATTCTTTGATTTTTCCTCTTTATCTGTTTTTCAGGTCAGTTCTTTTTATTATTGTTATTGAGTGATTTCCATTCATGTCAAACTCTTTGTGACCCTATTTAGGATTTCTTGGCAGAGATACTGAACTGATTCGCCATTTCCTTCGCCAGTTCATTTTACAATGAGGAAACTGAGGCAAACAGGGTTAATTGACATGCCAAGGGACACATAGCTAGTAATTGTCCAAGGCTGGATTTTAATTCAGGTTTTTCTGACTCCTGGCATGGTGATCTATCCACTGTCCCACTTAGCTGGCCAAGATATTGGAGTGACTCACCATTTCCTTCTCCAGCTTACTTTTTTACAGATGAATAACTGATGATGTACAAATTTTAGAGAGTTTGTATGTGTATATATACATGCACACATATATGTATGTGTATATATATATACATATACACATATATTTAAGTAGAGATATATATCATTTAAGTACATACATATAGGACATGAGTGTATATGCATACATATATATATATATATATATATATATGTATTTATATGTCTAATACTTACTTATTTAGTTACATATTATTTCCCTCTCTAGTATGTGAGCTCCATGAAGGCAGGAACTATTCTTTCCCTATTCTTATATCGCTAGTATTTAGCAAAGCTCTTGGCACACAGTAATTGATTAAAAACTCCTGTTAACTGGCTTAGTGGTCTCAAAGGAAACAGTTTCTATTTCATTTTGGATGCTTCCCTTGTCTTTTGACATTATTCATTCTCCTATTGCTCGCTTTCCCAGAATCCACATGCTGCTAGATACATCCTGACTCTTTCTTTCCCTTTCTCCTTCCTCCTCTTTTCTTTCCCTCCCTTATTCCTTCCTTTTCCTTCTACACACATGAAACACACAAAATCTCCTAAAGAGAAATGATATTATATTGAATAATCTCTTACCAAAAAACTTCTGGTATTTGGAATAAAAATAAATATTCCTTATTCTATTTTTTCAAATTTGGTATTTTAATATGGCTATGGAATGCTTAGAAAATCTTGTACTCATGGAGTCAATTCTGCATACATTAAGCCACCATGAAGTCACAGATTAATATAATTAAAAGCTTGATTTAATTGCATTATTTTCCATTAGCTTTTGCTGCATACTTTCCCTTCTAAAGACTTGACTACATGTTCCCAGGAGACCTCTTGTCCCATGTTTATTCAAGTGATATGGCTGCTTTCAAAACTGCCCCCTTTCATCAATTCCCTATTAATTAGCTAAACTGCTGCATCATATTATACATTCATACATTATAATTCAGCTGTACCATTTTGAGAGCAGAGCTCATAATCTGCTTGGGCTCATCCTTGAGCATGGTCATTGGTATTCCAGGACAAGTCAGCTTACTGTAATTTGAAATTGGTCTGCTGTCCCATTAGGAATTTGCCCGATCAATGCCAAGTGAATTAGAGTTTCAGTGATCTGATTAACTCCCCATTATTTTCTACCCTGGCTGATTTAGAATGCATGATGAGACAATATTCCAGTTTCTTTGCTTTATCCCAGTTTAAGTGAAATATAGACATCCGAGGAAGCAGTGCCTCTGCATTTGATTTGGCTTGACTATAATAAAGTCAAACACCATGAGTATCTGCCTCATCATGACAGCCTTAAGTGACTAAGGGCTGCCTCTTGCACATAGTGGGAAATGGTAAGGGAAGAAATAGTTGGGAGATATGCTCCTTTGTCTTTTTTCTTCTCTATTGACTGAGGAGACCACTGCAGCACTTTGAGCTTGGCAGCTAACTAATTTGTCAAATACTTCACAAGTCCATTCTAGTGAGGGAAGTTCTTGTGGTCATGTGATTTCTGTTCAGGGTCCAATGGTGCCCTGGAAGACAGACAAAGGTTCATAACAATAGAATGCTAAGTGTTACTTATTACATTTCTGTAATATAATGCCCGTAAAGAAGTAAAATAGCCAGTCACTTCTATTTTGCCAAATGCTGCCCTCAGAATTTCACTGAATATCTTCAGGGAGGAAATCTGATTTCTTCTAGAGCGCCTGTGAAGCCTTCATGGTCAAGATTTGAAAAAAAAATTAGCATAAAAAAGAAATAACTTTATGGGTCTAAAAGGAATTAAAAAGCATCACCTCATAGATTCAAATTTTGGGGGGAAGGCCAGTATGACTTAATAAGAATCAACATGAATTATAGAGGACAAGAGATCTGGACTCTCACAGGTTGTGGTTATGTCCTAGAGGGGTGTAATCCCTAAGAATAGTCAGGCTTTTTAGCATACTCTGGCTAACTACATCCTCGAGACCCAGGGAAGATATCATGAAGTAGGATTTTTTTTTAAACACATGATCTGTGAATGTTAAAAAATTATCAACTATATTTGGTATAATCTGTTTTTGGGTAAAACTATTCATTTTACTTTGTGCATTGGAAATCATCATTGTAAAAAGATGTCCAAAGGCCTATGAAAAGATCCATGAAAAAAAAAAAAAGGTTAAGATCCCTTAGATCTTAGATTTTGCTCATATTTAAACTGTCCTTCTAAAATGATATTCAGGGACAGCTAGATGGCACAGTGGATAGAGCACCATCCCTGAAGTCAGGAGAACCTAAGTTCAAATCTGGCCTCAGACACTTAACACTTCCTATCTGTGTGACCCCGGACAAGTCATTTAACCCCAATTGCCTCAGCAAAAAAAAAAAAAAAAAAAATGACACAATAAGTCATTGCTCCTATTTTAGCTTCCCAGGAGGTTGAAACAATGCATTATAAAATTTAAAAATATATTGTGGGATTACCAAACAGATATTTTTAACCTTCACCTCAACTCTGCACTATCTCAAAAATTTATTTAAGGTCCCATCCTCTGGCAAGCTAGGGCACAGTTTGAGCTCAGCAAACTCCTGGAAGAGCTCCTGGAAGTGGCAGTTAAACTTCGATAGCAACATGTTATTGTTTCCAAAAGTTAGCAGCCATGTTAGCTGTTAGAGAGTATAATGAAATATTCCCTGATGCCAACTTACGGGGATATAAGCCATAAGCAAAAGGCACAATAAGTAAATTATATCAATAATGTATTATATTTAAGGGCCCATGCATAAGAAGAGTCAAGGTACATTCTCAGCTCCAGGTATCTACATCCAACAGAGGGGGCTGCTGGTGGTATAATTATCTCCTCTACATAAGTATCTAAAATTATTTGAACACAGCTAGCAATAGATTACCTAATAGAGATCCATAGGGAATCAGAAATTATAATAATAAAAAGATAACAAGGATTTGTAATTAACAAGCCAATTGTGTAAAATGAATGAAACTGTCCCTTAAGTAATTTTAAAGTCCCTTTGAAATCTGGTTTATGATATTAAGCTATTAAATACAGGAAATATCCAAATTAAACTTGAATTTAATTAACGTAAGAATGATCAAAACTTCCAAATTTGTGAACTGCAAATGAAATCTTATCTTGAGCTCTTTTTTTTCTGAGCTTTTAGCTAGGTATTTAATAAATTCTATTTGAGCAGATAAGGACACTTGTATTGGAGGTATTATTTCTTATTCTCTAAATTCTGAGAGACAGTATGGTTAGGGCTTCTGAACCTTTTTCAACTCATTATTCCTTCTCACCTAAGAAATTTTTAAATTATGGTCAAAGGATATGAACAGACAATTCTCAGATGAAGAAATTGAAACTATTTCTAGTCATATGAAAAGATGCTCCAAGTCATTATTAATCAGAGAAATGCAAATTAAGACAACTCTAAGATACCACTACACACCTGTCAGATTGGCTAAGATGACAGGAAAAAATAATGATGATTGTTGGAGGGGATGCGGGAAAACTGGGACATTGATGCATTGTTGGTGGAGTTGTGAACGAATCCAACCATTCTGGAGAGCAATTTGGAACTATGCTCAAAAAGTTATCAAACTGTGCATACCCTTTGATCCAGCAGTGTTACTACTGGGCTTATATCCCAAAGAGATCATAAAGAAGGGAAAGGGACCTGTATGTGCACGAATGTTTGTGGCAGCCCTCTTTGTAGAGGCTAGAAACTGGAAACTGAGTGGATGCCCATCAGTTGGAGAATGGCTGAATAAATTGTGGTATATGAATATTATGGAATGTTATTGTTCTGTAAGAAATGACCAACAGGATGATTTCAGAAAGGCCTGGAGAGACTTACACGAACTGATGCTGAGTGAAATGAGCAGGACCAGGAGATCATTATATACTTCAACAACAATACTATATGATGACCAGTTCTGATGGACCTGGCCATCCTCAGCAACGAGATCAACCAAATCATTTCCAATGGAGCAGTAATGAACTGAACCATCTATGCCCAGAGAAAGAACTCTGGGTGATGACTAAAAACCATTACATTGAATTCCCAATCCCTATATTTATGCCCACCTGCATTTTTGATTTCCTTCACAAGCTAATTGTACAATATTTCAGAGTCTGATTCTTTTTGTACAGAAAAATAATAGTTTGGTCATGTATACTTATTGTGTATCTAATTTATATTTAATATATTTAACATCTACTGGTCATCCTGCCATCTGGGGGAGGGTAAGAGGGAGGTAAGAGGTAAAAAATTGGAACAAGAGGTTTGGCAATTGTTAATGCTGTAAAGTTACTCATACATATAACCTGTAAATAAAAGGCTATTAAATAAAATAAAAATAAAAATAAAAAAAAAAGAAAATTTTAAGTTTCCCTGGATATAAAAGAATATAAAATAGATATACAAATCAAACTTTACTGATAAGTCATAATTTCAATTATGCAACCCCATGTGAGGTTGCAACCTGTTTTGGTAGGAATTAGAAAATTATCCTCTTCCCTGGTTCATATATTGACTGTATAAGCCTAAATTAGACAGTTAGTTATTCAGCATTTTAGGTAACTGTCTGGGATCCTCAGTTGTTGTAGAAAAAGTACTGATTTACATTTATATATGGGATTCATTGTATAGAAGCAAGTTCCATAACTGCCAATTTAATGACTTATCTTGCTTCCAAACTTGTTATTTCTTGGAATGTCACTCATAGCATTTGTATATAGCATAGTATGTAAATAAACTTATTCATATTTATTTTATTTTCAATAATGACTCAACATTAACAGCAGACAGGGCCAAGATGATGACACATAATGACAGTTACAAGCAAGACTGACTGATTAGATCATGGCCAATTCTTTCCTCCTTTATACTCCTATCTCATTTCCTTGAAATGTGAACTCCTTGTGTCAGTATTGTGTCAGTATTGCTCTTTCATTTGACTTGATGTCTATGGATTCCTGCAAACCAACAATGTCTCTCTGTGGATTATTAATCTTTTAATTCATTCAAGAGAATTATAATACTTTTTTCCCATTTCTTGACTAATTTTTCCTCAGGATTTGAAAGTCAGACAACAGATTTCCCGAAAAATGCTGGGAAGAAATTTCCACAACTTAACACTATACCTATGCACATGTGTGTGATCACTAATTATCTATCTATCTATCTATCTATCTATCATCTATCAACATGTATATTTTAAATTAGATACTTTTAAGAGTAGCAACAAGGAATAAAGAAAAAGAAAGCAGAGACTCACAAAAATTCACAGAAGAGCCAAGAAACTTCAGAATTAGGGTTTTTATATGCAATGAGGGCTTTAATAAAGCATTTACACAGGATGGATATGGGCTACTACAGAAAGAACATTCAATATCTTGTTGACACCAATAATGTCTTCAGAGAATTCTAAGATATCTCAGTATATGCCAGGTAGGGATAACTTCTGTTACTCAATGTTTCTTATGGAATGAGAAAAGATTGATTTGGAAAATTCTCTGGGATCATAGAAGTAGAAGAAGTAGTTGTAACTGAAGAATAGCAAGAAAACAAATGTTTTTTCAATGCTTGAGTGTAGTGGAGGATGTGATTCATCAGGAATAGAGCAGTTCATAAGATCCAACTTAACAACTCCCACTTGCTCTGGGAAAGATCTAATAGTTCTCTGACTTTCTTCATTGCTATTCAGCAGTTCATGGACAAGAATATAGAAGACAAACAGTTGGAGTGATCTAGAATTGAGATTTGGCAATGCATGATTAGTGATTGTCCAAGGAATAACAGATTGAGAGCAGAGGACAACATGGAGCTGAACTGTCTAAAAAGAAATTGCTAAGAAAGAAAAAAGAAAGCAAAAGAGAGGTAATACCCTGAGAAAATGGTGAGGGGTGAAGGGACTAGAGGTTAAGAATGAAGAGTAAGTTTGAGAGGGGAAAGATATAAGGAGAGATGTAATAATAGATTGTGGCTATTGTCTTTCCTTTTCCAAGAGGACCAAAATGACATCTCTATATTCTGTATTCTGATCTGTAAGAAATGTAGTATTTACGTATTCTCTAGAGTGAATCTCATATACTTTCCCTGGTGGCTCTGCCAGTCAAGTTTACCCCAAGTTCAAAGCACTCTGTGGTATATGTCTGTTCAAAATCCTAGCACTGGAACACCCATTCATATTTTAAGGACACCATTAATTCAATAGAAGGAGAGTTAAGAAAATAGCCTTGTAAGCAAAGAAACAACAAAACTTTGCCCCATAAATTTGACGTGGAGCCTGCAAATACTATCAGTATAAAAAGTGAATTCACAAAGTGAACATGAATAAAGAGGTACATACATAGTGGTTACATGTGGCCAGTGACATGTATAGAGTGATATTCACAAACATAAAACTAAGGTACATATGAGGAGGAATCAACTCATTTCTCTGCTCCTACATCATCACTGCTATTTTCTGGTGATATGGCACTTTGTTTCTCATGAACACTTCTCTGACTGGTCTCATCTGGTGTCTGCTCAGTCATTATTACATTGATTTCATGGTTACTGCTGTTTGCTACCACAGTCAGTCCCACAATATATAGGCCTAAGGAGCTTCTTTCTGCTTTGAGCATGCGGCTCCAGCTGGAGTGATGGCTGTTTCTTTTAGGAATGAGAGTTGCCTTCATCATATTATTTTATGATAAAACCCCGAGGACAAGGCTTTTAGAAATCATAAGTCCTAATACACTTGGCTGTCATACTGATCAGAAAAAAAAATCCTTCCTCAGGAACAGGACATTCTGAGAGTTTTCTATTTTTGTTTCTCAGATCCTTGGCTATAATAGGCTTTTCTCTCTAAAAAGATTCTCACTACAGGCTAAGTTATTTGAAATACAAATACTTTCATGCTTAATTGTCTTATTCAAAATTCTATTTCTTCTTCACTAAAACCTGAATTTTTCTTAGGGACACTTCTAAATTAGCACTTAATTTTTGTCTGAGGTCTCCCCTCAAATTCATTTCACTATCAAAGGAAAGTAGATGAAGCACATGAAAGATGTTTTGAGGATAAATGAGCAGAATTAGCAAAACTAATTGGGAAGAGGGTAATGAAGGCTTTTGAGTTGTCTAGGATGATATCTAAGTTGCAAACATGGGATTACTGCAATGATGGTGATGTCTTTGATAATAATAGGGGAGTTATAAAGAAGGGGAAGTTTGGAGTGAAAGATAGATGAGCTTTGGACATTCTGAATTTAAGATGTGCATATGACTTCTGGTTTGAATTGACAAAGCTATGAGATTGGAAGTCAGTAAAAGGGTAGGGCTTGACAAATTGATCTCAAGACATCTTCATAGAGATAATTGAATCCATGAGAGTTAATGAGATAACTGATGTAGTATAGCAGAAGAAGAGAACATGTCCTCTAGGAGACATACATAGTTAGCAGGCAGGACCTGGATGAAGACCAACAAATGATATCGCAAAGGAGTAGTCAGAGAGATAGGAAGAAAGTCAGAAGAGAACCACTGAAAAATCTAGAGAAGGGGCAGCTAGGTGGTGCAGTGGATAGAGCACCAGCCCTTAAATCAGGAGAACCTAAGTTCAAATCTAGTCTCAAACACTTAACACTTCCTAGCTGTGTGACCCTGGGCAAGTCACTTAACTCCAATTGCCTCAGCAAAAACAAAACAAAACAAACCCAAAAAAACCTAGAGAGAGGAGAATATCAGGGAAAAGATAATGATGGAAATTATCAAAGGTAGCACAAAGGTAAGGAAAGATGAGAAATAAAAAAAAAAGATCATTCAATTTATCAATTAAGCTATCATAGGTAAATTTAGGGGGAAAAAGGCAACTTTAGTTGAATGATAAGGTCAAGAAATTATATGCACAGAAGGTTCTGGAAAATAAGGGAAAATTAGGTGGAGGTACCTATTATACATGGACTCTTAAGGAATTAAGTGACAAAAAGGAAGTGATATAATGGATGATAGCTAGCTAAGAAAGGCATTAAAAAAAAAGAGATGATTTTTTTTTGGATAGGAGAGAAATGAGCATTTATGTAAGTAGTAGTGAAGATTAGTGAAAAATTGGGGATGAAATAAAAGTGGCAATCTGCTGCGGAAGATGGGATAAAATAGGATTATATGTATATATAAGGGAATTTGTCTTGGCAATAAAGGAAGGACCAGGGTAAAATAGGAGATAGTGGGGTGGGAAGGCATTTGGATGAGGTGAGATAAAGAAGAAAGAAGAAAAGGAATCTTTGGACAAAGGGCTACAATTTTTCCCCATGAAATCTGAGGTAAAGTTTTCAGGTAAGACAGTTGGGGTCAGGAGCCATGGCAGGTTGGAGGAGGTAGAAATGGTTTGTAAGAGTCAATATGGTGAGTGGACAACAAATCATTTAGGGAAGAGTAAAAGATTGCTTTGGACCAGGAAGGGCCTAGTCAATGATTATATTATACAAAATTAAGAAAACTCTGAGGTAACACTACACACCTATCAGATTGACTAAGATGACAGGAAACGATAATGACCAGTTTTCCAGTGGGAAAAATTGGAGCACTGGTACACTGTTGGTGGAACTTTGAATGAATCCATCTATTCTGGAGAACAATTTGGAAGTATACTCAAAAAGTTATCAAATTGTGCATACCCTTAGATCCAGCAATGTTACTACTGGGCTTATATCCCAAAGAGATCTTAAAGGAGGGAAAGGGACCCACATGTGCAAAAATGTTTGTGGCAGGTCTCTTTGTAGTGACTAAAAACTGGAAATTGAATGGATGCCCATCAAGTGGAGAACAGCTGAATAAATTATGGTATATGAATGTTATGGAGTATAATTGTTCAATAAGAAATGATCAGCAGGATGATTTCAGAGAGGCCTGGAGAGACTTAACATGAACTGATGCTAAGTGAAATAAATAGAACCAGGAGATCATTATACATGGAAACAATAAGATTACACAATGATCAATTCTGATGGATGTGGATCTCTTAAACAATGAGATGATTCAAACCAATTCCAACTGATCAGTGATGAAGAGAATCAACTACACCCAGAGAGAGGCTTATGGGTACTGAGTGTAGACCACAACATAACATTCTCACTCTGTTGTTGTTTGCTTGTATTTTGTTTTCTTTCTCAGGTTTTTTTTTCTTCCTTCTTCATCTGATTTTTCTTGTGCAGCAAGATAACGGTATAAATATGTATACATAAATTGGATTTAACATATATTTTAACATATTTAACATGTATTAGACTACTTGCCAGCTAGGGGAGGAAGTGGGAGAAGGAGAGGAAAATTTGGAACAAAAGGTTTTGGGTTTTGCAAGGGTCAATGTTGAAAAATTACCCATGCATATGTTTTGTAAATAAAAAGCATGTGTTTTCATCTTCCTTGTCATAGTAGTAATTTTCTACCATCAGGATCTTTCCCCCTCTGTAGTTTGTTTATTTTTCCAGTTTCTTACTTGACTTTGAACTCTTTGTTAAAGTAGAGCTCCTCTTCCAGGGAGGAGGGAGCAGTGTCCCAAGCTCTAGGGGCTTCGTGCAGCTGTTTTCAAAGATAGTTCTAGGGAATGTAAGTTTTCTATTTTTCTAAGATGCATTGACCTAAGAAGGGGCTTATTCTTCTCCTAACCTGTGCTCTGATCTTGTATCCATAAACACTCTTTTCTGCCCTAAAACTGTGAGGAAGGTCTCTGCTCCACTATGGATGCAAGCTTTTGTGTATTAATTAGTGCTCCTCTTCACTCTGACATTTTCACCCAGGATTGTGACCTGGATTTGAGAATGAGTAAAACAATAGAGTCTTCCCTCGTGCCAGCAAAGAGACTCCCATAACCCCTTTGATCGGTTGTTTGACCCCCTTTCTATCTGTGGGCTGAGAGCTCAGGAAATTACCATTGCCATTGCTGATTCAGTTGCCCTGAGACCTGCTCTGGTTTGCAGAGGTTGGGGCTCTGCTGTGCAGCCTACAGTGGATTGTGCTTCACTCCTAACCAGATGCAACAAACCTTTCCTGCCAACCTTCTAAGTTGTCTTTGGTGTCTATGGGATTCTGCCACTCTTTGGCTTTGCTGGATAAGGTTCTGTGTTTGTGTGACCTGCACCATTGCTCTCCACTCTCTTCCTTTTCTCCTGACCTTCTTAGTTACCTTCAGCTGGAAAATTGTTTCACTCCATCTTTTAGTAGGTTTTGCTGCTCTAGCATTTGTTCAAAGTCATTATTTAAAGGCATTTAGAGGGATTTGGGAGAGAGCTCAGGCAAGTTCCTGCCTTTACTACACCACCTTGGCTCTACCCCAAAGTGATTTTCTTAGCACACAGGTCTGACCCTTTTCAATAAATATGAATATCTCAAATATGAACTCTCTACAGTTAATAGCCTTGTTACACATTTTCTTTCATACATTCTAAAATCTAGTCAAAATGATATTCTTTCTGATCCTCTAACAGAAAACTATGTTTTCTTGCCATTTCTTTTGGCTGTTCCACATCTGTGACTTGCATTCTCTCGTCCCTATTACCTCTTAAAACCCATTGTCATCTTCAGGAATTAGTTCAGACTTCACCTTAGATAAGAGCCTTTCCTGGTTTTCTAGCTCACAAGTAGAATTCTCATGCAAAATATCTCATCTATTTTGGGTAGATATTTGTTGTTGTTTTCTAGGCTGAGATTATAACATTTACTGAAATAATATTATATGTTAAATAGAAACAACAATTAAAAAGCAAGCTATGTATCATCCTAACTAAAACCCAAATGTGTCTAATGTAATTAATAATAATTAATAATAATGTAATTCAGTAGCTAACTAAAAGCCCAAAAAAGACAACACCCTCAACATACACCCTCAAAACACTTCAAAACAATTGGCGATTGTCAGTTATCCAAATTGTGGATTTTGCGTTTTGGAACCTTTTTTGAATAGGAGAAAAAATTCTTTTTAAATGTTATATAACATACATATAAAACAAGGTATAAAAATGTATTATAAACTTTTAACAATGGCTATAAATACATTATCTTACATATTTCCCATAGGCAATAGGTTGGTTATGGTATATGCAAAGCATGAAACTACTTAGACAAAATACATGTCAGCTGTACATATGACCCTACCATCTAACCACTCTCAAAAAATTTCAACTGTCAAAAAAGTCTTAAAATTACATATTTTAATGAGAAATAAATTCAGTAAAAATGATAATACTGAAGACCAAGTCATTCAGATATTACAAGAGTCATTCCTTTTTAGTTGATGCAAAATTAAGTTATCAAAGTTTTCAAAAGTTTGTTTAGAGCAAAGGTTACTCAGAAATGTCACACATACATTTCATACAGTTACTTTCTTCTCAGTAAAAAATTTCTGATAAACATCTTAAATGTCCAGATTTGTCATAGTTGAGATGAACCTGGAATAAGTACTGATGTCATTTTGACAAATTTCTCCTCAAATGTTTTGAATGTCATGAGTTTATTCAACCAACCAAAATAAAAATCAAAATGACACAGGATATATTGTAAGGAAATTAAAATATTGCATATGCAACAGACAAAGTAGGGGCACATTAAACAAAAGCTAGTTAAATATAAAAGGATTAATGTCTATTGCTTAGTAAATAAACAGGTGATAGATGAGGTCACCAGGCAGATGCTTCCTGCATTTTACTGTTAACCTTTGACTTAAAAGCTGTGAAGGTATATAAGAGGGAATAAGTTGATAAGTTGGGGAACACTATGTCACTGGATAATTTGCCATATTTGGTAGTGGGTTGTTAAAAAATAATCACTGAGGTATTTAGAAATAAGTTTTGTGCACAAATTGCTTCAACTATTACACAAAGCCCACTGTTTAACTTCACATAAATTAGAAAACTTAAATCAATTCATAGTTGAGTCTCTTTAAAAAATTATTCATTAATTTTTAGTACACATTTCTTTGTGAATAATATTGGGAGAGAAAAATAAGAACAAAAGGTAAATACCATGGGGAAGAGGAAAAACAGAAAAAAAAGTGAATATAGCATGTGTTGATTTATTTTCAATCTCTTTTTTTTCTGTATGCAGATGGAGTTTTGTATCCAAAATCTATCAGGATTAACTTGGATCACTGAACCACTGAGAAGAATGAAACCTTCCATAGTTGATCATAGCACATTCTTGCTGTTATTGTGTACAATGTATTCCTGGTTCTGCTTGTTTTGCTCTTCATCAGTTCATGTAAATGTTTTCAGGCCTTTCTAAAACCATTTTTATAGAATAATAATATTCCATTACCTTCATATTCAGCTATTCCCCAATTGAGGGGCATTAACTCATTTTCCAATTTTTTGCTACCACAAAAAGAGCTGCTACAAACAAACATTTGTGGGCCATTTTCTCTCCTTTAGGATTTCCTTGGGATACAGACCCAGTAGTGGTATTGTCGGGTCAAAAGGAATTTACAGTTTTATAACCCTTTGGGCACAGTGCCAAACTGCTCTCCAGAATGGTTGGATCATATCATAATTGAAACAACAATGCATTAATGTCCCAGTTTTCTCACATCCATGCCAACATTTATCATTATCTTTTCCTGTCATCATAGTCAATCTGAGAGGGGTGAAGTGGTACCTCAGAGTTGTTTTAATTTACATTTCTCTAATCAAAGTGATTTAGAACATTTTTTCATATGGCTAAAAATGACTTTAATTTCATCATCTGAAAATTATGTGTTCATATCCTTTGACCATGTATCATTTGAGGAATGACATATTATAAATTTGACACAATTGTTTATATATATTTTGAAATGAGACCTTTATGAGAAACTCTTGCTGTAAAAATTTTTCTCCAAATTTTTATTTCCCTTTTGATCTTGTTTCTGTTTGTTTTCTTTGTGCAAATTTTTAAACTTAATATAATCAGAGTTGCCCATTTTGCCTTTCATAATGTTCTCTAATTCTTCTTTGATGATAAATTCTTACCTTTTCCAAAGATCTGATTAAATTATCCCTTGCTCTCCTAATTTGTTTATGCTATCACCCTTTATGCCCAAATTATGTACCCATATTGACCTTATTTTGGAATTGGGTATGGGATGTAAGTCTATGCTGTGTTTATGTTATATTATTTTCCATTTTCCCAGCAATTTTTGTGAAATAATGAATTATTATCTCAGATTCTGGAGTTTGGATGTTTATCAAATACTAAATTACTATAAACATTGATTATTATATTGTATGTATCTAACTATCATACTGATCCACCACTCTATTTTTTAGCCAGTACCAAATGGTTTTGATGACCACTGCTTTGTAATATAGTTTTAGATCTGATACTGCTAAGCCACTATCCTTTGTATTTTCTTTTCACTAATTCCCTTGATATTCTTAACCTTATGTTCTTTCAGAAGAATTTTGTTATTATTCTTTCTAATTCTAGAAAATAATTTTCGGCAGTTTAATGGGTATGGCACTGAACAAGTAGATGAATTTAGGTAGAACTGTCATTTTTATTATACTAGCTTGGCCTGTCCATGAGCAATTGGTATTTTTCTAATGGTTTAGAAATGACTTTATTTGTGTGGGAAGTGTATTATAATTTTGTTCATATTGTTCCTGAGTTTGTATTGGCAAGTTTTTTTTTTTTTGGTCTACACTGTTTTTAAATGGAATTTCTCTATCTATCTTATCTTTCTGTCTCTTGCTGCTGTCAGTAATGTACAGAAATGTTGATGATTTGCATGGGCTTATTTTATATCCTGCAACTTTGCTAAAGCTCTTAATTATTTCTGGTAGGTTTTTGGATAATTTTCTAGTATTCTCTAAATATATCATGTCATTTTCAAAGAGTGATAGTTTTATCTCCTTGTTGGCTGTTTTAATTCCTTTAATTTCTTTTTCTTTTCTTATTGCTAAAGCCAACATTTTTAGTATAATATTGAATAATAGTGGTGATAAGGAGCATCCTTGTTTCACCCCTGATCTTATTGAGAATGCATCCAACTTTTCTCCATTACAAATGATGCTTGCTCTTGGTTTTAAATAGATACTGCTTATTATTTTAAGGAAAACTTCCGCTATGCTCTCTAATATTTTTAATACAAATAGATGCTTTTTCTGCATCTATTGAGATTATCATATTTCTGTTGATTTTATTATTTTGGGCATATATTTGTAAATAAAACATAATTTGTTTGAGGACAGGGACTATTTTACTTTTGTGTTTGTGAGACAACCTCTTCTATCAAAATGCTTATACTTTATTGGGGAAATAAAACATACCCAGAAATAAGTAAAGTAAATAGACACAAAGAATGCACAAGATAATATAAAATAAGTTCAAGAAAAGCATTGAAAATTGGTGAGATCAGGAAAGTTTCTATGTAGGAAGTGACTTTCAGTTAAATTGAACCTTGAGAGGAGGCAGGGATTTGAAAAAAAAAGTGAAAAGAAACAGCATTCAATCCAATCATAATGAACTAACCACTTATATAAACTGAAGAGAAGGGGGCGTAATATTGTATGAGAACAGTAAACTTAACTTCTTTGACCAGAATATTGAGTATACTCGGGAGAGTAAAGCTGAGTTAGTTCATCAAGACAAGTGAGTGTCTTGGAGTCTCCAAATTGTCTTGGAGTGTCTTGGAAGTCAGGAATCTCCAAAAATTGGGGAATGTGTGAATAAATTATGGTACATGGTTGTGATGGAATACTACTGTAATATAAAAACTAATGAGTTCAATGATCTTAGAAAGGTATGGAAAGATTTACATGAAATAGTTAAGAGTGAAGCAAGCAAGAACAAGAGAATACCACATATAGTAACAGCAATGTTGTTTTAAGAAAAGCTTTGAGTGACTAAGTCATTTTGAGTATTATAAATACACAAACAAAAAATAAAGGACATGTGAAGAAAGATGCCATCTGTATCCAGAGAAAGAACTGATAAATAGAAGTGTGTATAGAGTAATTTTACATGCATACAAATATATCATATACAAATACATACATACCCATATATATATATATATATATATCTTAGACATGGGCATACATACATAATATATATATATATATATTTAAGTTTAAATATATATATATGTACATATACATATATATATCTATAAATTTATGTGTACAGATGCACAGATAAATATTTATTTATTTGTGTCTGATGGTAATTTCCTGGGTGGAAAAGGAAGGAAATAAACAGAAAAAAAGAAATTTATATGATAACTTTGTTCTATATTTGTGGGCAATAGCAAATTATACAAGGTAAATTTACAGTTTCATGTACAATTACCTTTTTCATTGTATTGTGTTATGAAAATACTTTTTTGTTTTGTTAATAAAATAAATTTTAAAAGGAATTAATTAGTTCAACTTATCTATTAATTAATCTGTATATTAAAATTTATTACATTTCTTCACCAGTGCATGTAATTTTGGACAAGACCAAATAACAGTCAAATTGAAGCTTAGATATACCAACTTCTCTTTTCTATTCTTTTCCATTCTTATTAGTAGCTTTTCTTCATTGTTTAGGAGCATAATACATAGGAAAGACAGCATAATATAGCAGAAAGTACACATTAATTAGTTTGGGTTCTTTTCTCTGAATAATTTTGACTTTTAGGTGCTTCTGTTTTTCTTTTCTATTAAAAAAAAAGGTATTAGGATAATATACCTCTACTCTGGTAATTAACATCTGACTTTCTGAAAAAATGTATTCATGATATGGTTTTTAATAATCTGCATTATTAATGTTTTCTCTATCCTTTTTATTAAATTTAGAAAAACAACAAACAACAAATTCAACTTTGATTTATAGCATTCACCAATTTCCTTAGGATAAATGCTGACAATGAACATTTCATAATAGGCCCTTATAAGTCAATCTGAGTAGGCTTAAGCACATTCCTGGCTTTATCTCCTTCTAGCTCTAAAATGCTGTTATGATCTTTTCATCTCTTGCCTCTTAAAATATGTTCTCAGACAAGTATCTGGTAAACTTAGTCCTTCTTGGGTGTAAATGACTAGTAACCCCTGGGGTGATAGGATGATAACTTGATTTGCCATAATGTTGTTATTGCTTTGCTCATATGGCTCATTTCTTTTCTTTATCCCCTATCTCAGAAAGCTGTTTCAAACACAATATTCCTTTATTCTCCAAAGACCATTTTGTGGATTGTGAAAAACCCAAGATAAGAAAAGAAAGTTAGAATATTATTTGTTGTAGACATATCAATGCCAGCTGTTGGTACTAAATTTGATCTCTCTTGTATGTTTCTTCCAAATAACCAACTCAGTTCAAATATGACACGTGGTAAGCTCAGGATGACAGATAAATCTGGACTGTGCTTTGCAATTTCAATTTTTTTTCTTTTTTTCTTTTATGAGTTATCTTCTGTCTGATGCTCTCTAGCCAGTATTCAGTTTAATTTATTTAGAACTATTTTCTGTTAAACATTGTATATAATAAAAAATCTGTGTCTGATTTTTGGCTATCCAAAGGAGTATGAGAAATCCTGGAAATCTTGTAGCAATAACTTTTGACATTAATTTTTATGATAGCTTGTTCCTTGAGGATTATGAAAAATTCATTTTATACTGTAGCCAACAAAACCTTGCTGCACTTACAATGACATTATGGGAATTTTTCTTTGCATCATTTAATTTCTACAATTTTAAAATTTGGATTGTTCCTTAATACAGTCTCATATTTCCTCAACTTTTCTTATTTTTTTAAGGAATTGGATAAATTTAATTGCAACCTTCCATAATTTTAAGGTAGGTACAAGACATCAAACAATAGCAAACCAAAAGTACTGTTCTGATTTTTATACATATCATAAATTATTTCTTTATACTTTTATATCTAAAAAGTTTATACAGAATTCCCTGTTCCATGTTGAGTTTTATCTTCTTATAATGCAATTGGCTTTGCACAAATTTGTAAATATATGCAATGAGATAATTGCTTCTTCGGCAAGATTTAAAATATGGCACTACCAGTTGCAGAAAATTACTACTTTCCTTATATGAGTCTAATCTTTTCAACCAATCAATTAATTAATCAAATAACAGGTATTTATTAAGCATTCAATAAGTACTGAGGGTTTAAAGACAAAGATGAAAAAATCCTTTCCCTTGAAGAATTTGCAATCTGCAGAGAAACAGATATATAAATATGTATACGCAAGATAAATATAATATAATTTTTTAGCAGGGAGCTTAGAGGTCCTAGCAGCAGAGAGAGCCATACAGTTTCTTACATAAAGACTGTCTTGATCTCCAACATAGCCAAATGCCACCCCCATTCCCCCAAAATATTACCAGTCACTAAGCATACCAGAACAACTTCCTAATAGATGGGTTCTGTCTGTGGGGATCCCTTTTTATTCCTCTATGACAGGTTTAATTCTATCATACCCACAAAACATTGCTAATATTGATTCAATCAAGGAAGAAAGACATTTAGAAAATAGGAATACCGTGGCATGAACTAGAGAGAAAATATCTTCTATGCCCATGGGAAAGAAGGCAAATAACTCAGCTGGGATCAGTCCTTTTACCCTAAAGTTCATTTGGAAGAGGGCTCCCATGAACACCAATGCAAAGAAATTTATAGAGCCTAGTGGGGGGAGGGGCTTGTACAACATTGAAGTGGGATGATTCAGAACAGCAGAGACAAAAGAACTAGAATGGTGAAAAACTTTTTTTTTTAAACTTGTGAGCCAAAAGGAGAAAAGCTGGATTCTCAGCAAATAAACCATAAATCAAAGCTATAAAAGAAGGAAAAATTGAAAAAGGCCAATGAATATAAACTTTTAAAAAGTTAACAAAATAATACTCTAATTAAGAAAATAATCTTTCAGATTCCTTGAAGAAAAAGGAACAAGAACAAAGAACTATAGAATATCTCAAAGGAAACAAAAAATGGTCTTCTAAAATAAGATTTTAAGACTTACATTGCTGGACTTCTGGCCAAGAGGGCAGAGAGGACACACATCTATCTAAGCTCTTTCTTGCCCTCAGAATACCTTTTTTCATGATATGGCCTCGGAATTATTGCTGACTGAAAAAAACCACAAATACATTACCAATAGAAGATCTCCTCAAAATTCGCCAGAAAAGGTCTGTTTTTGCTTGTGGGGGATTGGGGGGGGCGGGGAGTTGGACTAGGTGCAGACTGCAGGCAGGCAGTGAGAGCACAGAAGGCAGCTCACACTGAGCAGACTGGGGGAGGGGGACAGGGTATAGTCACAGCCATCAGAAAATTTGTGGGGAGAACTTTACCCAGTGTGAGCTTCTTTGCCCTGGCAGCAAGCTAGTCGATCAGCAGAGAAGTTATAAAAACAGGGGGTAAACACCATAACCCCCAAAAGCTAGGGTCGCTCCAGACCTGGCCACACCCACCCAGCACCAGGAGTGACTCAGCACGCTCTCAGACTCTCAGAAAGTGGCCGCTGTGCAGGCAGTGCAGCCATTGCTTTTCCAGAACTGCCTCACTGCTGCCCCCCTACAGTCTGTAGAGGAAGCTTGGTAACATCATACTGTCCAAAAAGCAGACAACATTTGCTTCTTTTTTTGTTTGTTTGTTTTGATTCTTTTTTTAAATTTTTTTTTTTGTCAAAATGAGCAAAAAGTTAAAGTGGGCTGTAACTATAGATAGCTTCTATATGGATAGAGAACAGACTTCAAACCCTGAGGAGACCAAAAACAGAGTGTTTCCAGATGAATCCCCAAAGAGGGATATGATCTGACCCTCCACACACAAGACTCTCATAGAAGAAATTTAAAAGGCTCTCACAAGAGAGCTAGAAGAAAAAATGATCAAAGAAAAGGGAAGCTTGTCAAGAGAGTCTAGATACATCATCCCACTCATTTAAAGATAGAGTGGATAAAGAAATCAAATCCTTGAAAAACAGAATTAGTGAATTGGAAAAGGTAAACAATTCCAAGGAAAACAGAATTAGTGAATTGGAAAAAGAAAATAGCTTTCTAAAAAATAAACTTGGCACAATGGGGAAAAAACTCAATTGGACAATTACAAAGAGAAATTTAAAAAAGTAAATGAAAACAATTCATTAAAAATCAGAATTGAACAAATGGAAATGAATGACTTGAGAAGATACCAAGAATCAGTGAAGCAAAACCAAAAAAAAAAAAAAAAAAAAAAAAGAAACAATAGAAAAAATGTTAAATATCTTCTTGGGAAAACAACAGACCTGGAAAATAGAGCTAGGAGAATCTGAGAATTATTGAACTTTCTGAAAATTATGATGAAAAAAGAGCCTAGACACTATTTTCCAGGAAATTATCAAAGAGACCTTCCCAGATGTTACAGAAACAGAGGGTAAAATAGACATTGAAAGAATTCATTGATCACCTACTAAAAGGGACCCTAAAATCAAAACTCCAAGAAATATAATGGCTAAATTCTAGAACTATCAGATCAAGGAAAAAACATTACAAGCTGCTAGAAAAAAATCATTTCAAATATAGAGGAGCCACAATAAGTATTACCCAGGATCTAGCAGCATCCACATTAAAGGATTGAAGGGCCTGGAATCTGATATTCCAAAAGGCTAAGGAATTTGGTGTGTAGCCAAGAATAACTTACCCAGCCAAAATGAGCATTTTTTCTCACGGAAGAAGATGGACATTCAACAAAATAAGTGAATTTCATCTATTTCTGATGAAAAAACAGGAACTAAACAAAAAAGTTTGATCTCCAAATATAGGACTCAAGAAAAGCAAAACAGGGGAACTATATTTCTATTAGGAATATACATAAAGAACACATATATAATTTGGTTTTACAGTTATAAAAAAGAAACTAAAGGTAGAAAGGAAATTGTACCAGAAAAAAAAAGTAAAATGGGGGTACTATATCTCACAAAGAGACAAAGGAAGCCCATTATATCTGAGGGAAAAAAGGGAGGAGGATGAGCATAATGTGTATCTTACTCTCATCAGAATTGGCTTAAAGAGAAAAATATTAGACATATTCGATTTACAGAGAAACTTCTCCCACCGCATCAAAAAGTGGGAGAGGAAAAGTGAAAAGGGAAGGAGTAAACTAAGTGGAAGGGAGGAAAGGGGATAAGAAAAGGAGAGGAAATCTAAGGTGGGAGGAGGGATCTTAAAAAGGGAGGGCTGTGAGAGGCAAGTGGTGCTCACAAGTTTAATATTGGGATGGGGGGAAAGAAGGAAGAAAAGGAGAAAAGCATAAGCAGGAGTTAACACGATGGCAAGAAATACAGAATTAGGAATTTTAACCATATATGCAAATAGGGCAAACTCCCCCATAAAGAGGAAGAAGATAGCAGACTAGATTAAAAGCCAGAATCCTATAATATGTTGTTTACAGGAAACACACCTGAAGCAGGGCAATACATACAGAGTAAAGGTAAAACGCTGAATCAGAATCTACTATGTTTCAGGTGAAGTCAAAAAAGCATGGGTAACCACCCTGATCTCAGATCAAGCAAAAAAAAATTGATCTAATTAAAAGAGATAAGGAAGGGCACTATATCTTGCTAAAGGGTAACATAGATAATGAAGCAATATCAATATTAAACATATATGCACCAAGTGGTATAGCATCTAAACACTTAAAAGAGAAATTAAGAGAACTGCAAGAAGAAATAGACAGCAAAATTATAATAGTGGGAGATCTCAACCTTGCACTCTCAGAATTAGATAAATCAAATCACAAAATAAATAAGAAAGAAGTCAAAGAGGTAAATAGAATACTAGAAAAGTTAAGTATGATAGATCTTTGGAGAAAACTAAATAGAGACAGAAAGGATTACACTTTCTTCTCAGCAGTTCATGGAATCTATACAAAAATTGACCATATATCAGGACATAAAAACCTCACATTAAAATGCAGAAAGGCAGAAATAGTAGATACATCCTTTCAAATCACTATGTAATGAAAATTACATTAAATAAAAAGCCAGGGGAAAATAGACCAAAAATAATTGGAAACTAAATAATCTTATCCTAAAGAATGACTGGGTGAAACAGCAAATCAGAGACATAATAATTTCACCCAAGAAAATGACAATAATGAGACATCATACCAAAATGTGTAGGATGCAGGCAAAGTGGTAATAAGGGTAAATTTTATATCTCTAGAGTCTTACTTGAATAAAATAGAAAAATGAAAGTCAATGAATTGGCCATGCAACTAAAAAAGTTAGAAAAGGAACTTAAAAACCCTCAGTCAAACACTAAACTTGAAAATCTAAAAACACAAGGAGAGATTAATAAAATACTTTTTATAATATGGTTAATGTGGAAATATATTCTAAATGACTTCCTATGTATAATTTATATCATATTGCTTATCTTCTCGGTAGATAGGAAAAAGATTGGAAAAAGAGATTTTGGAACACAAAATTTTAAAAAAGCTAAAATAAACAATGAATTAAAATAGAATGAAATTATATTGTTAATCTAAATCTTCAATATAGATTTTATATGTACATATACAAATATATACTTAAAATGAGAAAAAAACCCCTGAAAACAACTGAGAATATTTCTATAGAAATAGAGACTAGGAAAAAGAGAATGATGCAAAAATAAAGAAGTAGAAGAAAATTTGATAAAAGTTACAAGAGAGAAAAAAGAGAGAAATGAACAAGCCCTTTAAATGTAATCCTATTTAAATAAGATAGAGGAGAGAATTCTACTTGAGAACTCCAAATGATCCATATTTATGATGGACAGAAATCCTGAGAATTTTTCTCTTCTAGTTTTCTTTTCTTTACTTTTTTTGAGTAGGAAAACAATGCCACCTCTTGCTTCATTTCTTATCTAGCCTTTTTTAATTTTTAAAATTTAAATTTTTTAGGTTTTTAAAATTTTTTATTAAAGCTTTTTATTTACAAAACATATACATAGGTAATTTTTCAACATTGAGCCTTGCAAAATTTTCTGTTTCATATTTTTCCCTTCTTCCCCCTACCCCTCCCCTAGATGGCAGGTAGTCCAATACATGTTAAATTTGTTAAAATATATGTTAAATACAATATATGTATACATATTTATACAGTTATCTTGATGCACAAGAAAAATCGGATCAAGAAGGAAAAAAAAACTGAGAAAGAAAATAAAATGCAAGCAAACAATAACAGAAAGAGTGGAAATTCTATGTTGTGGTCCATACTCTGTTCCCACAGTTCTCTCTCTGGGTGCAGATGGTTCTCTTCCTCACTGAACATTTGGAGCTGGTTTGAATCATCTCATTTGTTGAAGAGAGCCACATCTGTCAGAATGAATCATCATATAATCTTGTTGCTGTGTACAATAGTCTCCTGGTTTTGCTCATTTCACATAGAATCAGTTCATGTAAGTCTCTCTAAAATCATCCTACTGTCTTAGCTAGCCTTAAATCAGTGAATGGGTGTGGCCTTAGACAAATAGAGGCCTGGCAAAGACCTTAGCTTAAAAGGACCAATGTCTCCCACTTCACCTGTGATGATCTCCTTTCATTCTGAGGTGTATCTTGCTCCTGGACTCAAATGACTTTGGAGAGAGAGTGAGACTGATGCCTTTGCACAACTCTGCTTCACTTTGATCCAATTTGCTTGCAAGTCAAGACATTACCCTACTGTTGTCATTGGTCCTCTTTGAGAACAAGGGAGAAACAATAACAATAACAATGTATAATAATAAAGGAACAAATAATAATAAAGGTCATAACTTGAAAACACAATACAGTATAGTCTTGAAAGGGAGAGAAATAAGCAGTACAACATAAGAAAAAACTGGGAATTGGGCACAATATACTATTACTTAAATTTAGAAGTTGGAGAGGGAATATGATATGGTGGATGACTTTAAATGATATACTTAGCTGGATAGGGAAAGTAAAGGGTCAAATGTAGGGTCAAATTGATAAAAATTTTAAATAAATTAATTAAAAATAAGTATTTCAAGGGATTTTGAATAGGAAAGGTAATGAAGAGTCTGTTGAATAGACTATCATCAAAGTAGTATAAATTACATTAATAACAGGAGATTAAAAATCAATAGAAAAGAAATAACTTGAGGAAAGCACAAGCCTGACAGTTGTAATCTTAAATGTGAATAGATTAAACAATTCAGTTAAATAAGGAAAATTTATAATAAATGATAGGAAAGGAAAACATCATTTTCTTACAAGAAATATATCTAAAATTTAAAGACATATACCAAATGAAAATGTAAAAGTAACATTTTTCCCATTAGATGATCCCCCAAAAAGAAGTTGTGATCATTTTATTAAAATGGCAAAAATACTGAAGATTATGGGGATGTGATACTGTGTTAGATATCATGATATCTCAGATATCTGAAAATAGTCCAGTAAGGCTTAGAGATGCATCACTGCTAAAAGATTAAACAAATCCCCACTATTCTCTTATCCAAACAAAGAATACACAGAAGGACCTCTGGAATCCTGCAGAAATCTCATGATCAACAAGCATGGTCAAGATGAGAGCAAAGAGAAGAGAATAGAGCCTTCTAGGCAGTTCCAGCAAACCTCACCTTATCCTTCCTTGGGTAGTGGAAAAACTTAAGGGATATAGAACAATTGTAGGCAGGTTCAGTCTATTATTTTTAGTATGAGACAAATAGCTCCTAAGATTGATCCAGGCCCAAAAGTTCCTTACTTAACTGTATCCTAGGAGAGAGTGATCAGTTTTTTTTTTTGTTTTGTTTTGTTTTGTTTTCAGGTAGAGTGCAATATGATACCACTGGCTGGAGCCCACATGGTGGAAAACGAACATTGGCAAAATATAGCCTCAACAGCCCCTAAGCCTGAATGTAGGATTGAAGAGATGGGAAGGACTCACACAGAGCTTATAATAAGCAGGAGTCCTGGAGCCCGATGATAGGGAATGTTCAAGTAGAACCCAGCATCTGAGAATCCCTGTAATATTTTAAAGAAGGTCCCCAATCTGGACCTCTATGCTCAGGTAGCGCCTGTACCATTGTAGAGCTTAACTCAAATCCAGGCCCTTTGATAAGCAAACCAAAGGAAAGTCTGAAAACTATGAGAAATTACTTTGGTTTAAGAGACATTCAAGGGATAAATTCTAAAAAAGATAGCAACACCAACACGTCCAGATAAAATTTCAGAGAAAAATAATACCCAAATCATGGGGACTTCAGGAATACTTGCAAGAAATGAAAGAGATTGAAAATAGATAAGCTCTGGAGGAAAACAAGGCAGAGAAAATTGGCACATTAGAACAGACATTAGAAAATGTTATTGAATGCTCTAAAAAATCAGAATAAGTCAAATATTAATAAAAAAGTATTAAGTAAGACAAGAAATATCCGAAAAAAGAAGAAAAAGCTAAGAAATATATTTTTTAAAAATCTGATTTGGAAAAAGAGTCAAAGACAATATAAGAATAATCAGCTTATCTGAATATGATATGATATGATAAAAAGTTCCTGACATCTTCTTTTAGGGAATTACAAATGAAAATCGCCCAGATTTCTTTTTTCTTCTGAGGCAATTTGGGTTAAGGGACTTGCCCAGGGTCACACAGCTAGGAAGAACTAAGTGTCTAAGGCCAGATTTGAACTCAGGTCCTCCAGACTTCAGGTGTCTTCCCACCAAATTTTTTAAAATTAGGAGACAAGTTTAAAAACCCTCTGGTCACCTACTGAAAGAAACCCCAAACTGAAAACTCCCACTGTATTCAAATTGAATAAAAATATTGTCTTCAAATAACAAGATCCAAGCAGTCAATAAGGAGTTCAAAAATCAACCAGCCTCAATAATGACTATAAAAGATTTAGCAGATGAAACTAAAAAGAAGAGACCTTGGAATATTATATTACAAGAGTTAGATATCATATTCCTTATGCTATAGATAAAGATTTACAATCAATGATAAGCCATTTAGCAAAATTAAGAATAATCCTATGTCACAAGAGAGAAGAAGAAAAGGAAAAGTAAACCCTTAAAGAATCTGAAACATTCTGATTAAAAAGGTCATGACTAAGTAAACATTTAAAAATAGAATTGCAAGTCCAAGAAAATACAAAAAATGAATTGTACAAAATTGTTTAATTGAAAGGAAATATACCATTCAGTGAAAAGATGTTTAGTAGATACCAGCTATGAGCCAGGCAGTGTGCTAAGTGCTGGGATACAAAGAGAAACAAAAAGTCCTTGGTGTCAAAGAACTCACAATCTAATAAGAGAGATAAAATGCAAAGAATTATGTTCAAATAAATAATATACAGGATAAATAGGAAAAAGCCAATAGAAGAAAGGAAGTAGAATTAAAATAGGAAAAAAGCTTCCTATAAAATCCCTTCAGCTGGGATTTGAAAAATAAAGTAGGAAAGCCAAGAGGCAGAGATGAAGGGGAGAGCATTCTAAGCATTGAGACAATCAGTGAAAATGCCTGGAAATATAGACTTGAAGATATTCAATTCATAATATCTAAAAGGCAGTTGCAGTTGGAAGAGAGATCAGCAGATAAGTAGATTTGAGAATCAGCAGCATAGATTTGATAAGTGAATACATGGGAGTTTGTGAGATAATCAAAACAAATAGCTTAAAGGTAGAAGAAAAGAAGGTCTATAATAAAGTCCTATTGGATACGAACAGTTAACATATTAACTGCCTGAAGATTCAGCAAAGGAGACTGAGAAGAAGCAATTTGATAACTAGGAGAACCAAGAGAGAGTATTGTCTCCAGAACTTAGAGAGTAGAAAGTATTAAGAAGAAAAAGGGTGATTGTGTCAAAGGCTGCAGAGGCCAAAAATGATGGGGTTTGAGATGCGGTCATTGATTTTGGCAACTAAGAAATCATTAGTAACTTCAGAGAGAGTACTTTTAGTAGAATAATCAGGGGCCAAAATGTAGAGTTAAGACAGGAAATGGAGGCAGCTACTGTGGAGAGACTTTCCATGTTTAGTCACAGAAAGTAGGAGATGTATGGGGAGACAGTGGGTTCAGGAATATAAAATGAAGGTCTTTTTGAGGATGGAGAAGACAGCATATTTGAAGGCATTAGGGAAGCAGACAGTAGACAGAAAGAAATTGAAAATAAGTGAGTAAATGGAGATAATAGAAGGGTCAATCTATTGGAGCATATGGGGTAGAATGGGACCACTTGTGAATACATAGTTTTGCCTTGGAAAGGAGAATGATTCCCTCTTCATGTGAGACAGGAATGGAGCAAACGGTGTCAGAAAACGTCAGGTTAATGAGAGGAGGGGAGTGGAGAAAGTTCTCAGCTAATGCTTCATTTTTTAAAAATGAAATATGAGGTGAGATTTTTCATTTGAAATGAGGAAGAGGAACAATGAGAGGAGATTTTGAAAAGTTTGAATAAGTTACTGTAGTGAGCGAGATAGTGAGTTAATTAGGGAGGAGAAGTAACAAACAGTAAGGCTCCAATTTAGTTTATGTCACAGATTACAGATATGTAGTTGACTTAATCAGAATGTTTGCATAATTTTGTTTTCTGCCTTCATTCAACAGCACATATATAACAATAAAGGCAGCTGATGGTAGGAGTGATCCAAGGCTTAGATGTGATCAGGCAAAATTAATGAAGTGGCAAAGGGCCAAGGAACTAATAAAAAAGGGCAGTTTAGCATTGAACTAGTTCACCAAAGGGTCAGGATGGAGCAATTAGGAGACTATGACTAGCACATAGAGGATAACCTTGGAAAGGACTCAGGAATAAAGGAGGGGGTCATAATTCAGACAAAGAGCAGGATTTGATATTCAGAGGCAGAAGAAAAGGTGAAAAGCTTATGATGATGATCAGATAAATATATTTCAAGAGTTTATGGGCATGGAGATTGTACATTTGTGGATGCTGGCAAGATCAAAGATATGATCATCTTTTTGTATAGCTGAGGTGAGATGGAGGTAGAGATTACAGGAATAAATTGGTTGAGGAACTTGGAGGTTAGTTTGTTTGAGGGCGTGTCAATACACATATTAAATTATCATAGAATTAAGGAAGAAATTGAAGATGGAAGTTTGTGAACCAGGGGGAAAAAAGGTAGAAAGAAAGGTCCCATGTACATCCAAATACATATAACAGGAATTTTTGTAATGGCAAAGATCTACTAAGTAGATATTCACTGATGTTTCAATGATTAAAGAAATTGTGATGTATGAGCATTACATCATATTATTAACCTGGAGACTAGGTCAACAAATCTCAGTATCTTTTCACATTGGATTAATGTTTAATGATTAATAATATGATAATTAATAATATGATAATAATATAATAATAATAATAATGATTAATAAATCATTTCCTAATTTTGGTCTCTGTTCTAAATGCCTTTTGGAAAGACAGAAATGGCCCTAGCTAAGTGCTGGGTTATTTCCATCATATATGTGTTCTTCTCCCTTTTCCCCTGTTCTTCTACTTTTGGGCTGAGCTCTCTCAAATCACAGAGCATATTATTTCCTATACAGTTGAATTCTACTGTGGGGAGCGTAGCAAGTAATGGGGGGGATAGGTATCAAATGATTGCAGAAGCATTAACTTTTTCTGTTGAAGTTTTTGCTTTTTTTGGGTTCTTTGTGTCCTAGAGAATGGGAAGAGCAGAAGTTGCTTTATTTGGTACATTGCTTTATATGGCACATAATTCCTATTTTGGAAGTTTTTGTTTTATTTTGTTTTGTTTTTGCAGAGAGGTAGTCGAGAAAATGTTTAGTCCTTCATCATGTCTCTTATCTTTTTTCTTTTTTCCAAATATATATTTATATTTACTTATTTAAATTAAAATTATTTAAATTAAAATATCCTGGGAGATCCAATGTAGTATAATAAAGGTGTTACTCATTTCCAGTTCTAGCTTTATATTTATTAATCATATGATTCAACTGGTACAACTGAAGATAATAATACAGTTTGTACTATCTAACTCACAGTTATAAAGAGATGACTTTATAAGCCATAAGCTCCTGTATAAATAAGATTTGCTTTTATTCTTTCATCTTTATTGTAGGTAAGTTAATACAACATGATTTCTTATTTTTCTGAAGTGTTGTTATCAGTAGATATCTATTTCTTTGCTATCACAAAGAATAGGGAATAGTTGAATTTACTGGCTCCGGCACTTGAGAAATCCCTAGTCAGGTTACAGACTCTGGAGAAAATAATACTAAATCTGGCATCTGCATCACAAACCATTCCAATATGTCTCAGAAACTCTGCACAGGTCCTATTATGTAGTTAAGTCCTCATTTAATATTGATTGGATGAATGAATGAGTGCTAAATAGATGAACAAATCCATTCACCAAATAGGTGAATGATTGTTAAACAATCCCTAGATATAAAGATTTCCCATGATATTGTTTAAAATATCTAAACAGGCAAGAGCAGAATGTGATAATTCAACTGTTTCTTTACTTGAATTATTAAGGAATTTTAAACCAGGCTGTTAATAGTATCTGAAAGCTGTTTCCCATGTCTTACTATTTTCTACTTTCTCTTTGCTAAGTAAAATGAAATTCCCTAGCCCTTGTTAGAGCTCATAAGCAATCAGTTCACTTTGAAAAGTAATAGTGGTCCTTTCAAAGACATTTGAAAATCATTTTCCAAATATAATTATTTACATGACAATTCTTAATAGAGTTTTTAGAGACTTTTGTTAAATACATTTTTAAGTATGCAAAGACTGTGAAAGAGTTATTTCATTAATTGAAGAAGACAGGGAGAAATTGATTAGCTAACAATGGAATCCCAATAAGCAAGGTTATGGTCCCTGGGGCTTGAGCACGTGAGAACTAGTGCATTGTTTTATGTTAGTTTTAGAATTCCTAAATTATTCCCTTGGCTTACAAAACCATGGGAATTATTATATTGCTTTAAAAGAATCTCCCACAGAGACTAAAAATACAGTTGCTACATATTCAAGAATTAGGTGGAATATTAAAATATAGGTTGGCAGAAGAGAGAAAGGAGTTATAGAAAATTTTCTTTCCTGATAGAAAATTTTAACTCATGTTATTATGAAACCATTACAAAGATAAAGCTTTGAATAAACTGGAGATCTTTCATTATTGTACAGTTTAGAGTCAGTCAGCTGGTACAACATGAATAAAGCACTTGATGTGAAGTGAGACACTATTATATTTTCTAGCTCTGAAAACCTGTTCAAATCACTTAACTTTTATCTGTCTCAATTTCCTCATCAGTGAAAAAGGAATATTAATAGCATTTACCTTTCAGGGTTGTTGTGAAGATAAAATGAGATAATATTTGTAAAGCACTTATCAAACCTTAAAATTCCATGTTTACTATTATTATTAGTTAAATGTTATGATTAGACACTGAGATCTAAAATAATTAATTTCCTGAGATTCTGAATTTAATTCATTTTGATTAAAAATATGAATAGAATTCCTAAGGATTTTATTTGATCTTCTGAATATACTGAATGGTAGAATTATGTTCCCAGAAATAAAGAAATCATCTGCAGTTATAGTGATGATTTAAGTGACTGGTTATGATCTTTCTCACAACTAAAACAGCATAAAGAATTATTTATAGCTTTGTGCTCTTGATGATCAAATGATTAATTAATTATACAATCAATAATTTTGATATTTGTTTAAGCCTAGACATTAGGGTATATGTGCATACATGTATGTAAATACATATATATGCATACACACATAATATGATACAGAGATAGAGTAAGCAACTCCTTTGGGGGAAAAAAGAGAAAGAGAAATACAAATATTTACTGACTTACTGAAGCAGTTTACTATTGTGGCACATTTTCTTGAATGGATAAGTTAATGATTGGTTTAGAAATGCATGTTTATCCAGTGAGGGTGAATCTGGACTTCAGAGTTAGCAGTCATCTCTCAATTCCGAAATTTAATGGCCCTTGATCAAATTCTTGTTCCATAGCACTCAACACTTTATCATCTTCTTTTTTCATACCAAAAACTATCAGCATTCTTGCCGATTTGGTTCTAAACCCTCTAATTGATTTTTACAATCTCACTTGAAGATCTCATCAGCTCCCATTGGCTTAATGATCATTTCTATGCAGATGATTTCCAAATAAATGTTTATGTATATATTATATGCATGTATATGTAATTCTAGTCTTTCTCTTAAGCTCTAGTTGTGTATTATCACCAATTGTGCTTACTTAATGATCTCATTAGCTTCCATGATTTCAATTATGCCTAAACCCCTTTTTTCCTAATTTCCCTATCACTGTTCAGAAAACAACCACTTTTCCTAGTCATCCACTCTTGGAATCGAGGTCTCTTCCTCTACTTCTCAGTTTCTCATTCATCATATGAATTCAATGGTGATGTCCTGTCATTTCTACATTTGCAACATCTCTTGTATATGATCTCTTATACTACTATCACTTTGACACAGGCTCTTCTCACCTCTAGCTTGGACTACAGCAATACCCTTTTAGTAGATATTTCTGCTACAATTCTCTCCTCATTCCAGTTCATTCATTTATCTGCCAAAGTGATTTCTTAACCCTCTATCTGGACATATCAAAAAAAAAGGTATCAAAAGCATTTATTTTAAAAAAAAAAGGGTATTCATATATTATCCTTGCATGCCCAGAGATTTTCTGAATAGGAAAATATGATGGTCACATCTGCGTTTAAGTAATCTAATTTTAGCAACTTTGTAAAGGATGGATTGGATCTGAGAAAGACTTGAGGCATAAAGAACAGCTTGAAGAACCATTGCAATATAATTGGTGAGACCTGGGGAGAGGATTGTGAGAACTGAGCGTGATTCATTGCATGACATTTTCACTCTTGTTGTTGTTGTTTGCTTGCATTTTATTTTGTTCCTTTTTTTCTGTTTTGATTTTGATTTTTCTTGTGCAACAAGATAATTGTTTAAATATGTATGCCTATATTGGATTAAACATATATTTCTACCATGTTTAACATATATTGGACTACTTGCCATTTAGGGGTGGGGATGGGCAAATGGGAGGAAAATTGGAACACAAGTTTTTGCAGGGGCTAATGTTGCTTGTCCATGCATATGTTTTGAAAAATAAAAAGCTTTAATAAAGAAAAATATAATAAATTTATTGTTAAAAAATAAAAATTAAAAAAAATTAAAACTAGTGAGAAATGATATGGAACTAGATGTAAGGTGGTGGCTGTATCAGTATTGAGAAGATAAATGGAAGACATATAAAAGTAGAACACTGACAACCAATTAAATATGTGGAATGAAAAAAGGGAAGAAAGTGTCAAGAGTAATGAAAATGTTACAAATCTAGGATTCTGGAGAGATAGTAATACCCTCTATAAAAATAGTTTTTAGATGAAAAATAGACTTTGCTTACTCTAGAAAGGGTAGGAAGTTTCAATACTTTAATCACTCTGAAGAAGCAATCAAGATAATGAATGGTGGCTACAAATGTGTCTGACTGCATTCGTCCATTTGTCCATAGACATAAGATTTCTGGAGTATAGAAAGTGACAGAAGACTGGTTACCTTAAGGGGACGTGGATCAGTTTACTAAAGCAAAGGTTAAATAAGTGAGGAAGAATTTCTTATTAAAAACAGGAAAGTCTTCTCATATCTCCTGACTGGAGTTGACAACCAATCTTAGAGCCTTAGCTCTGAGGGAGTCAAAAGGAAGAAGCTTCTGCTGATCAGAAACATAAAATTTTTTGTTTATGTGGGAGAAATTGCAAAGACCAAAGTATGAGTATATCTCCCCCTCTTTCTTCTTTCTGTGTCTGGAACACATTCTCTCATAAGTGCATGCAGAATCCAGTGAAATTGGGCTCAAGCTTAGAGAGCAGATGCAAATCAAATAAACTCACAGCTCTTGTTTAGCTGATATCTTTTTCTTCCTTCATGAAATTATCATGAAGCTTCATTTCCTCCGGGTCTAATTTGTTCTCTCTCAAATCCTGACTAGACAAAATTTTTTTTCCTGGCAGAGTCTCTTTGATGATTTACACAACAAAAGAATGAGAAAGAGAATGACCTTCTCTTTGAAATCCTTCAAAATTCACTTCATATCTCCCCTTTTACCCCTGCTCTGCCTTCTCCCTCTGGTTGTTTTTCATTTGTTTCAGCTGAGGTTTCACTCTGTGAACCCTTTGAAATTTTTTTTGGCAAAGATTCTAGACTAATTTACTATTTCCTTCTACAGTTCATTTTACAGATGATGAACTGAAGTAAATAGGGTAAAAGGTGCCCAGGATCACAGTTAGTAAGTGTCTGAGGCCAGATTTGAACTCAAAAAAATGAGTCTTCCTGAAGTCAGATTTAGCAGTCTACCCACTGCGCCACCAAGCTGTACCATGTGCCTAAAAATGTTTCTGAAGTTTGGATTCAAAGCAGTTGCTGAGATGTTTCTGCTGGAGTCTCCTTGTTCGACATACCTAGACGTATCTAATTCTTTGAACTGATATCAATACACTTATTTCTCTAATTTTATCTAATGACTAGAAGTACTTCTCTTCCCAAATTGTTGGAAATTACTTCAGGGGAAATAAGAGATCATTTCCATGTAGTTTATGCTTTTGGTCAATAGGGTATCTAGGAAATTTTCACATCTATGAATATTATATATTTAACTGGTTTTGCACCTCAATCAAAGACATGTTATCATTTTGTAAACGTGTTAAAAACAGAGCATCTTGTTAATTATATTAATTGTGGTTGATATAGAGGGAAGATACTTCTTATGATAAGAAATATCATAAGATATTATGATTATGATTATATTATGATTATAATCTTGAATTAAAGATATATAAAACAAGACTTAGGAAAAGAATTAAAAAATGGATATGTGATTTAGCTACAAAAAATGCTCCAAAGAATTTTTACCATATGTTTCAGCATCACTTGCTAGCAGAGCATTGTTATCAGGGAATAATTCTTAGATGACAACTTAATCTGAGTTGTTTGGGATACTATTTGAGCAAAGTAGAGATTTTATAAAAATGTTTACAAGGTAAAGACAATTATACATAATGGACAATGAATGTATCAGTAACACAATGTTTTCTGAGACACATAATAACATGGTAATATAGCAATAGTTGAATAAGTTGTCTTTGACAAAAAAGGTCTTTATATTATTCCATGAATTATTTTTAAATGTGAGAAAAAGTCTTTATTGGAAATATTACTTGTGAGGAGTTTTTTAAAACATGTTTGCTTTTGGATATGTGGAATGAGTTTGATGGAATGCCTCAAAAATGTGTGAAGAATTCCAAGAACAAGGATTATTTCATGATGCTGTGAGAGTAGACCCTATATTTGACTTGAATTGCATCAATAAGTTTGTCTCATACTATAACAAATGTTTGAATCTGTAAGGAAATAAAAAAATGATGTTACTTTTTTGTTCCATTAGTAATTGCTTTGAAATAAAATCAGCTTTTGAAAAATCCCTTCATATTACTTTGCATAACCCTAGTACCTCTCATTCTCCTCATCAATATTTGTCATGCTGGTAGTGGCTGTTTTAGGGACAGACAAAGGGTTATTACACATCATTTAGTCTGGGAACCTGTCTCCAGACTGGAGATAGGTGACAATCTGATTGAAAATGTGATATCTTATTGTCATCACCCTGAGGGAGGAAGAGTTTTCTATAAGAAAGCATATCTACCATCTTTTTGTATGAACTATCTTTCCTCAGCTTCTTTCCCTTCAGTCACTGTAATTAAGGCAAAAGAGATCAAGTTGGTAACAAGCATCAACTTAAATGGTCCCTGTGTGTTTTTACTGAGAGTTATTTCTCCAGTTTTAGTCTTAGTGTTAGTAAAATTCCTGCAAATGACAGAATTACTTTGATATATACTATACACTTACAATAACAGGGCAGATGGGCAAATTTAACATTTTACATTACCAAAAAGATGAACAACTCTGAATAAAATCTCAGAAACAAATTCCCCTGTTATGCCTTCACTATGAAAAATCTCTTTTTTTCATCCTTAATACCAAATCAAAAGAAAGGACTTTTTATCTTATGAGAATTACAAAATTGCATTCCAGGAGAGAAATAGGCAAGCAGTCAATGATTTCCAATATAGATGCTTAAGTTTATAAATATAATTTTAGAAGAGATTAAAAGCTGTGGCAATATTTATGTAAGAAATAAAGAGCTGGAATAGTATTTACAAATTTCTTGGCCTGTCTGTATAGCACAAAAACAAGCTTTGTATAAAATAATAGTTTTAGATAAACATGAACATATATGAAGTTGACTGAGAAAAAAGAAAGAAGGAAAGAAAGAAAAGAAGGAAGGAAATAAAGAAATAAAAGGCAAGGAGGAAGGAAGATAAAAATATAGAAAAAATTAAAAAAAAGGAAGATAGGAAGAAAGAAAAAGGAAAGAAGAAAGAAAGAAAAGAGGGAAGGAAGAAAGAGAGAAAGAAGAAAGGAAGGAAAGAAAGCAAGAAAAATTACTGAGTTCATATGATCTGACTCACTAGATATCTGGGCTCACTAGACATCAGAATCCCTGATGTTAGTATCACATTCCCCAATAAGTTACCACCCATGGTAAACAAATACAGAAATTTGTAACTTCCTGGGCTTCAGATCTTGGTGATGTTTTGATAGTCTGAGTGATATTTTGATATTTACATAATCTTATACTATACTGCTTGCCTGGCTATGATACAATTCTTCAAATTATTTCGGGTGTAATTCATTACTATGCCTATAGGAAACATCCTAATTGCAATATAGAAACAATTAGAAAACCCTTTTCACTTAAAATTCAATAGCACTTCTGTCAGTATGACTTGTTATAAAGATGTGGCTAAGATAGTCACAGTCAACAAAAATACCACAACTGCTTCTGTTCTTGATGACTATGATCTGAGACCTCCACTTTAATTGAGAAGGAAAATAGCAAAGCAAAAAAAAAAAAAAAAAAAAAAAAAAAAAAAAAAAAAAAAAAAAAAAAGTGTGTGTGTGTGCTTATGCAAGTGTATGTATGTGTGTGTATGTGGTTGGAGCAGTGGTCTTCCATTGCCTCTCACAATAAAATCTCAAGTTCTTTGTCCTTCTCCACGTGTATTCTACACAGGAGAAAGAAAATGATTATGTATAGCCATATATCTGAGAAAGAAGTCACCAAATCTTACAGGGTAAAGTATACAAAATGAATATGGATATTAAGTTTTAATTAACAAACAAGTCTCCAATCTGAGGGGTTATTTTAAAAGAGAAAGAGATGTAAAGAGTATTGTAACTGGTATTAACTCTTCATTTCTCCAGGCTTCCTCAAATTGCTCTGCCTCTCCTAGTTTTCCATCCCATATCTATATCTATATGTGAGGTGTTGGATTTAGCCATGAGAAGTCCTTTGTGCGGTTCCTTTTCAATTTCCTAAATAACAATAAATAATATTGATTGAGTCATTTCCCCTTTTCATTCCTTAGCTTTTAAAATAAAATATTTTTTTATTCTTTTTAAAATGGTAATGATTATCACTTTATGAACTATCCAGGCCCATTTTTCCCCCTTTTAAGCCAATTTTTAAGCATTCCCTCTTCTATTGCAAAGAAGGATCATGTTAGTCCAGCCTATTCCTTCCCTTTTTGTTGTTCAGTCATTTCATTTGTGTCTAACTCTTTGTGACTCCACTTGGGGTTTGTTGGCAAAGATATTAGAGTGGTTTGCAATTTCCTTCTTCAGGTCATTTTACAGGTGGGAAAACTAAAATAAACAGCATTAAGAAACTTCCCCTTTATGACATACATAATAAATATCTGAAGCTAGATTTGAACTCTATTACACCACCTATCTCCTCCTCTGTCTTGTAAGAGCAAGTGTCATTAAATTCTTGCTTCATTCTTTTGTCCCCCTGAGGCACTTGGGATTAAATGACTTGCCCAGAGTCACACAGCTAGGAAGTGTTAAGTGTTTGAGATAAGATTTGAACTCAGGTTTTCCTGACTTCAGGGCTGGTGCTCTCTCCACTGTGCCATTTAGCTGCCCCTTCTACTTCATTCTAACTGTATCTGGAATGATAGAGAATCCTGTAGTTAGAAAGGCACCAGATCCCCATCCTTTTCCAAAGGTAAGTGAAAGATATCAACCTAAGATGCTTTTTGGTAAATGTATGACAATAGAGTCTCAATATGCATTATTATCATTTTCCTTAACTTTCTTAAGTCTAGACAATCAATAAAATAGCAAATCAAGCCCTGACTTTCAGCATTTGCTGATTCATGAAGTGTAAATGTCCACACTAAAAATTTAATTGTAAACTCATGAAACTATTTGATCCAGCTCTGACATACTCCTGCACTTAGATGAAGCTTGAAGGAGCTAGCTTCCTCCATTCATCCCTGACATTAGAATTGAAGATGAAATTTGAGTTCTAAATGAAACATTTACAAAGCAAAATTTATTCTAAATCGCAATTCCACAAATCCTTTCCTCCCTCTTTTAAGAATGAGCATTAACTCATCTTCACTCCACAACATTTAGAAATTAAGCAACCTTTGTCTAACATGCTTTGTAGCATCTGTTTAGCCGATTTAAGATCAAAGGTTGTTGGTGGAAAGTCCTTTTTTCATATATAGTCTATTTTTGGAATATTGTGCAAGAGACAATGAAGGTCCTATTTGGCATTTTAAATGACATCCTTAATGGTTTCTTGAGAATTTGTTTCATTATTGAAATTATGCAAAAACTCAATGCTTTATGGTTAAGAAAATACAAGGAAACACCCCCACATACACCTGCATTAGTCCATTAGTTGCAGACTATTCACATCATATCATCAAATGTATTGGCTCCCTAGAAAACTCTCCACTGTCAGTTTGAAAGCATTCATTCCTCCCTTTTTATGGTGTTAAGTTGATGTTCTCCTGCTCCCTCCATGGAATTCACATGATTAATGTAATTAACAAAAAAGATTTTTGTATTTCCAAAATTTTGGCTCTGCACCCAATAGCATATTTGAGTTTTGCAGACATATGCAGCATTATGTTAAAAGACTTTTTTCCCCTTGAAAATTAAAAGATGTTCTGCAGCCAGTTGGATTAATTGTGAACAATTGTGTCTTCTGAAAATGAAATCCAATTAAGCTGTTAAAAAAAGAAAGTATATGAAGTTTTAAAAGGCTTTCCAGATCACTAGAAAGCTTATAAAATTAAAATAATTAGTGTGGCTTTTTGTGCTTATGAGTAGATTTAACTGCTTATGCCTCTTTCACTCCCTCCTCTCTCTTGGAGAAATGACAAAGTTAATCTTCCTCTTCTATCACAGTAACTGGTTCTTAATTCTTAATTATTACATGGTCCATTCTTATTAATTTTTAAAAATAAAGGCCAGTCAGAGTGTGATATAATCATTACCTTTATGGTCCCAGAATTAATCAGCTAAACAAAATTGCTCCTGTATTTGAAGAAATTAGTTTTGGACTGGAGGAAAATGAACCATTGTTTATAGGAACACATAAAAAAATCCCAAATCATGAGTTGTGGATTTTGATGCCAGTATTTGCTTCTAGAAGTATGAATTACTTGCATCCACCTCCATCAATATATTTAGGTATATGTAAATATTTATGTTTAAGAATGAGATATATCCCTTACTTTTATATCAGACAAATTAAGATGAATTATAGCATAGAAGAATGTTACTGATAATTTTAATTGCATCTACTGATGAGCTTAAATAATCTTGATATTGCAAGTATTTTTTAGTTGATAGATATTATGTACTCAAAAAGTTGGTATTTTGGTAGAATTACATGGGGTTCAAAGACACGGGTAGGGATATAAAGAAGTTCCAAATAGCATTTTTGTTATAAGCCATTTATTTGACCATTGTCAAAAGTAATTAGTAAATTTCAACATTTTTTTTGGTCTCAATACTTATGTAAAAATTGTATTTGTGGTACTTGTATCTTTCTTCTTTCCTTTCTTCCTTCTTCTCACAAGCATTTATGAAGTAACAGATTGATTGGTTCCCAAAGACAAACATGAAAGAACCTCTATTTTATAGTTGTTACATTAAAAAAAAAATCTTCCAATCAGGCAGAACTTTTACAATGGAACCTTATGTCGTATAAATGGTTGAATAATTCAATTATAAGTTTTAAAAGCAAATAATTTAATATTATCCCTTAAAATTTATGTTTTGCAATAAATTAACTTATTTTCTCACCCATGAATGAGAATAATACTTTAAGGTTCAAAGCAAACATTAGAATTAAAATTTTAAAAACACAAATACTAAGTGTGTAGAAAGAGGCTTGGCTATTAAGATAAAAGCTATTTTTCAAAGATAACATGATACATAATGAGTTTGAAAGTCATTTACAAGAAACAGGATATTAAAGAGCATGAGAAAAAGGGCACTTTACATTTGTATATTGTTTTGAAGATGAAGCAAATGGTTCATCAGCATTATGATTGTTTTCCAATAAAAATTAGATTGGATAGTAGCAGAGGTTAGGAAGCTAATTTCTTTTTCTTAAACTTTATTTTATTTAGATCTTCCTTCATTCATGGAGCATCTACTTTAGCCAAGGTATTGTAAAAGATGTCATTTTTGTCCTTAAAGAATGCATAATTTTTTTAAGATTTATTTTGTTTTTAATTTATAGAATTAAAACAATTATTTCCATAACATAATACAATAAAAAGATGATTGCACATGAAACTGAAAATCTACCATGCACTTGTTAAACTTTTCAAATGTACAAAAATTATTATGAAAATTTATTTTTTCCTTCCCCATTCCCACCCTAAAGAAGGCTATCATGAGACAAATAATGTGTGTATGTGTATGTTACACACATACACAAATAGTAAAATTATTCTCTATATATATATATATATATTTATCAGTTCTTTCTCTGAATGTAGATAGCATTCCTTTAAAATTAATTTGAGAATTTAGAATAGACAAAATAACTTATTTGCTCAAAGATTTTCTTAAAACAATGCAAAAAATGGAAGGAAAAATATAATTGAAAAGACAAGAGATGTTTTCAAGAAAATTAGAGACAGCAAGGAAATGTTTCATACAAAAATGGGCATGATAAAAGACAAAAATGTTAGGAACTTAAATACAAATAGATGAGATTAAGATGAAGTGGCAAGAATATATAGAAGAACTATATGAGAAAGATCTTAATATCACTGATTACTACAATGGTGTGGTTACTGATCTAGAGCCAGATGTGCTAGAGAATGAAGTCCAATGGGTCTTTGGAAGCATTGCTTACAATAAAGCTAGTGGAGGTGATGGAAATCCAACTGAGCTATTTAAAATCTTATAAGATCAGGTGGGTTTTCAAATAGGCAGAGAACTAGCAACCAAATAGCCAATATCCATTGGTTAATGGAGAAAGCAAGGGCATTTCAGAAAGGGAAAAAAAAAAACAAAAAAAATAAACCAACAACCTACTACTTCATTGACTACATTAAGAGCTTTGACTTTGTTTTAGTCAAACAAAAGTCACAAACTTTGTGCGGATCACAACAAAATGTGGGAAGTCCTTAAAGACATGGGAGTACCAGATCATCCTACTTGGATCCGAAGAAAGCTGTTTGTGAGCCAGGAAGCATTCATTAGAACTAAACATGGAACAACTGATTGTTCAAGGCTGGAATAGGAGTATGACAAATATATACATATATAAATGTATATATATATATATATGTACATATATATATAGTCATCTTATTTATTTAACTTACATGAAGAGCATATCATATTAAATACTAAGCTGGAAGCATCAAAACCCAGAATTAAAGTTGTCAGGAGAACATCGTACTCTCAAATATGCAAACAATACCACTCTGATGGCAGAAAGTGAAAAATTAAAAAACCTTTTGAGGAGAGTGAAAAATTTTCCTTGAAACTTAATATCAAAAAACCTAAGATTTTGGCAACTGGTTCTATCAGTTCCTGGCAAATTGAAGGAGAAGAAATAAGGGCAGTGTCAGAAATTAAAAGATGCTTGCTCCTTGAAAGGAAAGCTATGGTAGCTAGACGGACTACTAAAAACCAGTCTCATAAAAGGTCTCAATAATCAAAGATATGGTTTTTCCAGTAGCAATGTATGGCTGTGAGAGTTGGAGTTTAAGGAAAGTTAAGTGTTTCAGAATCAATACTTTAGATAGTGTTATGGAAGCAATGAACAGATTTTGGAAGATTGTGGAATATGGATGGATCTGGTGTCTTATGGAGCATGGAGTAGGGAAGACTCAGACATGACTAAACAACTTAACTACAACATATCCATGCACAGTACATGTATATTGTGCAGTATGTGCATATAGTGTATATACATGTGCACAGTGCATATGTATAGCACATATATGGAAGCACAGACATAAATATACATGTATATTTATGCACACATATACATATACGTGTTAATATGTCTTGGTTACCAAAACTTTTTTATGTGTTTAGTTTTTGTGTTTTTATTATTATTATTTTTTAATAATTTTAACTTTTTATTGACAGAACCCATGCCTGGGTAATTTTTTACAACATTATCCCTTGCACTCACTTCTGTTCTGATTTTTCCCCTCCTTCCCTCCACCCCCTCCCCCAGATGGCAAGCACTCCTATAAATGTTAAATATGTCACAGTATATCCTAGATACAATATGTGTGTGCAGAACCACACAGCTCTCTTGTTGCACAGAAAGAATTGGATTTAGAAGGTAAAAATAACCCAGGAAGAAAAACAAAAATGCAAACAGTTTACATTCATTTCCCAGTGTTCTTTCTTTGGGTATAGCTGCTTCTGTCCATTATTGATCAATTGAAACTGAGTTACATCTCTCTTTGTCAAAGAAATCCATTTCCATCAGAATACATCCTCATACAGTATTGTTGCAGTATATAATGATCTCCTGGTTCTGCTCATTTCCTTAGCATTAGTTCATGTAATTCTCTTCAAGCCTCTCTGTATTCATCCTGCTGGTCATTTCTTACAGAACAATATTATTCCATACCATTCATATGCCACAATTTACCCAACCATTCTCCAATTGATGGGCTACCAAAACTTTTTCAGAGAAATTCGATTTAAAAATATATATATTTCCCCTTTAACTATTCCCCTTCCTAAACTTGTAGTGCAGATTCTTTTTAGGGTCATGGCAGTTATTTATTTTATCTTTTGTTGTTTCCTCTATTCTTGTTATCTCCTTTTTTGTTGTTGTTGTGGCATGTTACTGTGCATAGTAAGTTCTAATGGTTCTTTCTTCTGAATTCTTGGGATTTTACCTTATTCACTTGCTATTTTGTCATTTTTTATTTTCTTCCCTCTATTTTTTTGTTCATATTGGCTAAAATCTATTAATTTTATTAATATTTTCAAAGAATCAACTTTTTTACTTCTATAAGGATTTTTTTGTTTCTAGTTTTTCTGCTCTAATTTTTCAGATTTCATAGGGTTGCTCTCTTTTAAGAAGATGAATACAAAATCTAATTTTCCTGCTTTTTCTATTTTGTTAATTTTCTGGGTGTGGGTATGTAATTTCCCGCCTTGATTCTGCTTTCAGTATATCTCAGAAGTTTTGGCATGTTGTTTCACTATTACATTCTTTCCATAATTACTATTTCTGTGATTTGTTCTTTGAATCACTCATTATTTAGGATTTCATTTTAAAGTTTCTATTTGGATTTGTGTTTCTACACTCCTAGAACTGATTATTATTTTTATTTTTATGGACAATAAAATGATTTTTCTATTCAGCTCTTTAACATTCATTTGTAATATCTGAGCAATATTTGTTAAAGTTCTATGTGGTGCTAAGAAAAATGTATAATCCTTAGTAGTCCAAACTGAGAAAATACCATGCAATAATTCTACCTTCTCCATAAACTGGTTTAATTTTATATATTCCCTTTTGTTTGTCTTTCTGTTAGAATTATCCCAAACAAAGCAAGGGACATTAAAATACTCTGTTATTTTTATGCTAAGATATTTGCAAGATATTAACTTGTTGTCCATATTTCCTTTCAGCATAATGTAGTATTCTTGTTAATCTCTTTTTATATGATAAAATTTTGCCTTTTGTTTGATAGCATGATTCCAATTCCTGCTTTATCAAATTTACCTTACTTTTAGTAAGTTTTGTTTTGGTTTCTCATTTTGATCCTTTGTATGTATGTAGTAAGTGTTTCTCACACCCAAGAGGTAGTGGAGTTTTCTTTTCTTATCCAATCTGTAATTCATTTGTTTAAAAAAATTTCTCATTATTTTGAGAATTAGGTTGGGAAGATTTTCCTTTGTATTAAGATTTCTCCCCCTTTTCATCAGTAAATACAGTACTTTGTCTATTTAGTTACATTAATTTCATCTACTTTAAAACAATCCTATTGCCACAAACTCTTTCCCCCCATACATTTGCCACCCTCCATTCTCTTTTTCCTAGTTTCAGAGTTCTGTTTAACTTATTACTTCTTTTCTTCCTTTTTTCTTAGCAGTATTTAGTTAATAAGTTAATAAAAATCCTTCTCTTCCCCTTTAGTTTGTTGTTTGCTAATTTATTTTCATTTATTTAATCATTTTTCTAAAAAAGAATTTCTTTGCCTCATTCTCTTCATTATTTATCTTTCCTTTATGTCAGTTCTAGACTTTTGTTCTTTGATTGATGAGCCTTATACTTATTCAATTTTTCCTTGGTTTCTGTTTTCCTCATGGAATGAAAGCTTATATGATTCCTATTTTGAGTTCCCTTTTTTAAACAATTTCATATTGTTTTGTAGATCTTGCCTCCTGTCCCATTTTTATTTTCCTGCACCTCACTCTCAGAAACACCATTTTCTAGAGGAGATTGATAGTATAGGTGTGTTGCCCTTTGGTAAATTTTTTTTCTAAGTCCCTGATTGTGCCCATTACTGTTTGCCCTTTCAGTGATCATTCTTCCTATCCTCCATTCCATTTCTTACTTACCAAGAAATGTCCTTTCTGTTTTTATGTCCTTTCAACAAAAGTTGGTGTCAGCTGTCCCTAGGAGTTCTGATTCCTCTTCTCCTGAAGCAAGATTCTCTCAATTATCACTTTGTCAGAGGTAAAGGTACAAAATCTCTGTAGATGATTTTTATTTTAGACCCTGTCTCACAGCATAGATTGTTTTGTTTTTCACAGTTCAGAAGTTTGGGACAACTTTCTTGCATCATTTCTTTAATTATGGTATTCAGATATTTTGTCTTGTCTGGTAAACTTATAAACCTACATTTCAATTGAGAAGACTTTGTCTTGGGAACAAAATGTTTTTTCTTGTAGAGAGAGCACTTACAAAATTGATTCCCCTTTGCTTTTTTTTTCTTCAAGATAGTCCTTCATTTATTTGTATCTGTATTCCCAATCAATTGTTCTCTTTTGTTCTTTGGAAAAACTCACTAGCACAAAATCAATCTTTCTCCCCCTAAAAATTATTTCTGCTGTTCATGCCAAAAATTGTTTTCAAATTCTTATTTCTCTCTTGAATCACTTAGCTACATCTTCTTTGTGGTTACATGCTCTCTTATATAATTCATTTGCTTCTCTGTCTTATCAGGTATTTATTCATCTTCTTTGTTATTCAATACTTATTCAGAGATATTTAGACTAATTTAGCTGAGCTGGAGGAAATATTTTCTTTTGTTAATAACATCTTTCTTCTTGGTTTATCTACTTGTAGTCAACAGCTTTAACTGAATTTTCTTCCTGCTGAGATCTTTGGCAATATCAGACTTTTTTCCAGAAACCCCCTTGATGGTGTTTTCCCTAATAGTTGGACATCAAGCTTCCTTATTTTGCTCTCATGCTGTGTAATTTACTTTTCATTAGCTTTAATCTGTTTTTGGTGACTTCAATAGAGTCAGCCTTTGGCCAGAATTGATGCCAATTGCTCTTTTTCAGCCCTATGAATGCCCCATTCATACTGTACTATGTCCTATTCTATTATTCCTAAGTTCCTTGGCAGAGAAGTTTTGAAAACAGCATGTTGCCCTACTTAGTTCCCATGGTCTCCCAAAAGTTCATCATAGGGAGACTACCCAATGTGCTGGAAGCTTCTCTCACTTTCTTCTGATATTCTAAAGGCGCCAGTGGAACATTGGGTATCTACCAGTCATTCCTTGCTCTTTTGATCATTCCACATCCTCTTCCTGTCATTTAATTCCTTGATTAAATATTTTATTCCTATTCATTTTTAAAAATTATTTTTAGTTCATGGAATAAAACAAATATTTCTATAACACAGTATAGTAAAAAAGATGATTACACATGTGCAATTTGCTGTTCTTTTAAAATATAATAAAATTATGATGTATTTTTTTGCTTTCCCTTCCTCTTTTCTTCCCTACCTGCCCTAGAGATGGATACCATTAAATAGAAATAAGTATATGTATAACACATGTATGTAAAATTATTCTAGACATCCTCCTATTTATCATTTTTTTCTCTGAATGCATACAGTATCTATTTTTCCCATACCCTTTTTAGTTAATTTGGGTATTTGTCATAGTCAAAATGACATATTAACTCAAAGTTCTTCTTAAAACAATATTACTGTTACTAAATTCAATGTTCTTTTAGATCTGTTCATCTCATTCTTCATTATTTTGTGCAAGTCATTCCATGTTTTTTCCTAAGATCATTAAGTTTATCTTTTTTTATAGCACAACAATATTCTATCACAATCATATACCACAACTTGTTTAGCCATTCTCCAATTCATAAGCATCCCAGCAATTTTTAGTTCTTTGTCCCAAAAGCAGGACAGCTACAAACATTTTAAAATTATAGATTCTTTCCCCTTTTTCCTAATCAGCTTTGGAAATAGACTAATTTGTGGTATTACTAGGTCAAAGGGTATAGGCAGTTTGAGAATGGTGCGTAATTCCAGATTGCTGTTCAAAATGGTTGGATCAATTCATGATTCCACCAACAATGAATTAATACCCCAATTTTTCTATATCCCCTGTTGCATTACTTTTCAATCCTTTTAGCCATTTGGTAGGCGTAAAATGATATCTCAAAGTTGTTTTAATTTGCATTTCTCTAATCAATAATGATTTAGAGCACTTTTTTCATCTATAAATTGTTTCTTTGTTGAAAAACTGCCTGTTCATATCCTTTGACCATTTTATCAATTCGGGAATGACTTGTGTTTTTATAGATTTGACAAAGTTATTTATTTGAGATATGAGACCTTTATCTGAGAAGCTGTCTATAATATTCGATCTCCCTCCCCTCAGTTTTCTGCTTATTCTTGGAAACATCTATTGGGTTTGTTTGTTTTTTTTTTTTTTTTTTGGTAAATATATAGAGATGTTGTTGACAGGTATAAATTGTAAATGTTTGCTATACAATATAAACACATAATTGGTTAAAACTTGGAGATGGACTGTTAAGAAAGATTTAGGTTTGCTTCAGAAAGGAATTTGGCTAAGTACTTTACTAGTAATTCATGAAATGTGAATTGTTTTATCCTGTAATTACAGATCTTACTCATCCATACTATTTTATAGTTTTCCTAAGAAGCCTGAATTTCAATCACTTTTTTTATTGGAAAGAATCCTTTCCTTTTTGTCCTTTTAAACTAGTTTTTATTTTTGCTTTATTGGAATTCCTCTAAACATATAGATGACCAACATTATTTCACATCCCCTTTTTACCTCCTTTCTTTGTTTATTAGTTTCTGTTTGGTTTATAATTTGTGGTGCTATTTCTTCCAATATTTTGATTTTTTATAACATCTTAATATTTTGCTTTTGCTTTCAGTTATTAATCAAGGTATGAAAAATTTTCCAAATATGTTTATTTTCTAGATTCCATTACCAATGATATTTTTTGTTGCTACTGACACCTTTAATTGAAAAGATGTTTAAGTTTTCTACCTTTTAATAACCAGCTATTGGTATAAACTTCAAATGCCTTTCCTGATGTCTTCAAACATTTTCTCATGTTTTTCCCAAGGTGATATTGAAACATATGCTTAGGAATATTTTTATATAGTTCCATCTTTCTTCCTCAACCTTATCATTATAATTATGATATCATATCCATCAGTAAAATGGCAATTTTGAATATTCTATAATAATAACAACATCAACAACAGGAATAGTAAGCAGTAATGGTAATGGTGATGGTGGTGGTAGTAGCTGCCATAACAAGAGCAATATGCTCTCTTCTCCCCATCCTTTACAATGAAGTTTAGATTTAGATAGAAATTGTCCTGGGGCAAGTCTGTATCCTGTTCTTATTTTTTAACAATATATTTAACATTCTATGAGCTATTGCTTCAGTGGCCAAAATAAGTAATTTTCATGGCAGGATAAAAAGTAATAAAAACATTTTATTAGTTCAGTGAAATAATCTTTAATAAAGTTATTGCATCAGGTAATATAATAGGATTGAAATATAGCCTTGTTCTTTTCTCCCTTTAAAATATTTTTGTACAAACTATATATATGTATTTGATTCACAAACATTTGTAAGTTTGGTGAATCTATCTTACACTTGGACAATAATAATGTTTGGCTGATTTACACTGAGTATTTTAAAGTCGAGGTTTTTAGTATGGGAATTTCTCATACGTCATTTCATTAAAGGTAGCTTCTGAAATATAATTAGCCTTTAGGTCATATTTTGCTAAGTATAGAGTAGCTAGCAATTTTTTTTGTAGTCTGCAACTATGAGTTTTACAATTTTAACCATTTTCTTGGATCATCTGCATCAGTCACTAAATCTAAGCTTCTTAACAATAACCATTTTATAATTGCTAATAGCAAAGACCTAAACATCATAAACTCCTTTATTTCTTTGATACTTCTTTGCTAACATATATTTGTCTGAGTTCATGTAGATATTGCACATGGAGGACTTTTGATTCCATCTTGGAATATTAGCTTTTTCCTAGGCTTTATCTTAGGTAGACTACTTTTAGTTGCATTCAACAAGTCTAATAACAAGTCCCTGGTATCAGTTTTTATTATTACTTGGTGAAATGATGTATGCTTGTTCTAAAAATATTTCTATTGGTATTTAGTCTACTAAACATGTGTTCTTCCTTCTATGGCAAGGGAATATTAATATTTATATGCCTTGGAATAAATGACCTTGTATTTTATTTAATATTGTATAATTTAAAAATATATATCTTCAAATCTCTTACACAAATTAGTCCTGGTATTGCACAGGAGCTAATTGTTTTAAATTTGCTTTTCTTGTTTAATTTTCCTTTCAGGATTCCAGTAAGTCATTCAGCCATATCTATCTCCGTAGTATTTTTAATGCTCAATATATCTTGCCTGGAGGAGAATAAGGGATAGATAAGTATTATCTTTTTCTAATTTTTTTTTCAATTTCTTTATTTAAACTCAAAGCCTTTCATCTTCATCATTTTTTGGAGTTTGTGGACTAAATTTCATTTCTGTAGTTCAAAAAGGCAGCATATTAATGGAAAATGAAATGACTTTAATAAGCATTTATGAAGCAATATTGCTTAATTTCATAATGTTCATTTCATCAAGTTATTTTTAAGATATTGCTCAACTCCCTCCTTAGTCTGAGAGTCATAATTAATTGTATTAAAGAGAGGTAATAATGGATTGACAATTAGGTAGAACCATAATGGGCTTAAATGGTGTCCCTAAAAATTGCCACATTTTATATAAATATTTTCATTTTATTAAAATAAAGGCAATATTAATATTACATCACTTTCAGGTTACTTATTCATAATGACTGAATTAATATTTAGTTGTAAATTTTATTCCTGGGATTTTGGGGTACAATCTTTATGCTCCTTAGCTAATATATTCTTTTATACCAAGAATTCATAGACATTTCTGAGATTCAAGTTATGATGTTATGTGTAAAAGAAGTTGTTGCTAAGTAACTGTATATTTGGTTTTTTAAATAGAGATCTCCTAGATTAGGAAATGTCCTTCACTACATGTAGTCATCTTCTCCAAAACATAGTCTTAGAAGTTGCCTAGAAGGAGAAGCTACATGCCACAAGGAATAGAGTATCAGCCTTAAAGTGAGAAGGACCTGAGTTCAAATTCTGTTTCAAACACTTAAAATTTAATTAGTTAATGTAACTCTGCACAAATCACTTAACCCCAATTGCTTGCCAAAGAAACAAACCCCCCCCCAAAAAAAAAACAAAAAACAAAAAACACTAAACAAACAAACAAAAAAACAAAAACAAAATCAAAAACAGAAAGCTGCCTAGGACACTGGGAGTTTAAATGATTTCTTCTTAATCAAATTGCCAGTAGATGGGACTTGAACTTGGGTCTCCTTGACTCCAAGCAAACTTGCAAAGTATGCTCTCTAAGCACTGGTGTGACAATATTTGTCCCAAAATACATGAATATCTTAAATGTCCTATATTTTGAAAGATTAGTAGTATTCTTATTTTTTGGTAGTATATCTTTCTATTAGGAAGGAGAATTCACTTATGGCTTAAATAATGTTTTTCACTTTTTTTTACTATAATAAAAGTTTTTGGTTTTGTTTTATTTTAAAGGGTATAAGTGGTAGTTTAGTGTATTATAGTAGCAACCCCCAAAGAACAATAATATGCAAATAGAAAAAGGAAGCAAGGAAGGAAAGAGATCTTTCTTAAGCACTGCATATATGTATGTGTGTGTGTGTGTGTGTGTGTGTGTGTGTGTGTGTGTATGTATTTGATGCTAGATTTGAATTTAAGACTTTCTAACTCCAAGGCCATCATTTCATTCAATATGCCAACCCAATGTCTAAACGGTGGGGAGGAGGTAAGAAGGGGACACAAATTGAGTAGTCTGATATTGTCTTGTTAAATTTTTGCTTCTTAAAGAACTAATAGTATGTAAAACAAATTGATAATTTCATCACCAAACACTTTTGTTCTTCTTTTTAAAAGTATTGAAGGGGATAGCTAGATGGTGCAGTGCATAGAGCACTGGCTCTGAAGTCAGGAGGTTTTGGACACCTATTAGGTATGTGAAACTGGTCAAGTCACTTAATCCTAAATGCCTTATAAAATTGATAGATAGATAGATGCATAGATAGATAAAGAATATTGAAACATTTTTACTTGTTGAAAATTAGATTTAAAATAGAAAAGAATCTAATCTTTTAAAAAGAGAGAGATGGAGTCAAGGTGGCAGAGTATGGGGATGAAATGTACAGCCTAGATTTTCCAATACAATGCTTCCAGACAGACACAGAAAATATATTGGAACAAGTTCTCATAAGGCAATTTGAGGGAAAAAAATCACAGTGAGATTTGTTTGTTTGCTTTTTGAAATTATGTCAGGATGGGAAGATAGAGAAAGACCTATAGATTTTGGGGGTCAGTTCTGGCTAGACTCATGCCTTGCAGAGAATTATTGTACCCAAGGGTACAATAGGTACTGAGACTGTATGAAGAGTCAAAAAGGGTACTTCATGGTAGTTTTGTTTTTTAATATCTTATTCTGGGTCACAGAGTCTGGACTAAGGAGCAGACCTGTGCTCCAGGATGGCATTCCAGGATAAAAAGCTATTTTAGGTTGTTGGCTATGTAGTGAGTGAAAAACTAGTTAGTTAATCAATAAATATTTATTGTTTACCATGTGCTAGGAAGTGTGCCAAGGTTGGGGATAGAAGAAGGCAAAAGAAAGTTTTTAGCCTCAAGGAGATCTTAAACTAATTGTTCAGAACTAAATACACTAAAAGCTGAGCTGTCTAAATTTAGCTTTAAGCCTATTCTGAAGCATGCAGTGGATAAGAATCCCAGCCTTTAGTTGAGTCACTCAATCTGAAGAACTACTGAGGTGTCTGATAGTGTCTGAGATCAAAAGCAGTCTACTGGAAATTACAATCACATACAAGCACACAGGAATCTTACTCAGACATATATCAGACATCAGATCAGTAAGTTATTGACCTTAGATTAATAAATTAGTGATTAGACTTTCCTTTGAATCACAATACTTTGAAAGTATTAGTAGCTTAAATGTCCTCAATCTGAGATCCCTCTGAGATCAAAACCACAAGAAAGTAGGATTCAAGAGTACAAAAGTTCAGTCCAGTAATTCTACCCAGAAGTAGAAAGTAGAAAGAGCTTGTTTTATCCAAAAGTAAGAAGTATACTTTAAGAATTTATAACTAAAATATGACGAAAAAGAATGTCATTAAAGGAAAAAATTTGGAAAAGAAATTAGTGGATGGAAGAAATATTTGGAAAGAGAATTAATAGCTTGAAACAAGATTTACAAAACCCTCATGCAGTGGGAGAAAAGCTATCTAAAATTTAACTGGCAAAACAGAATCAAATAACACCCCAAAGCATCAAGAAAAAGAAAATTATCAATGTTGTAGGGAATTATGGGAAAACTGGGACATTAATGCACTGTTGCTAGAGAGATCTCAGGGTTGTCTTAATTTGCATTTCTCTGATCAATAGTATTTGGAACAGCCTTTCATATGAGGAGAAATATTTTCAATTTTATCATCTGAAAATTGTTCATATCCTTTGACCATTTATCAATTGGAAAATGGCTTGATTTCTTATAAATTAGAGTCAAATCTCTACATATTTTGGAAATGAGGCCTTTATCAGAACCTTTAGCTGTAAAAATGTTTTCCCAGTTTATTGCTTCCCTTCTAATCTTCTTTGCTTTAGTTTCATTTGTACAAAGGCTTTTTAATTTGATATAATCAAAATTTTCTATTTTGTGATCAATAATGATCTCTAGTTCTTCTTTGGTCACAAATTCCTTCCTTCTCCACAAGTCTGAGAGGTAAACTATCCTATGTTCCTCTAATTTATTTATAATCTCATTCTTTATGCCTAAATCATTGATCTTATCTTGGTGTATGGTGTTAAGTGTGGGTCCATGCCTAGTTTCTGCCATACTAATTTCCAGTTTTCCCAGCAGTTTTTGTCAAATAGTGAATTCTTATCTCAAGAGTTGGGATCTTTGGGTTTGTCAAAACCTAGATTGCTATAGTTATTGACTATTTTGTCCTGTGAACCTCACCTATTCCACTGATCCATTTAATCTATTCCTTAGCCAATACCAAATGGTTTTGGCGACTGCTGCTTTATAAGTTTTAGATCAGGTACAGCTAGGCCACCTTCATTTGATTTTTTTTTTCATTAATTCCCTTGAGATTCTCGACCTTTTGTTCTTCCACATGAATTTTATTGTTATTTTTTCTAGGTCATTAAAATAGTTTCTTGGGAGTCTGATTGGTATAGCACTAAATACATAGATTAGTTCAGGTAGTATTGTCATCTTTATTATATTCACTCAGTCTATCCAAGAGCATTTAATATTTTTCCAGTTGTTTAAATTGAAAAGTATATTTTTCCAAAAGAAATCATAGAAAATGAATTAATATTAATGCTAAATATTATGCACTAAATGTCATAGTAGCCACATTCTTAAAGTAAAATCTAAATGGGTTTCAAGGAGAAATAGACAGTAAAACTATCAGATCTAGATAAATCAATATAAATTAAAAAATAAATGAAAGACAAATACAATTTCAGAAACTTTAGGTATGACAGATCTCTACAGAAAGGTAATCTATCTTTTTCTTTATCTATCTATCGAACTCTGTCTTTCTGTCTATCTATTAATCTGTCAGTTGTATATGATATCTTTACAACAATTAATCATATATTAAGGCATTCAAACCTTACAAAAATGAAGAAAAACAGAAATATTACAGCCTTCATTTACAGACCATAATGCAAGAAAAATTATGTTCAATAAAGGGCTTTTGAAACACAGATTAAAAGGCATTTGGAGTCTAAATGACTTAAAGAATATGTGGATCAACAAAGAAATAAAAAAATATATTTATGGCATAACATATCCTAATTTTTGGAAGTCAGTCAAAATGATACTTGAGGAAAAATGTCTCAAAATTACCCATTACAAAAATATTTCACAAGAACTAGGCACATTCTCCAGGCATGCAACCTAAACAATCCCTAGAAAGTCAAGAAATTTAAACTTCCAATTAAACATCATTATAGAAATTCTGAAAATAAAAGATTAGATTAATTAAACTTAAAGGGGAACAACAACAATAGCAGCATTAAATATCAATAAATTGAAGTAGAAGTTTAAGAGGAAAAAATACCCAGTTATTAGCTAACTTGATTTTTAAAAAAGAAAAAAGCTATCAGTATCAAAAATGAAATAAAAATTCACAACAAATGAAGAAAATATAGAATTAATTATTAGGAAATATTTTGCTCAATTATTTGTATTAAAGTTGATGATCTAAATCAAATGGATGAATATTTACTAAAAAAAAATAGATTAGCACAAAAGGAAATGGAGGACTTAACTCAATTTTAGAAAAAAGAAATAGAAATAGAGCCATAAATGTATCCTGAAGAAAAAAAATCCCTGTCCCAGATGTGTTTACAAATGAATTTTAAAATTTAACGAAAATTAATTCTAATTGTCCATAAACAATGTAAAAAATAGGAAAAGGAGTCCTACCAAATTTCTTCTATGACATAAATATGGTCTTATTAGCTAAGATCATTTCAGTCCAATATTCCTAATGAGTATTGATGCAAAATTTTAAACAAAATATTAGCAATGAGATTAGAACAATCTAATCCAAAGATCACATACTATAAATAGATTGGATTTATGTTAGAAATGCAGACATGGTTCAATATTAGGAAAAAATATACATATAATTGATCACATTGGTAACAAGAACAGAAAAATCATATGATTACATCAGTAGAAGTGGAAAAAAAGTTTTTAACAAGATGTAATACCCATTACAAAAATAAATGAAAATTTAAAAATAAAATAAGAAAATGAAAGATAACATTAAGCTGACATTGAAGAAGCTGATACAATGCTTTACTAGTAATTTATATGCAATTGTGAGGCATTTAAATTAATGATTATACCACACTCACTGAATTCATCAACTATGGCGCATCTTCCAGATGGCCGGAAAACACTGCACTATAGAACCTAGTTTCTCATATAGAGAAAGAGCCGGGGCCAGAATTTCATCACAGGCCTTTGGCAATTCAGAATCAATAGTAAAACTGCTGTGTTTCCATCCTGGGTGGCGTGTGGGAGTGGAGTATTATAGGTTAAAATGAATCTCTTTATCTAAAGAGGTATAGATGAATAGGAGAAAACATCAGGTGTATAATGAAAATGAATACAGTTCCTATAGGATCACTGATTTTTACCATGGGTCAGGGAGAATTGTCCTAAATCACCACTCATATAATGTTTCCTAGTTTACTAGACAGCATCACCCCCTCAACTGGGAGACCTGTGTTTGAGTCTTGGGATATGTGTGGAAATTAATATGCCCCACTTTGCTACACTGGGAACCTCCAAAGGACTATCCCTTCTTTTGGGGTTGATGTATAGACATTTTCACCTTTCCTTTGCTGCAGAAAACAAGCTACTTTATAACCTGCCATCACTTGAGGAAGAAGTTGTCCAACAATAGTAGCTGTTGAATAGACAATAATGTAGATGGATCAAGGTAAGCAAAAGCCCACACTGGGATCACTATTACCACTGCCTGTGTGAGTGCCTCTGCTGTTGGGGCCAGTGTACCTGCCTGTTCTGGTTCCATGAGCTTTTTCTGCTGTTACTGCTTCTGCAGCTCAATCAGTGCTAGTCTACGCCACTGCTGTCCAGGCCCATGGTGCTGACCACTCCCAGTAATACTGGTGCTTGCTGCCACTGATATAGCACCTGCATATTCGATCAGGGTTAATTGCTGTACCCATGTTAATATGTAGAATCCTGCTATGGGTACTTCTCTGCCCTAGTGTGCCAAATCATGAAAGCCATTTCTTGCAGACACTGGAATTTGTTGTCCTGTAATGGGCTGAGAATTGCTTTCTCATTCCAGGCCCCTCATGTCGGATCATAACTCTATTCCCCTTCACAGAGAATCTTTGATGGTTAAAATATTCCATTCTCCCTTCCCTTTCCTACCTCTCCCCCTACCCCACTGCCCCAGGCCAGAGCAAGAACACTATTGGAAGTTCTGTTATCAAAAAAAATTACCAATTATTACCATCCATGTGAAAAAATGCTATAAATCATTAATAATAAAGGAAATATAAGTCAAAACAACTGCAAGTTTTTATTTCACATTCTGCAAATTATTGACAATGTTAAAAGATGGGAATGTCCATTTTAGAAGGATGGTGATAGGCACACTAGCGGAATGTTGATAGAGCTATGAATCAATTCAGTGATTTTGGAAAGTGATTTGAAATTATACAAATAAAATAACTAGAATGTTGACATCTTTTGATACGGAAATTTCACTCCTAGCCTCATATCCCAAAGAAACCATTGATAAGAAGAAAAGTTTCCATATACATCAAGATATTTAGAGCAACAATTTTTTTTGGTAGTAAAGAATTTTAATCCAAGTAGATGCAATTGAGGAATGATTAAACAATTTGTGGTACATGAAAATAATTGAATATTCCTTGTATTATAGCAATTTCTAATAGAACACAAGAGAATTGATGCAGAGTGGAATAAACAAAGCCAGGAAAACAATAACACAGTGGCTAAAAATAATATAAATGGAAAGAACAATAAAAAATAAGGAAAATGTTGGGAAAATTATACTTTATTATTTATCATATGCCAAATAATGTGCTAAGTGTTGTGTTATAGGTAAAATTCAAACAAACAAAAACCATGATCCCATCTTTATGCACAAGGTCCTCCTAAAGGGGGAAACAACATGAAAATAATCATGAAGATAGTTGTAAAGAAAATAGAGGAGAAATTTCTTTTTAGAATAGATTTTATACTGATATTCTTTTTTACACTTTTTTGAAACAAATGCATTAAAATGAACATGCAAAATAAACAGGGAATTTGTACTCTTTCAGTCATGAGATGTTTAAGATGTGGTCTACCATGAAAAGCTAACTTTCCCTTATAAAACCCCCTTTTTATGCGGCAGCGAGGTGGTTCAGCGGATAGAGGACTGCCCCTAAAGTCAGAAGGACCTGAGTTCAAATCTGACCTCAGAACTTAACACTTCCTAGCTGGCAAGTCACTTAATCCCAATTGCCTCAGCAAAAAACAAAACAAAAAACAACAGCACCTTGTTTTATGCATTTAATTCTCATAAACAATATGCATATATATGCATATATAAGATTAGCTATGATTTAGGTCAGTGTATGGGATGACCATTCTTGTAGATCAATTTAACAGTTAACAAAAGGATGTTTACTTAGGAATAATCTGTAAAGTCTACTTGACAAGTATACCAAATTTGTCTGGAGCAGAAACAATTATTAGATCTTTATACAGAAATATGTCTAGTCAGCAGAATAGGAATCCAAGGAATGATTCTAAATTGTTCTAAAATGAAATGATTTCTTGTGGACTCACTTGTTTTATACCCTTAGGAAACCTTTTGTCAATATTTTTTCCCTTTGCTGATATAATCTGAACTTTCTTCCATGACTTTTGTTTTTTCCTATCATTTAGACTTTTTATGAAAATATCTTTCAACAACTTCAAAATTGGATATTTGATGTAATCCACTTGCTTTTTCTACTTTTATTCACTTTGGTGACATTTCTATCTTCTCTAATAACATGTTTGAGACTGCTATTATATTCATAGTGTGGTGACTACACTTTCCTTGATGCTGAAAATAATTCCTTGTGGATCCTTGAAAGTCATTTCCATTTTAAAAATTTTTTGCTATCCTTCCTTTCACCCTTAAATGACTTTTGGGTAGTTTTAACTTAATTTGGAATATTATCAGTCTTTCTTTAAACTAGTTTCATCTTTTATGACTTCTTTGTTTGTAGAGTTATAGTGTTCATGATCTTAGATTATTCTTCCATATGTGATTTTTCAAAGAAATCTACCTTCTAGCATATATCTTTTTATCAAATAAGTCAAATGTTTGCTGACTAAAGTACTTTTTGGTACTTTGATCTTCTTATACAGAGTTGATTTTCTTTAGTTATTTTTAATTTGTGATGGTATAACTTCTTTGGCTCATTTTTCTGCATTTTTTGGTAACTGATAATTGGATTCAACAGGTTTGAGTCATTTCAATTATATGCAATATTTAAAAAAAATTCTTTCTTTGATATTTATGCTAGTTTTTAGTAACTTTTTTCTTAAACAATTTGTCACTCTATGAACAAACATGATTTAAAGATGACATTGTATTGCTAATGAGTCATTTTTAAATGTTAAAATAAAATCATTTTTACTTTTAATTGTGTTACTTAGTTCTCACAATATCTAGCATCTTCAAGTTCTCTCCCCAATGATATCATTTAAGATATATTGATTGTAATAATAATAATAATAATAATTTTTAAAAGATATATTGATTGTGAAGCTTCTGTGTAGGCTAAGTATTTGTCTTGTCTCATTTTTTATTCATGATACATATTTTCCAATATGAAGAGAATATCTTAAACAGGGTTATTTCCATGGGTTATTTCAAAATTCAAGGAGTCTTATAGCTTCTTGAAAAAGAACCTAATGCCAAGTCAAATATTTTTTTCATTATCAACTAAGATCAGTTAGATCTTATATTCTTTGTGTCATGCAACTGACTGAGAAATTGTAAAAATGTGGTCCATTGTTGAATATTGTTTGTTGTCTAGTAATATAATCATCAAGGATACTTCAATTTGCACTCTGATGATCTTATTTTAAAAGATAAACATGGATAAAACATATATGGACACTAGTTACTAATATTCCCTTGCTCATTTTTGAGAAGATATTAATAAATTCTAATTAAGTTTTCATGACTTTGATATCTTCTCTATCTTGTATAAATCTTGAATGTCAGTTCTTCAAGGGCCTCACGAGTATGGGATCTCTTAAGCATAGATACTTTTAATATACATTTGCTCTAATACAGTTGATTTTCTCATCTTTGCTTGCTTCTAAGCTATTTATTCTCTTTTCAATTCTTCATCTTTTGCTTTATTTCTTTTAGATATTCCTGCAGCCCTTATGGAAAATCCACCTTATTTCCCCTTTAAGTCTTTGCTTGTTGGTATTTTGAAATTATTTTCTTTTGATTTCGAGGGAATCCCTGAATCTACAAATATCTTTGTTTCATTCTTTTCACCAGTTTTAATTCTTAGTTGGAACTTTGTGACAAGGCATGGTCTGCCCATCTCCTATGCTTTTAGGTGGGACATTTGACCCTATATAATCTTACACTGAAACTGCAGACTTGATGCAATAACTTCTATTGTCAATGGTTAAGTCGTACTGAATCTTTGAGGTTCAAAAAATTAGCTCTTCAAGATTCTCTACTGAATTTCAGAATAGAGTATTAAAAATCTAGGAGAACTTGGGCACTTGAGTTGCCATACTCTCAGCAAAGTCATGCAGCTCTACTAGATGCCATTCCTCAGGGTTTCAAAGAGGTTTGTTTATGACCATCATGGGGCTTTCTTTTCATAATGCTCAACTCTCCTGGCTCCAGACAGAGAGCCCTTGAACTTGCATGTGTCTCCTTCCAGTTTCTGGTCACAATGAAAGGCTACTAGCTTGTTGACCCACTTTAATGATGCATTTTCTATGACCACCTTTCCAATTATTTGTGATCTTCTAGCTGATTCTTCCTTCATTCCTTCTTTCTTTCCTTTTATTTGTAGATATAAATATATATTTTTCATATTATATATATATATATATATATATATATATATATATATATAATACTTTAAGATTTGGAAAGTACTTTATAAAGATTATCTCATTTTATCCTTAGAGCAACTCTGGGAGCTTGGTACTATTATTATCCCCATTTCACAAATGAGGAAAAAGGACAAAAAGAAGTTAATTAATTTGCTCAGTGCCACACAATTAGGAAAGATCTGACTCCAGTTCCAGTGATCTATCCACTGAACTACCTAGCTGCCACACAGAGATATACATCCTGCACATCCCACATATACATAGTTTTTTAACATTCTTTTACAAAGAAAAAATAAATTATAGATTCAGAGGTAGAAAGCACCAGAAACACCATCAAGTTAAATGCTCTTATTTTACAGATGTGAAAATTGAACTCTAAAGAGATGACAATTTATATATTTTCACACAACTAATAAAGTTGAATTCAATCTCAGGTCTATGTGACTTTACAAATTCATAAGTCTAATATAACAGAGCTTTTAAAAATTTTCCCACTTGTGATCCCTTTTCATCTGAGAAATTTTTATGTGACCCCAAGTATATAAGTATACATATCAACGATTTACTGATAATAAAACATAATTTTATGACTCCCACATTCAGTTATGAGATCCCATATGGAGTTTAAAAAGCTGGGTGCTACATGACACACCTTGAATTCTACTTTTCCTCATCAGAATCATAGCTATGAGTCTCTTATTTTCCCAGCAGAAATTTGTTGCCTTTAGAAACTAAGTTTTTTAGAATAAAGAGCAGGGTCATACTAACCATCTGATAACTTCAAGATTAATTCTTAATTTCTTGGTCAAAGGATTTTGGTTCTTTGTTATCAGCCATACTCTAGCTCTTAGGAAGCTTTGGCTAAACTATGATTCAGACAGCATTTATTTGCTGAACAACTGTAAAAAATTTTATGTTTTAGGGTTCCTTAGTTTTCAAATAGAATCCCTCTCTTATTCTGTCATATAAATGAGAGGGATGTTGACAAGGACAAGAACAAACTGAGCATATTTGGGATAGTTTTAAAATTTTTCTCCTCTTTACTTATTCTGGCCCTTTGTTATACAAATGCAATCATTCTCAAATATCTAGAACTTCTTTACACCTATTGAATTTTATCTTGTGAGATTTTACCCCGTTAAGAGCTTTTTGGCTCCAGTGTCATGCATTCAGTATGTCAGCTCTCTTTCCTAGATTTGTATTTATTTAAGGGATTTACTAAATTGTTAAATAGTAATGATTTGTGAGACGATTAACAGCATTTAATGCATCAAGTGTTGATAAAGTATCTATGTGCAAGGTACTGGGTTATATGACTTCATCAGTAAAAGGAAGAAACTACATCTATCAATGGCATCTTTTCTGCACTTATAGTCTTAGAGATTTGCATAAAGTATTAAAAGGTTAAGGGATTTATTCAGAGCCACACAGCTAGTATGTGTCAGTTAACAATTGAACTTAGTTATTCCTGAATTTTATATAAGTGACAGGAATGGAATCAAGATGGTGGAGTGAAAAATCACAACTGGCCAAGACTTTCTAAAATCTTTTCTATAGTGACCCCAGAAAATGTGTCAAATTAATTCTGAGAAGGAAAGCCAAGAAAGAGTTAAGGTGAGTCATTTTTCCCACAACAGGTAACTTTGGAAGATAAAAAGGTCTGTGGACACTGGAATGGCAGATGGTGAAAAGCACAAACTACGACAGTGGCAATAACAGAAGCAGTGGGGAGCAGCCCAGCAATTGCGGTCAATAAGCAAACTGAAAACTTAGGCAAAAACGTCTCAAGGGATTTCTGTATTAGCACTGGGCCAGGATCAGGTTAGTTCCAGTTAATCATTCCATGGTAGATAAAGGCCTGCAGTCATGAGGGAGCAGAAGCCTTACCTGTACAAGGACAAAGGCACATACCAGAAAGACACAGAATTCTCCCTGGTTGACACCAGAATGGAAGTGCTATAAACTTGCAGGCCTCCTGCTTTAATTATAAAATAGCAGAAATACATTAAAGACAGAAGCTTGAGCCTCTTCCTCAGAGGGTTCAGAACAAAACTCTAAAATAAAGTCTAAAAATTAAGAAATAGGCTAGAAATAGGAGCAAATAATTGATGATAAAAAGCTACTGGAAAAAAAAATAGCAAATCCTCAAAAAAAAAAAAAAAATGTAGATTTGAAACCAGCACAAGAATTCATAGATTAGTAAAAAAAAAAAAAAAAAGAAATATGAAAAAGAGCAAAATTATCATTTTAAAACCTAATTCACAGCAGAGGAAAATAAGTAAATAAGAGCTATGTTAGAAAATTAGGAAAATAGAATTAACAGCTTGACAAAAAAGCACAAAAGTACTAAAAAAAAATGACTTCTTAAAAACCCAAATTGATTTGGGTAAAAAACCTCATTGAATAAAATAACCTCTTCAAATTAAAATTGGGCAAGTGGAAGCTAATGATTCTGTGAGATTTCAAGAAACAATAAAACAAAATCAAAAGACTAAAGATATAGGGGGGAAAAAAAACTATGTACTATCTCATAAAAAGAACAACTGGCCTGGAAAATAAATTTGGAAAAAAACAATTCAAGAATTATTGATCTATCTTAAAGCTATGAACAAAAATGAACCTTGGCATCATATTTCAAGAAATTATAAATGAAAATTACCCAGAGATTTTAGAACAACAGGGCAAACTAAATATTGAAAGAATCTGATGTTCACCCTCTTGAGATAAAATCTAAAATTAAAATTCCCAGAAATACCAAAGCCAAAATCTAAGTTTGTACATCAAAGAAAAAATACTGCAGGCATCCAGACAGACAATTCAAATATCAGGAGCCACAGTCAGGATCACACATAATTTCACAGCTACCACTAGAAGAGTGCTTGGACCATGATACTTTAGAAGATAAAGGAGCTAGGATTATAACCAAGAATGACCTACCTAGAAAAACTGAGTATAATTGTACAATGGAAAATAGATATTAAATTAAATAGAGGACTTTTAAGCACCCCTAGTAAACAAGAACAAAAATGAAACTAAAAGTTGACATTCAAATATAAAAATCAAAAGAAACACAAAAAATATTGGTGAGAAATCATAAGGGTTTAACTTTTTAGATTCCTAAATGTAAATATGATAATGTAACTACTAAGAACTTTATAATCTACTTAGAAGGAAGATCTTGATGTGAGCTTATTATGATGGGATGATATCAAAAGACTATTGGAAAGTGACAAATTTCATTTGGAGAAGGAGGAAGGGAGAGAAAGAATGGAGAAAACTATCTCATATAAAAGAGGTAAACAAGGAAGAGTTTATATAACAGAGGGGAAAATGAGGAGGGAAATTATGATATTTGAACCTTATTCTCATCTGACCTGGTTCAGGAAGGGAAAGGCATTTATGTGTGTGTGCATGTGTGTATATGTATATACATATATATTTTCATGTATGTATGTACATAAATATTATACATATTCTGGATAGAGATTCATTTTAGAAAACAAGAAAATAGAGAAGGGCTTAATTGAAAGGGGGGGATAAGAGGGAAGAAAAATTAAGGGAGGCATGAGTCATAAATAAAACAGATTCTTGAGGAGGGATAGGATAAAATATAAGAGAATGGCATGAATGGAAATCATATCTGATATCAATTATAGGTGTGGATATAAATGGGATAAATCACCTGTAAAATGGAAGAAAGTACCAGAATGAATTAAAAACCAGAATCCAACAATATTTACAAGACATACTTGAAACATAAAGATGTATACAGAATTAAAATAAGGGAACTTGAGCAGATTCTATTATACTTCAGTTGAAGTTAATAAAAATGCAGGCATAAAGTCAAAGATGGGAGGAGAGGAGAGGATAAAGGAATGATTCTTGTAAAAAATAGAATGGCAAGGTAACAGTTAGAAGTAAAGTGGAGGAGTCAGGAAAATTAGAAAATAAATAAACACAAACATAAAAACCAGAAGTAGAATTAGATTTTAAAAAGCAAAGGTAATAATCATGATCTCACACAAAGTTAATGCTAAAACAGGTTTAATGAAAAGAGAAAAATAGGTAAAGCATTCTATATGCCAGCCAAATTAATCAATATTGTTTTAGACTATTTAAAATAACTAGACAGTATAAGGATAGGATATTGCTATGGTGCAGATTCAGAAAAATATAGAAAGAATTGGAAGGAAGATGGTATCCACCTTCAGAGAAATAGAGGACAAACAAACATGGTATGGTTTTGCATAGATTCACAGAAATGCATAATTGTACATATGTGTATGATTACAGAAATCTATGTATATGATAGATAGATAGAGATATAGTATGTTTGTGTGTGCATGTATCCACATTTAATTGTAGTCTTCTTGGGAGGAGAGTGGGAGGAAAAGAGAAGGAAAGAAGAGAGCAAAAGTGTACAGCAAAGAACAAAAGAAAACCTACAAGGAAGCAAAGAAAAGATGGAAAGCTCTCAACACAATGTGCAATATTTATTACATAAACTTGAAGTGGATATTTATCCCTTTATATTTTAAATTCTCTCATGTTCTGCTGTGCACATTATGATATTCACCCCATCCTTTATTTTGTATTTAATTTTTAAATTAGAAAAAAAAGTCAGGCATAGTAATTATCACCTCAGACAAAAGCAGAGATAACCAGGAAGCTACATTTTGATAAAAGATATCACAGACAATGAAGTAATATAATGCTGAATATGTGCATTGAATGACATAGAATCCACATTCCTGAAGGAAAGTTTAAATGAATTGCAGAATGAAATAAACAATAAAACTATATTCATAGAGAAACACAGAAATAGATAAATGTAAAAAGAAAAAAAAAAGAAAGCAATGGGTAGGATTTGTTAGATATGATAGATTTCAGGAAAAAATTGAATGGTAATACAAAGGATTATACTTTTTTTTCTCAGCTCTACATGAATTCTTCACAAAAACAGATCATATGCTAGGTCATAAAAACCTTAGAAAAATCAATGTAAAGAAGCAGAAATATTAAATGCCCCTTTTTCAGATAATAAGGAAATACAAATTACATCCAATAAGATGTCTTTGAAGCATAGATTAAAATTAATTTGAGTGACTATTCTAATCCTAAAGAAAGAGTGAATCAAAGAATAAATTATTGAAGTAGTCAATAATTCCTTTAAAGGAAGTGACAAAATGAATATGTCAAATTTTCTGTAATTCAGACAAAGTTGTACACAGCAGGAGATTTATATTCTTAAATGCTTGCCTCAATAAAAGACAGAAAGAGCAGATCAACAAATTTGACATGCAACTGAAAAAAAAAACCAAAAAGAGATGAAAAATTCCTGATTAAACACCAAAAGAGAAATCCTGAAAATCATAAAATGGATTCATAAAATTGAAGGTGAAAAAAATCAGACTGATAAATAAACCGTCAGTATCTGGTTTTATGGATAAAACAAAAAAAAATAGATAAACCAACAATTAAAATGATTTCAAAATAACAAAAAAAAATCAGTATCAAAAATAGAAAGGGTAATTTCATAACCAATGAAGATGAAATCAAAGTAATTATTGGGAATTACTTTGTCCAAATATATTCTAATAAATCTGACAATATAAATGAAATTGATGAATATTTACAAAAATATAAATTTCCAAGACAAACAGAAGAGAAACTAGAATCATTAATTACCACTGTTTTAGAATGTAAGTTGATGAAGACATAAGTGGTATCCCAAGCATTTGAGACTAGTTCTTAATGCACAAAACTCATTGTTACCATAAAAATAACAATAAAGCCAGTCTCTATCCTAAATAACTTAGATTCTACATGGATGTTGTGTTCACAAAGATAAATTATGACAAAATAAATACAAAATAATTTCAGGAGAGAACACTAGAGATGGAATGATAATAGGAATAAAGAAAGGTCTTTTGTTTGGCATTTTATCTCAGGTTTAAACAAATAGGACTTCCAAGAGATACAGATGAAATAGAAGATGCTTTCTAAAGGCACCAATGACTTTCTCAATCATCGCTTGATCTGTTACCTGTAACTGGGTAATTAGTAGCTGAGGTGCCAGATGGCACTTGTTTCTGCACTGTGCAATTGCTCAGGTACCCCTGTTTTTCCACTCATACCTTCCCAAATGAATAATGTAATATGTGTTACTATGATAACCTTTTGCATCATTAATAGAGTGATAGAGTAGAGTCAAAAGCAGAAGCAGACAAGAAAAGACATTCTGTCTGCTATTTCAATGTGTTTTGGAATGACTACTCTTCATATGCACCCAGTATCAAAATTGGACACATTTGGCAAATTCTCTCCCTCAATTGACATTTGGCTTTATCCAAATGTTTCTCCTTTCTTCCTTTTCTTACCACTCTTATCCTACTTGGTGGTTCTGGGCACATTCTTACTGCATTTGTTACCAAAGAGAAGATGGGAATGGTGTGAAGATGGAAAGTTATATGACATTTGATTAACAACAATTGACAAAAAAGAAGGAAATGCCTACCAAAGCTCTCACATTATGTTATTAATAAGTTAGAAGAAAGTAGTTTAGAAAGGAAAAGTGAGCTTAGTTATTACTTGATCAGATTTACTTACCAATAAAAAAAATATATTGTCAGACACAAGATAAAAACCTGTTTCCTGGCTTTTTGTTCACTATTTTTGTTCACTATTCTTCACATATCACATGGTCAGTTAAAGAACTATAATTTATTGTTTCCTTACAATACTTACTTACTCTTAAACTTCTAAAGAAACGAACTTCTTGCAGTGAAAATTTTTATAGCTCAGTTAAATATTCAAATTAATCTATTGTCCCTTTAATTTTGTAATTCTTTCCAATGACACATTATATCCTATCCATTCTATATGACTCCTGACCATGTCCTCCTATAAGTTTATTTTAGGGAATTCACTCATGGTGCTGGAAGGCTTCCTAACTTTCTTTTGATATTGCTCAGTTTTGACATAGGAGCAATTCTCTCAGTGGATATAATTTTATAGTATTCTCATATATCCACCATATACCTCTCCATTGACCTCAGTGATACTCATTTAGAAATCTTCATTGACCATTTATTCTGTTTCTTATTGCCATCTAGCAGTTATTGCAAAGAAAAAATAATTCTCAAGAAGCGTTTTTCATGATGAAGTTAAATAATTAACTCAAGCTTCTTTTAGAACTATGATGTAAATCTTAAAATTAATTGAAGTCCCTATTAAATTATGTCACACCAAATTTTAGAATCATAAATAAATGTGGCTCATCTTGTGCTTTGAGAATTATAATTCTGTTTTTACATTTTCTGTATTCTCATCTGCCCCCCAAAAGAAAAACACAATTTTTCTTAATTCCTTTTGCTTATGCTATAGCAACAGCTGGATTTGGGAGGTAAGGCATTAATAGTACACAATTAAAAATGTTTAAGCTAATATGAACCAGAACAGATGAAGAACATCAGTGACAGTGTGTTCTCCTTGATATTTGTTTGTTTGATTTTATTTTATTTTAATACCTCTTCTGAGACATTGCTGGAGCTGCTGCTTTGCTAAGGTGTCCAGCTGAAAAATGGTTATCAGATCCTGCTGAGACAAGAGCAGGGAATAGTAGCCCACACAGGCTGCAGATGTGCAGGGTTGTAACTCTGGGAATCAATGATAATTAAAGAGCATATGGTCCACAATAAATCTGTACAGTAGTGTTAGTTCATATTAATCAAGAGATTAAGAATAATAGCACATCCTTATGAGTAGTGTGTTAAATCTCAAGTTACAATTCCTAGGCTTAATATATCTCTTTATAAATTTAGTGGGACTTCTTGTTTGATATAGTATACATAGTGTGAGAAGACTTATGATATACTTTGTATAATATACCCTGATCAAAATGGCAGAAAGAGACTGATAAAACATTAACATCTGGAAGTACAGATGTCATTCCCACAAAGTAGAAAGACTATATAACTAGGAGCAATAGCATATGTTTCTAAGATGAATGGAACTTGGATGTGCCAAGTTCCTCACAAGTCTGAAATAAAATTTACTAGTTGTTTTAAACAGAATCATATACTCTTAGAGATGAAAATTACCTCAGAGTTGACCTCATCCAACATCCAACAGAAGCATGAATGTCCTACTTCATTCATAATTCTCAATTCATGTATTACTTTACAAATGAAGCCTTTTCTGAAGCTTTCTGCTAACCATAATGTCCTATATTGATTTTGTATGCATTTTTCTGTGCTTATCTATGTTTATATCTCTACCAATAGAATGCAAACACCCTGAAGTAAAAGACTATAATTTTTGTCTCTGGAAATTAACAGAGTGCCTATTATATATAAGGTGCTTAATAAATGTTTGTGGATTTATTGATTGATTAATAGGTAATTATTTGATTGGCTAATAGTGAGATATTGTGACAAATGGTAGAAGTAGAGGCTGTTTTTCAGTCCTTTTAGTGATGTTCAACTCTTTGTAAGTGCATTTGGGGATTCTTGACAAAAATATTGGAGTGGTTGCTATTCCCTTCTTTAACTCTTTTTACAGATGAGACAACTGAGGAAAATAGGGTTAAGTGATATATCCAGGGTCACACAGTTGATAAGTATCTGAGGACAGACAAAAACTTGAGAAATTAATCTTCCTGACTCCAGGTTGGGAACTCTATGCACTGTACAATTTAGCAACCTGGGACAGGTAACTCTTTATTTAAAAAGTAAATAGATCCAATTGCATTCTTTTCTTGCTATTCTTTTCTGAGAAGTCAGTTTGTAGAGAAAAGGAAAAAGCTTCCAGACTAGAAGATTTGAAATTATAATGCTGACACTTTGAGGTCAGGGGTGATTGTGCTGGGCTTATCATTTTTGAGTTTTCATTGAGCTTGAATGTTGGAGATAGATATAAAAACAAATCATCTAATAATTATCATCCTGATTTTAAAAGTTTGAAACTAGTGTGATGTAATGGAAACATACTGACTTTGGAGTCAGAAAACCTGGATTCAAGTTCCAAAAATGTTGTTGATACTGTGTGACATTGGGCTTTACCCTTTGGGTCTATTTCCTCATGGGTAAAATGAGACAGGACCACTTTTTGGCCATTTGTACCAAAATTAAATGAAAGAAGGCTTTTAGATTTTTTCAACCCTACATCTTAAACTCAATTAAGAGCAAGTTATAGGGGAGGAAGAAAAAAATTGAGCCATGAATCCTTTTCACAGGTTCAGGCTTCTGACTCATTAGGTTACAATTGCCAAGAATTGCTTGAGTTGCTTCCTTTATTATACCAAGAAATGTGCATGTCTCTTCCTGTCTCTTCCTTCTCAATATCATACTATGTGAATTATCTTAATCAGTATAAACATATTTCATTGGGTATTGCTGTTTATGTTCAAAGAGAACCAAAATAACATCACTGTCAGAATGGTAGATCAAAGCAATATAAGCTCAGAAGCTCTATCATAGATCAGATACAAACAGTACACATGAACAATTGGAGTGGAGCTATCTACAATTTTTCATTTCATATTTCCTTAGAAGTTCTATAATTTTGCTCGGCTCATAGAGCATAGCATCTTTTTATATTTCATTGTTGTAATATACATTAATATATTCATCATGTAAATTTCTTTTTTGCTCCCCTCCCCCTGCCCTAGGGATGACTGCCATTAGACACAAACATGTATAGTTATGTTAAATGATTCTATATATTCTTTTGTTTCTCAGTTCTTTTTCTGGAGGCAAATGTCTTATTTCATATGTCCTTTGTAGTCAATTTTGTTATGTACAATAGTCAAAATGAGTCCATGCAAAGTTGTTCTTTAAACAATATTGTTGTTATGTATATATAAAATTTTCTTGATTCTACTCATTTTGTTCTTCATTATTTCATGCAAATCTATCTTTGTTTTTTTCTAAGATCATTGAGCTCATCATTTTTATAGTATTCTGTTATAATAATAGCAAAAACAAAAGTTCATATTTTAACAGTCCCTTAAAATTTACAAAATACTTAGCCCATAATGAAACATTTGATGAAAATAATTGCCCATAATAAAAAAGAATATTTACACAAGTCATATCAACATTGGAAGGAGTTCTAGGTATTATATAATGCAACCCACACTTGAACAGGAATCCCTTTGACCTGGGAAGTAGTTCTTCAGTCTTTGCTTGATGGCATCAAATGAGGGTAACACACTACCTCCTGAAATTTTTCATTCCACTTTTGGGCAGTTCCAATTGATATAAATTAGGTATTATTAAAAAAAAAAGTCCATCCTTTAAGCCTAAATTTGGATCTTAAGAACTTTCACCCATTATTCTCAGTTTAACTTGTGGGGCCAAACCTAATAATTCTACTTCCTCTTCCACAGACTATCCCTTCAAATATTTGAAGATGATTGTCATATGCTCCATAAGTCTTTACTTTACAAGTTGAATAGCCCCATTTTCTCTAGCTGTTATGGTCATGGCATGAACTTGAAGACCTTCAACCAAGTTTTTTTGTTTTTTTTTTCTTTTCTTTGTTTTATTATTTGGATGCTATGCAAATTAATTGGCTTAACAGCAAAATTCACTGAACCATTGCATTATTCTAGATGTGGTCTGATGAGGGCAGTGTACAGCAAGACTATTCCCTCCACCCCTATTTCTGGCCACAATGTCTCTCTCAATGCTGTCTATGGTTACATTAGCGTTCCTGGGTACTACATCATGCTATATTTTTCATGTTTCCTTTTCATGAAAACCAGTAGACCCTTTAAAAAGATGAACAACTCCTTACTTATTCATGCCTCTCCTATTTTAGACTTTTGAAGCTATTTTCTGAACTTGGATTACAAGGATTCTTCCTTGCCATTCCCTGTTCAAGAAACTCTATTCTAAAATGTACCACTTTTTAATTTTTTACTTCCTGGTCTCTTTATATTGTTTCTAGTCTCAGGTAACATTCCCACCTTCTACAAGAAGCTATTTCCCATCCTCTTTGATATTAGTGCTTTCCTTCTCTGCTTATCCTCCATTCATCTAGAAATATCTTATTAGTATGTGATTTCCATTTGTTTACCCCACAAAAATGTGAGCTCCTGAAGGATGAGGGTATTTGGGGTCTGAGCTCTTATCATAGTGCTTGTTGCATAATACATTATTGTTGACTTGGCTTGTTAAAAATGAAATAAATTCTGGGAAGTAAAAATAAGTATGTTCAAATCTTATCTGTGTGACCATTGTTCTTTAACAATATTTTATTTCTGACTGTGTAAAACTATTTTGTATCACATGTGAAAAATTCACATCCTGCATTCTCCACTACAATTGGAAAATTGGTTCCAAGAGGGCTGATTTAAACCAGTGTCCTTGGTCAGCATTTTGCAACCTGGAATAAAATCTTGGGCAAAAGAAATCCTTTACAGACTCTGAGTGTATTAGTCACCCTATAAAAGAGAAATTTATGCTTTTAATAAGTAAGTGATCTGCCCTGCACACTCATTTGCTGAATGCAGTGTTGGAGGGAGAATGTAATAGCTAACTGCAGCACAATAATTAATGTAAGTCCTCCTTGGCGAAAGAGAAGGGATAATTATATTGCTGTAACTGTTGGAGGTGGACAGTAACCTTCCACTGATCAGCATCTCATTTTTCATCTGGTGTCTCCTGCTCTTTTCTGGTTTTCTCCCATTCCTATGAATAGCCATACTCCTAGATTTACCATCTTGCAATCCAAATGAGGAAGTAGCTGCCAATGTTGAGATCATCCCTGCTATCTAGAATATCTAGGCTTTTACTTTGGTCTATCAAGGCTGAGTTTATTTGTTTATTTAGCTCTGTGTTTCTATCATTTACTCATCCTTTCTTGACAATTTCCCAAAGTAGTGTTGATATCCTTACGGATAAAAGATTCATACATTATATTTGGCCTAAATAATGTATAATCTAACCTTGGATAAAACTCAAATGCAGAGAAGGCAGATAATAATTCCCATTTATATTGTACTTTTAGATTTTCAAAGCACTTTTCCCCATACAAACTTATTTTTAATAGACTTACAATTATTATTATCCTCATTATGCAGATGAAAATTTTCAATTTGAATTCATGATTAGACAGCAACTAGTAGCTTTGGGTGCTATTAGACCCCAATTCTGTACTTTCTTATCTTCTCTACATTGTCTTTCTGTAATATCTGTAAACAGTTTGAATCTCTCTCACTCTACTACTAAGTCTTAACAGATGACTCCCAGGTTTACTTGCCTGGACCTAGTATCAATCCCAAGTTCTATTTCTAAATTGCTAATTACTTTTGCACTCAGAAGGAATTGTTGCTATTAAATTGTCACATTTAAATATGATTTTAATAGTATCTACTTAATAGCAGGAATTTAAATATTTAAACCAATGAAGTTTGAAGTTTGAAAGATTAGAATTCATAGCCAGTAACTGAAAAAGAAACCAGTTCTTGTCCTCTTGGGAGAGAAGGAAAATTGATTTCTTTATTCTTCTGCCACTTTCCATGGCATTGAGCTGTACTGCTACTCCTAGAGAAGGAAAGACTCTATCCAGTAGTCAAAATAAGAGTGACCAGAGACATGTCCCTAAGCAAATGTGGATGCAAAGAATAATGTCACTTTAGGACAGAAGAAGGTTCAAAGGTAGGGACATATGCCCATAAAGTAGAGAAGTGACTGTGTATTCAAGTGTTCTAGAAATTATGTGTCATTTGATACTGAGGAGCGAGCCCTAGGATCTTTGATGATCAATTCATGTAGCAGAGGTGCTGAACCCATGGAGGAAGTATGTGAGAATTCCAAAAGGAACAAAGGACTGAAAGTCAAAAAGCCAAACTGAACTATAAAAGCCAAAATGTTATCTTTGTGTATATCACTATTAGCTGACTTGTTCCTACCCTTACTAGGTGAGAATTTCTGCAAGATTTTATTTTGATTTACAAATAGAACATTTTGCAATTATACTTTTTTTCTATATCATCTTAGAAAATGTAATCAAAAAGAGAAAATCATTTGTCATCACTGAATATTATTTTAAATAAATTTTCATTTATTTTTTACATCACCAAAATTTTTCCCAATATTCCTTGTGCCCCTCCAAGAACTATATCATATAAAATGTTATTTTAATATGCAGGACAAAGGAAAACAGGAAGATAATTATGAAAACATATTCAACATTTCATATTCACTAACCTGCATAGGAGTAGATAGCAGTTATTTTTCATCAGGTTCATATTTGTTCTTTACAATTTTGCAACATTCACTTGTGATTGTTGTAGAGTGATTTCCCCCCTGCATTCCAATTTGTTCAAGTCAATATGTATATAGTTTTCTTGTCTCTGCTTACTTACCCTATGATGAAAACTGAAGATAAAAGTATTTGTTTTATATGGGGATGTTCTTATGAAGAGTTTCCTCAGTGTGTAATTCTGCAAATAGAATCTGAGTTGAAAAGTATGAACATTTTAGTCACTTTATATAGTTCCAAACTTGTTGGTGTTTCTTTTCCCAAAACACGGCCAAGTGATAAGAGTTCAAATCTTTTATTGTGTCCTTCAATATAATCCGGTTAGCCCAGAGGCCTATCTCTCTGCTTGGTTCTAAGAGCTCCGCCTGAATGCTCCAAATCCAAAGATTTGTCCTTCCGACTCCAGCCAGCACCAAGGTAGAAGATGCAATGAATCTCTCTTGCTTCGAAGATAGGGCTTGTAGGCTTTCTTGCAGAGTACTTCTCTCCAACTCCGGGTACTGCTCCCAAGTAACTCTCTAGTAAACTCTTTCCAGAAACTCTCTCATGTAACTCCCTCAAGTAACTAACTCCAAGCTCTAAGAGCTTCCTGTTATATATGATCTCCCAAAAATTAACTCTGCCTTCTGGAGGGAGAGGGATTCTGGGTTATCTCCCAGAGTGCTCTCTGGCCCTAAGGGAGGTGTGAATTCGGTGTTTCTTTCTAACCCCTGAACTCTCCCAAACGTGTGAACTCCATTGAGTACCTAGACACTTATGAGCTCTCTAAAGGTGTGAACACAAGCATTGTTTCTATCAGTTCCACTTAGTACCTTGTTTCAAGTTCTGGCCCAAAATAACTCTTTCTAAGATCAAAGATATCTTAGAGATCTAAGATGGCTTAACAGTTTGTAAAGGATTCCAACACAAACTGTTTTCCAAAATGGTTGTACATTTTCATAACTTATCAATAATGCACCAGTGTACCTTTCTTTCCAAAATTTCTTCAACATAGACTATAACCTGTATTTTGCCATGTTAGACAATTTATGGATTTTTCATGATTGTTTCTCAAATTTTTGTATATTTCTCAAATTATTAGCAATTTGGAACATTCTTTCCTGGTCATCAATAATTTGCAGTTACTTTGAGGACTGGCTATATCTTTTGAACAATTATCTTTTGTTAAATGTGTGTATACATACATACTTGGATATGTCATGAGTTATAAGAGTTAAAGAGTTATAAAACTGTACATGCCCTTTGAGCCAGGAATACTACTACACTGTAAAAAAATATTGTATGTAAAAGAAATTGAATAAAAGGGGAAAAGACCTATATCTATGACAATTATTTAAAGAAGCTCTTTTTTTTTGGTGGCAAAGAATTGGAAATTGAGGGGATTCCCACCAATTGGAGAATGGCTGAATAAGTTATAGTATATGATTATGATGGAATATTATCTTGCTAGAGGAAATGAGTAGGACGGTTTCAGAAAAGCATGAAAACATTATATGAATTGATACAATGCAAAGTGAGCATAATTGGGAAAATATTGTACCCAGTAACCATAATATTGTACTGATTTTCCAATGTGAAAAACTTAGCTACTTTGATAAAAACAATAATCCAAGACAGTTTTAAAGAACCCATAATAAAAAATGCTATCCATTTCCAGAGAGGAGAAAGAGAAAGAGAGAGAGAGAGAGAGAGAGAGAGAGAGAGAGAGAGAGAGAGATTTGATGAATTCTATGTTTGGAACACACTTTTTGGGGGTTCATTTTCCTTAATTTTCTTTGCATGAGTGTGTATTTTTTTGTAATATGTCTAAAATAGAAATATTTTATATGACTTCATGTGTATAATCAATGTCATATTGATTGTCTTCTCAAGCAGTGGGAAAGAGTCAAGAGGAAAGAAAAACAATTAGAACCTGAAATTTTAAAGATCAATTAATTTAAAAAATTCATTGGGAAATGTTTAGTGAAATAAATAAAATATAGTTTAAAAGTTTGATAGCATTCTCCCATAAGCATATTATGATCACTTTTTTTCCCTATGATATTTCCTTTACAGCTAGTTGTAGTTAATTTTCTGAGATTGCCTTATTTAAGATATCTTTTTGTTCTATTAGGTTAAATATTTTATATTTTTGAAGGCATTCCTTTATTTCTTTTATGTTACCAGTTTTGTTTGCATTATAAATTTATACTCTCAATTGTAATAACTATTTTATTTTTTCTGGCTTTATTGTTGCAAACCATTTTCCTAATTGGGCATTCTGTACTCTTAATCAGATTGGCTAAAGATCTATCAATTTTATTTGTATCTTCAAAATAATAGCTTTTAGTTTTATTTATTTAATTTATTTTTGTTTCCAAGTTCACTCATTTTCAATTGACAAGTGGTTAGAGTTATGTATTAAAAAGTCTTTAAAGTAAAAAAAAAAATGCATATTATCTAATGAGCACTACTTGCCTTAAGCAGTCCTCCCCCTTTAGAGATACTCACCCTTTCTTATACCTTTCCCCTATTATTTCTGTTTTCCAATATATTTAGCTTACCTCTTCCCTTTTCCCCTTTCCCCTCCCACTTTTCTATAAAATGAGAGGTTTCTTAGTGAAACCAAATGTGACTAACATTATTTCTTTGAGCCAAATCTGATGAGAGTAAAATTCACACAATGTTCATCTCCTTCCCTTCTTTCCCTCAATTATAATAGGTTTCCTTTGCCTCTTTGTGAGATGTAATTTCCCTCATTTTACCTCTACTTTCCCCTTTTTCTGGTACAATTCCCTTTCCACTCCTAGTTTCTTTTTTATATTATAACAGTAAAATCAAATTATACATACACTCTCTATGTATATCCATAATAGAAATATAGTTCTCAAGAGTTCTTTTCTTTTTATCTTTTTATGCTTCTTTTGAGTTTTATATTTGGAGGTCAATTTTTTTTTAATTCTGGTCTTTTCATCAGAAATACATGGAATTCACTAGTTTCTTTCCTGAAAGAAAATGCTCAGTTAGCAGGATAATTTATTCTTGTCTGAACTTCAAGTTCCTTTGCCTTTTGGAATATCAGATTCTAGGACCTTTGATCCTTTAAGGTGGAAGCTGCTAGGCCCTGGGTAATCCTTATTGTAGCTCCTCTGTATTTGGATTGTTTCTTTCTGGCTGCTTGTAATATTTTTTCCCTTGATCCAATAGTTCTGAAATTTAGCCATGATATTTCTTGGAGTTTTACTTTTGTGGTATATGTCAGGATGTGTTAGGTGAATTTTTTCAATGGCTATTTTATCTTCCTATTCTATGATATCTGGGCAGTTTTCTTTGATGATTTCCTGAAAAATGATGTCTAGGCTCTTTTTTTCATCATGATTTTCAGGGAGTCCAATCATCCTTAGATTGTCTTTCCTAGATATATATTCCAGGTTAATTATTTTCCCAATTAGGTATTTTACATTTTTTTCTATTTTTCTACTTTTTTTGGTTTTGCTTGATTGATTCTTGTCTCACTGAGTCATTCATTTCCATTTGTTCTGAATTTTAGTGACTTGTTTTATTCATTGACTTTTTTTTAAACTTGTTTTTGCATTTGTCCAATTCAATTTTTAAATGAGTTGTTTTGTTCTATGGAATTTTTTCCCATTAAATAAATTCTGTTTTTTAAGGAATTATTTTCTTTTTCTGTTTCACAAATTCGGTTTTTCTGGGAATTATTTTCTTTTTCCATTTTATCAAATCTATCTTTTAATGAGTTATATGCCTTTCCAAAGGCAAAAAAAAAAACTCTTGCAAAGTTTTCATTTCCTTTCCCCATTTTTCTTCTAGCTCTCTTTTGAGATCCTTTTTCATTTCTTCTAGGAGAGCCTTGTGTGATGGGTATCAGGTTATATCACTTTTTGGGGCTTCATCTGGACATGATCTGCTTTTGATCTCTTCAGGGTTTGAAATCTGTTCTTCTCTTTCACCATAAAAATTATCTGTGGTTAGAGTTCTTTTTACTTTTTTATTCATTTTTTAATTGAGATCTGTTTTTTTAGGACAAGGAAAGTTGTCCAAGCTTCCTGTATAAGCCACCATAGCTACACTGGGTCAGCACTGACTCACTCCCAGTGCTGGGTGGGCATGGCCAGGTCCCATGAGATTCTGGTGTTTGGGGGTTCATTATTGATCTTTTGTGTTTGTGTTAGATGTTTTATAACTTCTCTGCTTATCTACTGGCTTGCAGCCAAGTCAGAGTAGCCAACACTGCTGTAGATTCCTCCCTGTAGATTTTCTACTGGGTGAAGATCCCTCCACTGCCCTGGGTATTTGCTGTCTTTGCTGGTGTCTGTGCTCAACCCGTTTGTACTTGTCCCACCTCCCTCCATGCCTGATTGAAACAGACCTTTTCTGGTTGAAATTATATCTTGTTGGTAATTTGTACACTCCCAATATTTGTGGATTCTGCCAGTCTAGAACTAATTCAGAGACTGGATTTGCTAATTAGTCTGAGGATTGTAGGAGAAAGTCAGAAAGAAACATGTGTCCTCTCCATTATCTTGGCTTGAAAAATTGCACATTATCAACTGTAATATGAATGATAAATTAAAATTTAAAAGAGTAACAAATGGAAGTTAAAACATCTCTGAAGTTTCCTCTCATATGCAATCATTTGACATAGATGACAAAGGATAGAAATAGTCAGTATTGGAGAGTGGACAGTATTGACCAAATGTACAGTATTGACAGTAGTTTTAAACTACTGTCAATACTAATCACTTGGTAAACATGTGATATGACTCTGGAAAGATTCATATGTACCAAAATCATTGAAATATTTATTTTATTTTTGTGGCATCCAAGAACTGGAAATAATGTAAATGTCTATTCACTACAGAACTGTTAAGAGCCAATTATGAAATATTACCATAAAAATTACAAATGAAAATATGAATGGAGTAAGCAGAACAATAAAAAACAATATACACAATGACTATCACAACATAAATAGATACAAAAATAAAAGAGTACTACCTGTCCTCAGCAATTTTTTAAAAAAAGAATGAAAGGATAGTATTTCTTTTTCAGAATTATATTTGAATTAATCCTGTATATACTGATATATATCAGTATATAATACTCTTCCTACCAAACTTCATGTGATAATATGTATTCGATTAAATGGGATAGAAAGGCTTACTATTTGAATACTCACAATTTATTTGCATGACCTAACAGTGGAAAGTCCACTGAAGTGAGTAGAAACAACACACTTCAGATCCTGTTTCTGATAAATCCTGATTGTATGGCATTGGGCAAGCCAGTTAACATCTTAGTGTCTCAGTCTGCTCTCTAAGATTTGTAGTGATAGGAGTAATTTCCTTAATGGATGTCCAAGTCACAATTCTACATCTTATACAATGAATCTCTCAAAATATGAGAGTTTAAGTAAACATGTCTTTTAATGAAAACAAATTCAATATCTCCAGGTAAAAAGTAGTTTCCTAGAGGATTGGCTAAAAGCTTCCCTGAGATCCCAGGAGTTCTTTGCCCAAATCTTAAAAGTTACTTCTGTATACTTATTGATTAAAGAGAATATAGTTAGGTTCCATATCAATTTACCTGGTAACAAAACTAACACTAACAGCCCTTGTTTAAAATAGTTTGTTCTTTGTTTAAAACAATCCCCATTGATGCTTTAAAAGTAGAGTAGTGGATAGTGACAGGAAGTTACTCATGCTTCCCCTATTCTTACAGTATGGTGGCTCATCACTATGAGTTCCTGATACCAAGATTAGAAAAAAAAGCAGAAAGCTGGGCAACAATTTTTACATTTCTAAAATTTCTAAACTATATAGAGTTGGGTCAAATTTATAAGAATACAAGTCATTCTCTAATTGATAAAAAGTCAAAGGATATGAAGAGACAATTTTCAAATGAAGAAATTAAAGCCATCTTTAGTTATATAAAATGCTCTAACTCATTATTTATTAGTTAAAATAAATTATAGCAGCTCTGAGATATCACATCATACTTAATCATATTAGCTAAGATGACAGGAAAAGGTAATAATAAATTCTGGAAGGGATGTGGGAATACTGGGACAACAACGCATTGTTGATGAAGTTGTGAAATGATCCAAATATTCTGGAGTGCAATTTGGAACTATGACCAAAGGACTATCAAACTGTACATACTCTGTGATCCAGCAGTGCCATTATTGAGTTTGTATCTCAAAGAGATCAAAAAAGGGAAAATGACTCACATTTGCAAAAATATTTAAAGCAACTCTATTTGGGATGTTAGAGAAATGGAAAATGAATAAAGCTAATTCATTGGGGAATAGCTGAATAAGTTATGTTATATGAAAATAATACAATATTATTGTTCTATAAGAAAAAATCAGCAGGATGATTTCAGTAAGGTCTGAAGAAACTTATATGAGCTGATGGTGAGTGAAGCTAGCAGAACCTAAAAAACACTGTACAAGGCAAAAGCAAGATTGTGTGATAATCAACTATGACAGACTTGGTTATTCTCAGCAATACAGTGATCCAAGACAATTCCACTAGACTTGGGATGGAAAATGCCATCTGCATCCAGAAAGAGAGTGATGTGAAATGAAGATGGATTGAAGCATATTATTTTCATCTTTTTTTTCTTCTGTTTTTTTCCTTTTGTTCTTAATTTTTTTTCTCCCAACATGATTCATATGGAAATATGTAAGAAATGATGTACATATATAACCTAAATAATAAATGGAAAAAAGGAACTCCTGATACCAACGAAATAACAATAGTTACTTTCTGTACTTCACCTCAATTCCACATTATCTTCATTAATAATGATAATTAGAATATAGCAATAATAATCATAAGTTGGCATTATTGAAAGGAAGAAATGATTTATTTCCCTATTAGAGTATTTTTTTCTATATAGTAGTTAAACTCCTTTGTGATGGGCTGGCTCTATTTATCAAGTCATTACAGCATTCATTTTACTTTCATATAGGCCATTTTTTAAGACAACATTTTAGTTTGTTTTAAAATAAAATTATCCTTTAATATAGAAAATGACTTAAAGTACATTTTATAAAGGGCAATGTGCAGAAAAAGGTCAACTAATGGAATCAATCTCAGCAGGCTATGTAAAAAAAATTTTTTTTAATGTTCTTGTTACTAAAGAAAAAACTCTTCCTTCGAGTGAATTATCCTCTGTGGCATCTAAATAATGGCCATATACTTGGGATGAAGAAAAAGTATCTCAAATTCACATGGGTTTGTGTATATGTTCCATTATTTTTCCTTTGAGTATGAAGCATGGTAGAAGCCTAAACAAATGATAATGGAAGTTTTTGGTAACTTTCTCTAATTTTTCTAAGCTTTCTCAAGTATAAATGTCCTTTGCTTTAGGATTTTACAGACTGACTTGCACAAAAAATTACCATTAGGAAGGAGGAAAAGTCTTCTGTTCCTGTCCCTTGTTTTCCTTCTCATTGAATTAGGCAACAAAAGCAAGAAGTGAGACTCTTTTTCACTATCTAAAAAGTCACTATCAGGCACCAAGAATGTCTGGAATTAAAAAAAAAGAGAATTCTTTGTTTCTGCAATATAAAAATATAAAGTAAAAATAATGTTACCCAGGGAAGCCAACTACTTAAATAGGAGATACAATAATCAAGAGACTGTGTTGATTATTAGTTCAAGCTGGTAAAAGACTCAGTCATACTGCTTAAAGCAATTGGACTTTATATTTGAACTGGATTAACAGAAGCACCTTTTCACCCCATTCCCCACCTGAAATTGTTTGTAATTGGAGAGGCTAATATTTTAATGTTTAGGATTCAATAGTCAGTGTACTAGATGCAAGACTATAAGCATCCATAACTTCCTTCTTTCTTAGTTCCTTTCTTTGTTCTACTCTTTCTCCACAGTTACCTCCTGTCTAAACACAAACTTAACATACAAAGTTAGAAAGAAACCATGAGTTTTAGACAATTGGTTTTGATACTGTTTGACAGGGTTCTTATCTTGGTTTAGTAGGACCTCTGGAAGAAAGTAATAGCCTGTGCATGAAGACCAGTGTTGATTCATGAAGAGAAAATTGGAGAACTATAGATTAGTTGATGTTCAAATTCCCATGAGTAGGAAATGAATTTTGGTTTATTATATCTGGTCTTATTCTAACATGACAGCTTCCTGTCAATATTTTTACTTCCCTGAGACTTGTTTAGCAGGGTGGGAAGGCTGTTATCTTTTATATACCCCAACATCTTCATCCTGGTCTTATTCTGGGTAGTTGTTAGTGCTTTGTTGGCTGAAAGGCTGGTTGGAAGTTCAAGAAGAATCTGTTTGGCTGTAAGTGCACATCCAGCTATATAGTTACCAGATTTGCTTTAGGCTAGACGTCTTTTTATACTCCTTAGTTCCTACTACTGATTTTAGTGGACAGCTCCCCATGTATGAAAACTGCAGAACTATATGAGTAAAAATGGACAATGTCATTCTGATGAAAGACCAAAGACCATGGGATTGAGTATTAATTTACCAGAGGCAAGCAATGACAGACACAGCCAATGGGGAGACCAGCCAAAGGTTAAAAGCCTGGGAAACTGATTGTAAGAAGGAAGACTGAATTATGAGTAAGTCAACAAGAAGTCAGACTCTGTGAGAGGTTGGGATTATGAAAAAGTGGAGTAGTTCATTTACCACATAATAATTTTGCCATGTGAGGCAGTTCATTGTTCAGGGTTCATTTTTACCAGTATGGTAATTCTATTGGTTTTTAAAGGGACCCATCTAGAAATTATTAAAATATATATCTGTGATCTTAAGTATTTTCAAGGTTATCTAAAAAGATAGTGCTGGAAATTCATGGGAAAAGAAAATGATTGTCATTAACAAGCTACCTGCATGGGATAATTCTCTGAGTTAGGGAAAAGGAATCCCATGTGGAGGTTGAAATTTCTGGACCAGGCCAGGTAAGTTGATGATTCTATTTATCTATATACATACATATTATAATACATATTTGACTAGCTAAAAGAGGCCATTTTCTGACTCATTTCTTACCTAACCTTACTCACTATTTGAGTGTTGCTCCACTCAAACTGAGACCTGTTAATGACCTTAGTTTAAAAAGACTAAGGTCTCCCACTGTATTTCAAGACCATCTCTAGTTGTCTTGTTCTACATTTTGCCACTGAACTCAGATGGCTCAAGAGAAGAAAATGAGGTTCTTCACCTTGCACAGGCCTCCCTCACTTAAATCCAATTCACTTGATGCCATGAATTCTTTGAGAAGGAAAGACAAACAACATCAACAACAACAGCCAATCACACAGGTACAGGTACTCTTTCCATCAATCCTGATTATAATTTCTATATATCAGATCCTTCTTACCCAGGCTTTTCTATAAATTTGCCATTGGAAATTCACTTTAGAGATTTATTTTTTGAGTTGTTGTTTTAAGTTTTGACACCTAGAGTCACAAAGATTTCATACTTAGAGTTCAAATCTGGCTTCAGACACTAGCTGTGTGACCCTGGACGAGACACTTAATCCCAGTTGTCTTCCTCTCTTCCCCCTTCCTTCCCTCCCACCTGCAAGAAGAGATTTCACAAGTACCAAGGTCACTCAATAGATTATTTATGTATTTATACATCCTAACTTAATTTGTGGTCCAATTCTTCTGGTTATCTCAATTATGAGAAATCACTAATGTTCTCTATGTACTATTATATTCTGTTTATCCTTTTTTTTCCTTTTTCTCATCAAACTCTCAGAACAGAATCAATCATTTTTCAATGATCTGATCCATGTGGCAAATGAAGCCATCTTTGTAATTTACCATGAGTATCCTAAAGTCAGGTGTTGATAATGAGCAGATAAGCTAGAAAAGCACAAGGAATATCAGGATCACAACACAAATGATGGCCCCTCTAGAACAAGCAACCATTGTTCATTGTGCATCAAGGTCATTTATAGTAAGAAGGCTAGCAGGGTATAAAGCTCTTGTATATAACTTTTCCTTGTATCTAAAATGACAAATTGTGTTCTAACATTGTCATCCATTCAATATTTCCTCTTTCATTCCCTAAATCTTCTCCTCCCAAAGAGGGAATTGAATTGCTTCAGTAATTCCTTCATTCTCTAAGACTGCACTGAATTTACAATTTGAACTTAGAGTTATTACTATGTAAAACTGCTTTAAGTTTGAAACCACTCTCCCCAGTGATTTAAATGACATAAGAGAGAGTCTGACACTAGGATTTGGGGGAAATGATGCTACTTCTGTTCTGAACATGTCCTCTTATTAAATTTCTCTTTGTAAAACTAATTTATGTTCATTTGTTAAATAAATCAGAGCACTAATCATTCATGTTTGGCATTGGCATTGAGAAAACACACCAGAATAAGTACATAACTCAAAAACATTAGGAAAAAAACATTCTGGACTATCTCTAGAACCCTGAGGATAAGATTATAAGTGGAAGAGTATGAAATAATCATTAGCTATCTATGGTCCAATTAGCAGTTGGACAGTAATTCTATTGCTTTATAATTGATAGCATCATGTTAATGACAAAATAATTTAATGGGCATTGTGATGCCTGACACAATTCTCAGTAGTCATTTCTTATATTTGTAACCCATGTTGGCCAGAATAAATGCTCTTGGTTTATATGGATCTATTTCAATTTTGGGAGATACAATTTTAAAAATCTCACTTCATGTCTCATGTTCTGACCAGGGAGTCTATGGAAATATTGGAATATAACTTGAGTCTGGATATCTTGGGGAAAACAAAAAATGGTAAAAGGTAAAATGGCTCTCAGTTCTAATGTCATAATTCAGACTAAAAATATTTCAGACATAGTGTCTACTTTCATGTTTCTTTCCGTGTCTCTGTCTCTCTCCACTCATACACATATATGTATACATATTAAAACATATGCATACATATGTATACCATGCATATCTACATATACATAATATATACACATATACATAATACACACATATATACATAATGCACAAAATATATAAATAATAGAAAATACATGTATATATAAAATATATATAATACATACATATATACATAATAGAAAATATACAGAAAGTGAAGTCACCTTGATTTTAATGACTTTTCCTGAGAAGGTGATTCACTATCCTGCTAGAAGAGGAAAGTGGGTGGGCATTGTTTATTTAGAACTATTGTTATAGGAAAAGATCAATGGATAAAACTGATAATTACTGGAGCAATGGTTTCTGAAAGTATCTTCTAATGGAATCAATGTTGAGAATTCTACAAAACTGACTTCCATAGTCTGGGGGAGTTCTCTGTGGCTTACTTTTGAATAACTCTACAGTTACTATAAATTTCTGGAGGGAAACACTTTTTCCCTTTTTGGATGGCAAAGAAGAGGAGTTTATCACATTTATTCTCATAAAAATCATTTCCTTTTTCCAATGGGTATCTGCATATACATGCAAAAATATAATTATTATATTTTGCTTATACTACAGTAATGTAACAGCTATAGCTATTTTTGCAAATGTATGCGTTTATATATATACATATATACACACACATATATTTGTGTATGTATACATCTTTTATATATGTATGTGTATACATATACACATAAAATAGTTTTTTTAAAAGGATAGCTAAAACTTGGAAACAGGAGGCTATTTTTCTTAATATTATTATCTATTAGGAACAATTAGGTACAGCAGTGGATAGAACTCTGGGCCTGGAGTCAGGCAGATTCATCTTCTTAAGTTCAAACCTGGTCTCAGACAGTTGCTAACTATATGAGTCTGGGCAAGTCACCTCACCTTGTTTGTCTCACTTTCACATCTAAAGTGAACTGGAGAAGGAGGTAACAAATTACTCCAGTATCTTTGCTAAGAAAATGTCAAATGGGATCACAGAGAATTAGACATGATGGAAAAATGACTGAACAACAAAGAGGCTATATTAATATCAAAGAGTAAACAATTTGCAGTGTACAAATATAATGCAACAATATTATTTTTCCATAAGAAATGGACATTTTTTATAGGCAACTGGGAAGATCTCTCTTGACTGAAGTGGAGAATAATCCTTATAGAATTAAACAACTTTGAAGGTTTTAGAACACAGATCAATGCAATGATATGCCTACAAGTACAAAAGAACAGAGATGAAACAAGCTACTCATCTCCTGACAGAGAAGTGATAATTTCAAAATTCAGAAAGATAAATAAATTTCCAGGAATAAACAATTTTTAAAAATTCCTTAATATGAAGTGTTAATAGCAGGGACTTTATTAAATGAACAAAAAAATAAATAATTGAAAAAATAATTGATCATTAAATTAAATCATTAAAGATACCATGACTTAAGAAATTTTGCACAAAAAAATCCTAAGTCCATCAAACACATTAATATTATTATTGATACGATTACTCTTATGTTATAAAAATCTATATCTGCTTTTTATTTATATTAAATAATATGTGCATATTAATAAAGTATTTTTCACTCAAAGAGAGACAATAGTATCATCTTGACTGAGTTGTTAAATGGGGACTATACCAGTAAGATTCCAGGAATTGTAGTTGTGAATAGTAGAAAGTTCACTAAAGAAGCAGCTTCCTGTAAAGCAAGATTGTCTCTAGGATACTGTGTGGATTTTATCTTTAAGGTGAAACCCCAGGCTCTACCAACCAGCTTGAGTTCAGGTAATGTTGAGCAAAACAGCCCCAGTCTCTATAAATGTGCAATACTTGCAAAGAATCTATGAGGTCAGTTCCCTACCTCTTTAAAGCACTCATGAACATTCTCACTGATAAGGGAGAATTCACTGTATGAAGATACAATCTGGCTACAGCTCTAAAAGCAAATCACCTGGTCAAAAATATTAAGAGACTAGTTCTACTTGAACAGTCAAGAATCCTACAATATCAAACATCTTTATATACCTACCAGCATAAAAATTCCTAGAGACTCAAGCTCCACCACTCCTTATTCTTTCCAAGGATTCATGAGATAAGACAGTTAAAGCATTTTTTTACAGAATAAAACCTATATCACTGGAGAACTTAAGTTTCATGCAAATGATCTAATATAGTCCTCTCCTAATTAATTATCTCCTATTAATTATCAATCATAATAACAAGGGAAATGCAACTTTATTTGGGGTATCACTTAACAGGGAGTAGTTTGAAATATATTTATAAATTTTAGTTAGTAGATTTGGTCATTCCTTTTGCTGGAACATCATTTGTAAATTTATTTCTATCCATCATGTTTATCTGAAATGACCAAGAGTGTGATGTATTAAACACCCATATTTATTTGGGGAAGAGGAGGGGAGTGGGAGAGGTTTGAAACATATATAAAAAGGCGGAGAAAAAAGGAACAAAAGAATGGGGGGTTTGGGGGGGTGGGGTGATTAAGTACCTCTGACTTTACTTAGGAAAATAAGGGCAGCTTAAATGTCCAGATATTTGCTTCTCTTCAATTATGAACAGTTTCTAACACCCCATGTTGCTCCAAGATTAATAAAGCTCTGCTTGTTTCTAGCTTTCTTGGGGTACTGAGGAGGAAGAATTTCCACAGGACTTGGAGCTGCAAAGAAAGCAAAGAGAATATCTCTTTAATGTATGATTAATTGCCATTCGCAAAATGATTAATTAGTCATTTTGTTAGTAAACTAAGCCTTAACTCATACCTTTGCTGGCCTACAAGTTCTGAATCTGTAAGAAAAATGAAAAAAAAAATCCTTTCTAAGACCCCTACTTGCCCCTCCTCCTTCTCTCTCCCCAAGAAAAAGCCGAATGTCTTTGCATATTCTGGTCTTGTCCGATTTCATCTAGTTTTTCTTTAAGAACAACAGCTCTGGAATAGAAGCTCTCCAGTTTGATTGATGGCTTCTCTTTCTATCTGCAAGTTGAAAATTCAGAAAAGAATTTTTCTCCCATAGGTCTCACTGCTTATTGGTACAAGAGTTATTTCCACTTTGCTGCAGAATTGATTTGCAACACTGGAGTATGAGTTTGTATATTTTTCTCACTGGCCTGTCACAAGGTATAAGTCAGCAAACCTTCTGCAGCATGATGGATTATATAGACAGAGGCCTCCTTGAATTATTTTCATTAAAGGCCAGATAAATAGCCATTAACTTTTCAGGAGCAGAAGGATTCAAAATCTTCATTTTTACATTTCACTAACTATATTACTTAGTGACACTCATTTCTTCAATATCTACCTCAGTTTTGGGTTCTTTTTTTTAAGCTTTTACAAAAGAATATTTGCTTCAGTGATATAACAAGAACAAATAGGCAACCGTTTCCTTTCAATACCTCAGGTACACAATCTTAATTCAGTTCTTATATAACATTGGTACCACCAAGTTCACATTGAGATCTGACCAATCTGTTGGATGAATCCTCTTCTCAGCTTCCTCCAGCTAAGGTCTAAGGTCATTCCTTCCTCTTTAGGACATCAATACTAGGTTGGCTGAGGAAACTTGTCTAGTTTTCTGATTTCTTGTTTCCTGTTGATCATTTGTGTGGCTTTCAAATAAATTTCCTTCACCTAAAGAGAAAAGAACAAAGGCAGAGACAAATGACATAGACCTATTTCTTAGGGTCACATGGTCTTGAAGGGGTGCAATCCCCATTCAGGAACAAAGCAGCCAAAAAGACTGAGACAAGAATTATTTTCTTAGTTCTTAAGAACTCCTCACTGTTTACAAAATTGTCTATTGAAAACACATTAAAAATTTATAGAATTAATGATAATATTCTCAGCTTCCTTTTAAGAGAAATTATTAATTTTCCATTAGATTAAAATTTCATTATTGATTAAAATCAGGCTTTTGGTTTTCCCATTTAGAAACCAGTACAGTAGTTTAGTCAGTCTCTGAAGGACAAGGAAGATAGATAAGATTGCACTAATCCTCACGGTGCATTCTCCTCTTTGTTGGGTAGGTCCCACCTAACTAGGAGATCTTACTTCTCTTTAAAGTGTGAACAAAAATCTGATCTAAGTGATTTTATGTCCCAAAATAATGAACTCATATTCTTATATCCTTACACTGTAGTTTAGAATAATTTAGCTCAAGAGGAGAAAACCAACCAGAGAGTGGTCTGGGTAGAGATAGATTCCTTTGTTCATATTGTTGAAGGAGACTGAGTCTCATGACTAAATTACATTCTCAATAAGAAGAGCTGAAGATTTTCAGCCCATCTCCTGATTCACTAGTCAGGGTTGATTTTCAGCTGCAAGGGTACCTTCTTTTCCAGAAATATATTAAGATTTCCAGTCTCTTCATGTTTTGGTCTTTGGTTTAGTGAGAGAAATGACTGTCCATCAATTTATTAATTATTAGCCTAGTTAATAAATGAATTAATAACAACTCAGAAACTCTATCTTTTGAGATTTTCATTCATTTCATCTAACTACTGTCTTGAAATATGTACATATTTTTAGTTCAAAAACAGGGAAAGAATGTCAACAATTTATATTTACACCAATAGTTTTAGATATTTTCTATTTTCTTAAGCACTTTATAAATAAATGGAATCACTGTGAATTCATCAAAAGGCAAATAGGTCTTAGGAAAGCTTGTATGTTCCTCTGTATCCCTCAGAAAAAAGATAATTCAAATGAAGAACTCTAAATTCTAAGCTCATTGCTGGAACTGCTCATTCCTGCATTAAACTATATTTTAGATAACAACCAAACATAGAATTTTACCCTAGTTGAACAAAAAGATCATTATTCAGAATATACAATCTTTTGCAATAATTGCTAAATATAATGCAAAATACTATTTGCACTCAAAACACTTTTCTTTGCAAAAGCTCAGTTGTCCTTAATAAGTGTTGCTACACTTACCCTTTCAATAACTGAGATAGATGGGGACAATGAGGGAATGGGGAACATGAAAATTGTGTGGGAAATGGAAAACCCAGCTAGAAAGACTTAAATATTAGAAAAATATTTTTAAAAAATACTTTAAATGACTTCTCTAAGGTTTATTACATAATTCTGATTTCTCTCTCTGTTTTTCTATCCCCTCTTTTCTCTATAGTATATACTCCTATTCTTTTGTTAGTTCTGTCAATGAGAATGTTATACCACCAAGAAGCAAGAAAGACTAACCCATAGATAATATGAATTATGGGCTCCTTTGCGATTAATGATAAAGGTTTATGGCACAAGTATGAATTTTTTAACAAATATTCCATTGTTTAACAATTATAATTACTGAGAGAATTGTTATGACAGACTCTTAAGAGAAAAAAGTGAATTATAAATTCTACTTAAGCCTCATGGAGTAATTATTATTAAATGATATAAGGATATAATTCCATCTTTGTTGAATTCTTTATTTTGATTTACATAACATTTTATTTCATTTTCTTCTACAGATTGAACACCCTCTTGTGACAAAGAAAAACAATTAAGCAAAAAACATCAAATAAATTAATAACATCTGACAATGTATTCAATAACTTTTTCCAAAAAAAAAAAAAGGTTCCTTTAAATGTGTTTTGTTTTTATATTACAAACATTTATGGATTTTTCTGACTCCCTTGGGAGAGGTCTCTTGTACCAAAACAATGAAGCAAAATTAACAATAAAAATGACACTATCTGAAAATACATGAAAACATCCCTTGTCTGTACCCTTAAACTCTAATTTTTTTTTCAAATGAATGGAAATTGATTTTTCTTCCTCCCACTACTCACTGCTTTAAAAAAATAGATTAAAAACTTATTCCTCATAACAAGTATAGACAAGAAAAACAGATTTCCTCATTGCCTATGGACAAAAAAATCCCCCCAAAACCCAAAATCAAAAAATTAGTCTCATTTTCTACTCAATCACATGTCAGGACATGGTTGATATGTTTCATCATTAATGGTCACTGTACTGCTCAGTTTTGGGCTTTCAACGCTTTTTGTCTTCATAGTATTGCTGTTACTGTATAAATTTTTCTTCTAGTTCTACTTATATCACTCTGACTTTGTTTATATGTCTTTTCATTTGTCTTTGAAATCATGTGTTTCCTTTTTTTATTGCACAATATCATTCAATCACATCTATATGCCAGAATTTATTTAGCCTTTGTCATTGGTGAACATCCCATTTATTTCTACTTTTTGCCACCAAAAAGAGGTGCTATTAAATTTTTTTTTATGCATGGTTGGTCTTTCTCCCTTTCTTTGATCTCTTTTAATAGTAGTAGAACAGCTAAGTCAAAGGATATTCACTGTATAATAACGTCTGGGGTATAATTCAAAATTGCTTTTCAGCATGTGTATACTAAATCAGAGGTCCACCAATGGTGTGTCAAATTGCCTATTTTCCCACAGCTCTGCCACCATTTATTATTTTCCTTTGATAATCTGATATATATGAAATAATTCTTCTAAGAATTGTCTTAATTTGCATTTCTCAATTTAGCAATGATTTGGAAATCATTTTTCATATAACTAAAAATACTCTGGATTTCTTCCTTTGAAAACTGTCCATCCATATACTTAGAACTTTTGACAATTGGGGAATGATTCGTGGTCTTATAAATTTGAATCAGTTACTTATCAATCTTGTAAATAAAACCTTTAGCAGAGAAATTTGTCACAGATTTCTACCTCATTTAACTGCTTTTTTCTAATTTTAGCTGTAATGATTTTGTTTGTATAAAAACTTTTAAAATTGTAATAATGACCCTTCATTTTATTGTCTGGGAGCTATGAAGACTGGTTATTTTATAGAGTTGAACTTCTTTAAGTGATATTTTCTTCTAAATTGATGTCATTATTTTGTGTGCCATTTTTTTTTTTTGCTCTGCTTATTTCACTTCATCTCAGTTCATACAAATACTCTTATTTTTTATTTTGTATAATATTGTATTACATATCTGTCATTTCTTATAAAACAATATTTCATTATATGTATATATCATAGTTCCCCCCAAATATTCTTCTTTTGACACTTACCAACTTTGTTTCCAGTTTGTTGTTAATAAAAAGAATATTGGACTTCTGTTTTTGTCTTTGACCTCCTTGAGGTAAATATTCAGTTTTGACATTATTGAGTCAAAATGTATGGATGAATTAAATCACTTTTCTTGTAAAATTCCAAATTGATATTTAGAATCAGTTGGATCATTTCGTTACTTCACTATGTATTAATTAGCCTGCCTGTCTTCTCAAGCCCTTTAAGTATAGGCTGTTATCACTTTTTGTTGATTAAGTCAGTTTGTTTTGTCATGAAGTGTTAATTTGCATTGTTATTACTGCTAGCAATTTCAAGCATGTTTTCCTATGGTCATTGACTTCTCAATTTAAAAAATATATATATTTGAATTATTTATGAGGAAATAGCTCTAGTTGTTATAGATTTTTTTTGTCAATTACTGATAATGTGGTTAGCTGACTTCCTTGTATAATGTCTGATATAAATATTCCTTCAGTTTACCATTTGTAATATTATCCTCTGTGATCAGGTTAGTAAACTTTATAAAATAATGGATTACTTTAAATCCTTGACAGAATGCTCTAATAATCAATCAATCAATAAACATTTATTAAGTGTCTACTATATACACTTTACTAAGTGCTAGGGATATAAAAAAGAGGCAAAAGGTAAAAGACTGGCCATATCCTCCAAGAAGCTTGCAGTCTAAGAAATTATGCAAAAAAATACATACAAAGTAAAATATATGCAGGATGGTTAGGAAATAATTGACAAAGGGAAAACAGGAGAAAAAAGACCCTTCCTGCAGAAAGTGAAATTTTAGTTGGTACAAAAAAGGAAACAGGGAGATCAATAGTAAGAATGGAAGAGTGACTTTTCCAGGCATGGTGAGCAGCCAGCGTGAATACTCCAAGTCAAGAGATGGAAAATTTTGTCTGTGACAGTCAGGAGGTCATTATCGTTGGATCAAAGAGGACGTGTTAAGAAGAAAGGTGTAAGAAGACTAGTAAGGTGTAAGAAGACTGGAAAGATAAGAAGTTAGAAAGGACTTTGAAGGACAAACAATATTTATTTTTACTTCTAGAGACAATAGGAAGGGAATTGGATTAAGAGAATGATATAACTGGACCAATATTTTAGGAAAATTGCTTAAATGGCTACATAGAGGATGGATCAAAGTGGAAACAAACGAGTCAAAATTTTCCCTAAAAACCTAATCAACATCCTATCCAAGTCACACAGACTACCTCATATAATATCAATCTAGCAATCCTTACATTTTGACTATTTGATTTAAATTTTAAAAGTCAAATGACATATTGAAGAGCACTACCTAATTGAAAATCTTTTATCATAACAATTTATTTGTTCTCTTTGTTTCATTTAATTCACGAGATATGATAATATGATCCAATGTGTTCATAAAAAAATACTCTAAGAAGAATGATTGAGGTGAACTATGATAATTCCAATAAAAAACATTTTTATTGGAAAAAGAAAGAAGAGCATTTAACAAAGCTCATACATATATTTTATTCTTCATGACCAGTGTTATAGAAGGTAAAATAATTCATATTGGCATTTTGATGATGAGAAAGCTTGAGGCTTCTAGAGAACAAATAATTTTGCTCAAAGATATAAAAGTGGAAGAGCTGATAATATAGCACTGTCTCCTTGAATACAGAGCCCATATTCTTCCCACTACAACACAGCTAAAATCAATTAAAAAGCAAAAATTAATAATAATAATAACTAGAAATTACATAGGACTTTAGGATTTGCAAAATGTTTACTTGGGGCAAGTAGGTGGTGCAAGTGAATAGAGCACCAGCCCTGAAATCAGGAGGATCTGAATTCAAATATGGTATAAGACACTTAACAGGTTCCAGCTGTGTGACCCTGAGCAAGTCACTTAACCCCAATTGCCTCAGTAAAAAAAAAAAAAAAAAGTTTTACTTGTTATACCTCATTTGATTTTTACAACACTATGTAGTAGTTGCTACTATTATCTCCATTTTAAAGAATAGAAAATTGAGACAAGGAGAATTTAAATGATTTTCCCAGAGTCCTATAAGTAAGTGTCTGAATCTGGATTGAACCTGTCTGACCATTCCTTCTCATTATTCTTTGCTTAATCATTATCTAGGACTTTGAAGCTGTAAGTCTACACCTGTAGATCTTTCCTGAGTCTTTTTCTCCTTCTATGCTATTTAACTAGATCTCAATAAGTTTCATAGCGATATTGTTATTTCCAATAGGGAGGAATGTCAGATTTATTAATACAGTACTAATCACTCTCTTAATCTCCAAACTCAAATCTACAAAAGTCTATTTAAACATCTCAAACTGAATGTTCAGTAGATATCTTAAGCACATGTCCAAAACAGAGCTTATTATCTTTCCCCCCAGCCCTCCTCTCTCCCTAATGTCCCTCTTATTGGAGAGGGCATCATCGTCTTCCCAGGGCTCTAGGTGTCATCCTTGATTCCTATTCTCTCACCTCCCATATATAATGTTACCAAATTTTGTCTCTTTTTTAAGCCTTGTAACAACTTTTTAGTTGTATCTTTGTTAGGGGCATACTTAGAGAATGTAGGCATAATCTGATTTTATTGTGATGTTATAAAAAAGAAACTAAGGGTGAAAAGGGGATTATACTGCAAGAAGAGGAAAGAGGAGGCAAAATGAGGTAAATTACATTACATGAAGAGGCCAAAAAGTCTCCTATTTTAATGGAGGGACAGAAGGAAGGGGCATGAGTATTTTATAAACCTTAATCTCATCATAATCGGCTCAAAGAGAATAGCAGACATATTTAGTTTAATATAGAAACTTGTCTTATTCTAGTGGGAAGTAGAAGAAGAAAGGAGAAAGGAAAGGGGGAAGTAACAGATGGGAGAAAGGAAGTAAAAGAGGAAAGGAATAAAAAGGTGGAGGGGCTATAAAGGGGAAGGCATATTAAGGAAGGTGGTAGTCAAAAGCAAAAATGGGAAAGGAAAGAGAAATTATAACTATAACTAAGATAGTGGGAAATACAGAGTTTTAAATATGAATGTGAATTGGATGAATTCTCCCATAAAATGGAACCAGATACCAGAATCCTACAATATGTTGTTTACAAGAAATATATGTAAAGCAGAGTGATACATAAAGCATAAAGTTAAAAGGCTGGACCAGAGTCTATTATGTTTCAGCTGAAGTAAAAAGAGGAGGTGCAGTGATCCTGATCTCAGATTAAAGCAAAAGCAAAAATAGAGAAAGAGAAGATCAATGAATTGGGCATGCAACTAAAAAATCTAGAGAAAGGAGATACCACTACACAGCTGTCAAATTGGCTAGAATGATAGGGAAAGATAATGCGGAATGTTGGAGGGGATGTGGGAAAACAGGGACACTGATACATTGTTGGTGGAATTGTGAACACATCCAGCCATTCTGGAGAGCAATTTGGAACTATGCTCAAAAAGTTATCAAACTGTGCCTACCCTTTGATCCAGCAGTGTTTCTACTGGGTTTATACCCCAAAGAGATACTAAAGAAGGGAAAGGGACCTGTATGTGCCAAAATGTTTGTGGCAGCCCTGTTTATAGTGCCCAGAAACTGGAAACTGAGTGGATGCCCATCTGTAAGAAATGACCATCAGGATGAACACAGGGAGGATTGGTGAGACTTACATGAACTGATGCTAAGTGAAATGAGCAGAACCAGGAGATCATTATATATCTCAACAATAATACTGTATGAGGATGTATTCTGAATGAAGTGGATTTCTTCAACAAAGAGATCTAACTCAGTTCCAACTGATCAGTGATGGACAGAAGCAGCTACACCCAAAGAAAGAACACTAGGAAATGAATGTAAACTGTTTGAATTTTTGTTTTTCTTCCCCGCTTATTTTTACCTTCTGAATCCAATTCTCCCTGTGCAACAAGAGAACTGTTCAGTTCTGCACACATATATTGTATCTAGGATATACTGTAACCTATTTAACATGTATAGGACTGCTTGCCATCTGGGGGAGGGGCTGGAGGGAGGGAGTGGAAAAATCAGAACAGAAGTGAGTGCAAGAGATAATGTTGTAAAAAAAATGACCCAGGCATGGGTTCTGTTAATAAAAAGTATAATTATGAAATAAAATAAAATAAAAAGATAAGTAAAAAAATTAGAGAAAGAATAAATGAAAAAAAATTAATACCAAATTAAAATTGAAAGCAAGAAAACTATTAAACAAAGCTCAGAGTTGACTTATGAAAAAATCAACAAATTAAGTAAAACTTTAACTAATTTGATTTAAAAAATCAAATTACTAGTATCAAAAATGTAAAGTGTAAACTTTCCACTGATGAAGATTAAATTAGAGTAATAATTAGGAGGTATTTTGCCCAACTCTATGCTAATAAATCTGATAATCTAAGTGAAATGGAAGAATACTTACAAAAATATAGATTGCTCAGATTAACAAAGGAGGAAATAAATTACTTTAATAGTCCTATTTTAAAAGAAATTGGACTTCCGGCCAAGATGGCGGCAAGGAGGCACAGAGCTGTGTAAGCTCCGCGTTTTCTCTCAGAATCCATCTCATTACAAGCCTCTGAATTAATGCCTGACTGAAAAAAAAAAACCCACAAACAGTTACCAAGAGAAGACATCCTTGAGATTTGCCAGGAAAGGTCTGTTTTTGCTCGAGGGCGGGACGGTTTTAGATTGGGCACAGGCTGAGGGCAGGCAGCAGCAGCAAGAGCTCAGCAGGCATCTCACAGCTGAGCAGACCGGAGGGGGTTGGGGTGTGATCTCAGCTGTCTCTGCGGGGAGAGCTTCGCTACAGGATTGGATACTTTGCCCTGGCAGCAAGTAAATAGCCCAGCAGAGAATCTAAAAACACCGGAGGTGAAGAATACAATCCCAAACAGCTGGAGTTCCTTGAGACCGGCCACCCCTCCCCCACAGCGTCTCAGCACGCTCTCAGAGTCTCAGAGCCAGCCACAGCACAGTCCTGCTAGTGCCTCGCTGCTGCCCCCGCAGTCTGTAGAGGAAGCTCGGTAACGCCACCCATCCCCTCTCCCAAAAAAAGCAGATTCCATTTGTGGGTTTTTTTTTTCCTTTTTTTTTTTTTTTTTTTGCTAGTTTGTCTCTGATTCTTCTCTGACAAAATGAGAAAAGAGTTAAAAAGGACTTTAACGATTGACAGCTTTTATACAGACAGAGAACAGACTCCAAACCCTGAGGAGACTAAAAACAGATTATCTTCAGGTGAATCCCCCCAGGAGGAGATCATCTGTTCCTCAGCATAGATGAATCTCATAGAAGAAATTAAAAAGGCTCTCACAAGAGAGCTAGAAGAAAAATGGGAAAAGGAGAGGGAGGCTTGGCAAGAGAGCCTGGAGAAGTCATTCCACTCATTTAAAGACAGAGTGGATAAAGAAAACAAATCCTTGAAAAATAGGATTAGTGATTTGGAAACAGAAAATAGCTCTCTAAAGAATAAAATTGGCGAAATGGAAAAACATTCCATAGAACAAATTGGACAATTAGAAAAAGATATAAAAAAAGTGAGTGAAGAAAACACTTCATTGAAAATCAGAATAGAACAAATGGAATTGAATGACTCGAGGAGACAAGAAGAATCAGTCAAGCAAGACCAAAAAAACCAAACAATGGAGAAAAATGTGAAATACCTTCTGGGGAAAAAAAACAGACCTGGAAAACAGGTCTAGGAGAGACAATCTGAGAATCATTGACCCCAGAAAATACAATGAAAAAAGAGCCTGGACACTATTTTCCAGGAAATTATCAAAAGAGAACTGCCCAGAAGTCATAGAAACAGAGGGTAAAATAGACATTGAAAGGATTCACTGATCACCCACTGAAAGGGATCCTAAAATCAAAACACCAAGAAATATAGTGGTCAAATGCCAGAACCCTCAAACAAAGGAAAAAATACTCCAAGCGGCTAGAAAAACCCAATTCAAATATAGAGGAGCCACAATAAGGATCACCCAAGATCTAGCAGCATCCACATTAAAAGATCGAAGGGCTTGGAATATGATATTCCAAAAGGCTAAGGAACTCGGTATGCAACCAAAAATAACTTACCCAGCCAGAATGAGCATCTTTTTCCAGGGAAGAAGATGGTCATTCAACAAAATAAGTGAATTTCACCTATTTTTGGTGAAAAAACCAGAACTTAACAAGAAGTTTGATCTCCAAATATAGAACTCAAGAAAAACCTAAAAAGGTAAAAAGAAATCTTGGGAACTATATTTCTGCTGTAAAGATGTATAAAAAATACATGTATACCTTGTTCTAGAAATTAGAGGTGGAAAGGACATTGTATCAGAAAAAGGGTAAAGTGGGGGTACGATGTCTCACAAAGAGGCAAAGGAAACCTATTATATCTGAGAGAAAGAATGGAGGGGGATGAATATAGTGGGTATTTTACTGGCATAAGAATTGACTTTAAGAGAAAAAAATTTAGACATATTCAATATATGGTGAAACTTCTCCCATCTCATTGAAAAGTGAGAAGGGAAAAGTGAAAAAGGGAAGGAATAAGCTAAGCAGAAGGGAATACAGAAACTGTGAGGGAAAGGAGTAAGATAGGGGAGGGAATTCTAAGGTGGGGAGGAGGGATACTAAAAAGGGAGGGCTGTGAGAAGCAAGTGGTGCTCACAAGTTTAATACAGGGAAGGGGGGTAAGGGGGAAAGAAGGGAGAAAAGCATAAATAGGGGTTAACAAGATGGCAAGTAATACAGAATTGGAAATTTTAACCATAAATGTGAACGAGGTAAACTCCCCCATAAAGAGGAAGCGATTAGCAGAATGGATTAAAAGCCAGGATCCCCTACAATATGTTGTTTATAGAAAACACACCTGAAGCAGGGAGATACATGCAGAATAAAGGTAAAAGGATGGAGCAAAATCTACTATGCTTCAAGTGAAGCCAAAAAAGCAGGGGTAGCCATCCTGATCTCAGATCAAGCAAAAACAAAAATTGATCTAATTAAAAGAGATAAGGAAGGGCACTATATCTTGCTAAAGGGTAGCATAAATAATGAAGCAATATCAATATTAAACATATATGCACCAAGTGGTGTAGCATCTAAATTTTAAAAGAGAAATTAAGAGAGCTGCAAGAAGAAATAGATAGCAAACCATAATAGTGGAGATCTCAACCTTGCACCTCAGAATTAGATAAATCAAATCACAAAATAAATAAGAAAGAAGTCAAAGAGGTAAATAGAATACTAGAAAAGTTAGATGTGATAGACCTCTGGAGAAAACGAAATGGAGACAGAAAGGAGTACACTTTCTTTTCAGCAGTTCATGGAACCTATACAAAAATAGACCATATATTAGGACATAGAAACCTCAAACTCAAATGCAGTAAGGCAGAAATAGTGAATGCATCCTTTTCAGACCACGATGCAATAAAAATTACACTCAACAAAAAAGCCAGGGAAAGTAGACCAAAAATAATTGGAAACTAAATAATCTCATACTAAAGAATGATTGGGTGAAATAGCAAATCATAGACATAATTAATAACTTCACCCAAGAAAATGACAATAATGAGACATCATATCAAAATGTGTGGGATGCAGCCAAAGCGGTAATAAGGGGAAATTTCATATCTCTAGAGGCTTACTTGCATAAAGTAGAGAAAGAGAAGGTCAATGAATTGGGCTTGCAACTAAAAATGCTAGAAAAGGAACAAATTAAAAATCCCCAGTGAAACACTAAACTTGAAATTCTAAAAATAAAAGGAGAGATCAATAAAATTGAAAGTAAAAAAACTATTGAATTAATTAATAAAACTAAGAGATGGTTTTATGAAAAAACCAACAAAATAGACAAACCCTTAGTAAATCTGATTGAAAAAGGAAAGAGGAAAATCAAATTGTTAGTCTTAAAAATGAAAAGGGAGAACTCGCCACTAATGAAGAGGAAATTAGAGCAATAATTAGGAATTACTTTGCCCAACTTTATGGCAATAAATTCGACAACTTAAATGAAATGGAAGAATATCTTCAAAAATATAGCTTGCCCAGATTAACAGAGGAAGAAGTAAATATCCTAAACAGTCCCATCTTAGAAAAAGAAATAGAACAAGCTATTAACCAACTCCCTAAGAAAAAAATCCCCAGGACCAGATGGATTTACATGTGAATTCTATCAAACATTTAAAGAACAATTAACTCCAATGCTATATAAACTATTTGAAAAAAATAGGGACTGAAGGAGTCCTACCAAACTCCTTTTACGACACAGACATGGTACTGATACCTAAACCAGGTAGGCTGAAAACAGAGAAAGAAAATTATAGACCAATCTTCCTAATGAATATTGATGCTAAAATCTTAAATAAAATATTAGCAAAAAGATTACAGAAAATCATCCCCAGGATAATACACTATAATTAAGTAGGATTTATACCAGGAATGCAGGGCTGGTTCAATATTAGGAAAACTATTAGCATAATTGGCTATATCAATAAGCAAACTAACAAAAACCATATGATCATCTCAATAGATGCAGAAAAAGCATTTGATAAAATCCAACATCCATTCCTAATAAAAAAACTTGAGAGTATAGGAATAAATGGATTTTTTCTTAAAATAGTCAGGAGCATATATTTAAAACCATCAGTAAGCATCATATGCAATGGGGAAAAACTGGAATCTTTCCCAGTAAGATCTGGAGTAAAGCAAGGGTGCCCACTGTCACCATTATTATTCAATATTGTATTAGAAACACTAGCCTCGGCAATAAGAGTCAAGAAAGAGATTAAAGGAATCAGAATAGGCAGTGAGGAAACCAAACTATCACTCTTTGCAGATGAGATGATGATATACTTAGAGAACCCTAGAGATTCTACAAAAAAGCTATTAGAAATAATCCATAACTTTAGCAAAGTTGCAGGTTATAAAATAAATCCCCATAAATCCTCAGCATTTTATACATCACCAACAAAATCCAACAGCAAGAGATACAAAGAGAAATTCCATTCAGAATAACTGTCGACAGCATAAAATATTTGGGAATCTATCTACCAAAGGAAAGTCAGGAATTATATGAGCTAAATTACAAAAAACTTTCCACACAAATAAAGTCAGACTTAAACAATTGGAAAAATATCAAGTGCTCCTGGATAGGTCGAGCGAATATAATAAAGATGACAATATTCCCTAAACTAATCTATTTATTTAGTGCTATACCAATCAGACTTCCAAGAAAATATTTTAATGATCTAGAAAAAATAACAACAAAATTCATATGGAATAATAAAAGGTCAAGAATCTCAAAAGAATTAATGAAAAAACAAATGAAGGTGGCCTAGCTGAATCCTGGATCTAAAACTATATTATAAAGCAGCAGTCACCAAAACCATTTGGTATTGGCTAAGAAATAGATTAGTTGATCAGTGGAACAGGTTAGGTTCACAAGACAGAATAGTCAACTATAGCAATTTAGTGTTTGACAAACCCAAAGATCCTCACTTTTGGGATAAGAATTCATTATTTGACAAAAACTGCTGGAATAACTGTAAATTAGTATGGCAGAAATTAGGCATGGACCCACACTTAACACCGTATACCAAGATAAGATCAAAATGGGTCCATGATTTAGACATAAAGAACGAGATTATAAACAAATTGGAGGAATATAGGATAGTTTATCTCTCAGACTTGTGGAAGAGGAAGAAATTTGTGACTAAAGACGAACTAGAGACCATTATTGATCACAAATAGAAAATTTTGATTACATCAAATTAAAAAGCTTCTGTACAAACAAAACTAATGTAAACAAGATTAGAAGGGAAGCAACAAACTGGGAAAACATCTTCACAGTTAAAGGTTCTGATAAAGGCCTCATTTCCAAAATATATAGAGAACTGACTCTAATTTATAAGAAACCAAGCCATTCTCCAATTGATAAATAGTCAAAGGATATGAACAGGAAATTTTCAGATGATGAAATTGAAATCATTACCACTCATATGAAAGAGTGTTCCAAATCATTATTAATCAGAGAAATGCAAATTAAGACAACTCTGAGATACTACTACACACCTGTCAGATTGGCTAAGATGACAGGAAAAATAATGATGATTGTTGAGGGGATGGGAAAACTGGGACACTGACACATTGTTGGTGGAGCTGTGAACGAATCCAACCATTCTGGAGAGCAATCTGGAATTATGCCCAAAAAGTTATCAAACTGTGCATACCCTTTGATCCAGAAGTGTTTCTACTGGGCTTATACCCCAAGGAGATACTAAAGAAGGAAAAGGGACCAGTATGTGCCAAAATGTTTGTGGCAGAACTGTTTGTAGTAGCTAGAAGCTGGAAACTGAGTGGATGCCCATCAATTGGAGAATGGTTGGGTAAATTGTGGTATATGAATGTTATGGAATATTATTGTTCTGTAAGAAATGACGAGCAAGATGAATACAGAGAAGCTTGGAGAGAATTACATGAACTGGTGCTAAGTGAAATGAGCAGAACCAAGAGATATATGTCAACAACGATACTGTATGAAGATGTAATCTGATGGAAGTGGATTTCTTTGACAAAGAGACCTAATTCAGTTTCAACTGATGAATGACGGACAGAAGCAGCTACACCCAAAAAAAAAACACTGGGAAATGAATGTAAATGTTTGCATTTTTGTTTTTCTTCCCGGGTTATTTCTACCTTCTGAATCCAATTCCCCCTGTACAACAAGAAAACTGTTTGGATCTGCACACATACATTGTATCTAGGATATACTAGGACATATTCAACATATATAGGACTGCTTGCCATCTAGGGGAGGGGGTGGAGGGTGGGAGGGAAAAATCGGAACAGAAGTGAGTGCAAGGGATAATGTTGTAAAAAAATTACCCTGGCATGGATTCTGTCAATAAAAAGTTACTATAATAAAAAAAAAAAGAAATTGAACAAACTATTAATCAACTTCCTAAAAAAGAAATCTCAAGGGCCAGATGGATTTACAAATGAATTCTACCTAACATTTAAAGAAAAATTAATCCCAATACTATAGATAAGCTATTTGGAAAAATAGGGAAGGAAGACATCCTCCCAAATTCCTTTTGTAACAAATATGTAATAAATTTAATACCTAAATAAGGTAGGATTAAAATAGAGAAAGAAAATTATAGATTAATTTCCCTAATGAAATTGATGCAAAAATCTTAAATATCATATTAGCAAAACGATTATGACAAGTTATCACCAGGAGTATATACCATGACCAAGTAGGATTTATACCAGGAACACATAGCTGGTTAATATTAGGAAAACTATTAGCATAATTGACTACATCAGTAATAAAACTAATAGAAATCATATGATTATTTCAATAGATGCAGAAAAAAGTATTTGACAAAATCCAAAACCCATTCTTATTAAAAACACTAGAGAGCATGAAAATAAATGGAGTTTTCTTTAAAATGAAAAGTAGGATCTATTTAAAAACCAACATCAAGCCTCATATATAATGAGGATAATCTAGAAGCATTCCTAATAAGATCAGGGGTGAAACAAGGTTACCTACTATCACTATTACTATTCAATATTATATTAGAGTGTTAGCTTTAGCAATAAGAGAAGAAAAAGAAATTAGAGTAGGTAATGCAGAAACCAAATTATCACTCTTTGCAGATGATATGGTGGCATACTGACAGAATCTTAGAGATTCAACTAAAAATCTATCAAAAACAATTAGCAAATTTAGTACAGTTTCAGGATGAAAAATAAAGCCACATCAATCATCTACATTTCCATATGTTACCAACAAAGTCCAGTAGCAAGAGATACAAAGAGAAATTACATTTAAAACAACTATAGATAATATAAAATATTTGGGAATCTACTTGCTAAGACAAAGTCAGAAACTATATGAACACAATTACAAATCACTTTCCACACAAAGTCAGATCTATACAAATAAAGTCAGATCTATACAAGTGCTCATGGGTAGGCCGACCTAACGTAAAAAGAAAATGACATCTATCTAAATTAATCTACTTATTCAGTGCCATATCAATCAAACTGCCGAGAAATTACAGAGCTAGAAAAAATAATAACTAAGTTCATCCAGAAGAAGGAAAAAGGTCAAGAATTTCGAAGGAAGCAAAGAAAAATGCAAATGAATGTGACCTAACTGTAACAGATCTAAAACTATATTACAAAGGAGTAGTTTTGATAACCACTTGATACTTGTTAAGAAATAGAGTAGTTGATTCGTAAAATAGGTTAAGTTCACAAGACACAATAGTCGGTGACTATAATAATCTAGTAGTTGATAAACACAAAGACCTCAGTTTCTGGGAGAACTCGCTATTTGACAAAAATTGCTAGAAAATATTATGGCAGAAACTAGTATTAAGCAATATCTAACGCCCTATACCAAGATGAGGTCAAAATGAGTTCATGATTTAGACAAAAAAAGTGATACTATAAACAAATTAGGAGAACAAAGGATAGTCTACTTCTCAGATCTGTAGAGAAGGCAAAAATGTGTGGCCAAAGAAATGGAGTACACTACATAATGCATAATAGGATAATTTTGATTATGATGAATTAAAAAGTTTATTACACAAACAAAACCAATGCAGACAAAATTAGAAGGAAAGCAGAAAACTGGGGATTGTTTTTTTACATCTAAGGATTCTGATAAAGGCTTCATTTCTAAAATATATAGAGAATTGACTCAAATTTATAAAAATACAAGCTATTCTTCAAATGGTCAAAGGGTTTGAACAGACAATTTTTAGATGAAGAAATTAAAGCCATTTCTAGTCATATGGAAAAAATGCTGTGCATCATTACTGATCAGAGAAATGCAAATTAAGATAATTCTGAGATATCACTACGTACCTGTCATATTAGCTAAGAAGACAAGAAAAAATAATGATAAATGTTGGAGGGAATGGGAAAACTGGGATATTAATACATTATTAGTGAAGTTATGAACTGATCTAGCCATTCTATACAACAATATGGAACTATATCCAAAGACTATCATCAGTGTCTCTTCTGGGCTTGTATTTCAAAGGGAAAATAAAAAATGGAAAAGAATGCATTGCACAAAAATGTTTATAGCAACTTTTTTTATACTGGTAAGGAACTGAAAACTGAGTGGATCCTCATAAGTTGGAGAATGGCTGAATATGTTATGGTATATGAATGTGATGAAATATTATTGTTCTATAAGAAACGATCAACAGGATGATTTCAGAAAGACCTGGAGAGATTTACATGAAGTAAGGCTAAGAGAAGTGAGTAAATTCAGGAGAACATTGTACACAGCAACAACAAGATTATACAATGATTGATGTTAATGGATGTTCCTCTTTTCAACTTCATTTTATTCCTAGTGAGAGCCATCTTATCATTCCCCCCAGTGCTAGGCTGTCAAGATTCTTTGGAGTTAGCTTACTTCACAGTTTTGATTTCTTCTACTTACAGTTCATTTCTTCTCAGTTGTTTTTTCTTTTTAAGATATCCCCACATTAATTAGGGTAGTGTTGTTATAAAATACCTTAGAAGGCAACTAATCCACATATCTACTTTTATAGTGAAAGAAAGTGAGCCCTAAGGGGCTTAAATAATTTGTCCAAGGGTCAGGTACAGATACAGGATTTGAATTCAGTTTTTCAATCTCGAAAGCAAGTGATATATTCACTGCACCATTTTAATTCTCTAATTATCTTGTGTAATTTATTAGGTGAGATTTCTTTCATGCCACTCTTTCACATTGAAATGTGAAACTCACATTTCTGAAGGAACTTTATTTGTTCTTCCTTTATATTGCAGAATTTCTTTATTATGATAGCTTTTGCTTTGACTTAATATTCATTGTTTTCTTAAGATGGAAATAAGGTGGGTCTGATCTTGCACTGTTATATTAATATTGTTGTTATTTGTCTTTTGTTTTTGAAGAGGAACAATGACTTTATAGGTGATTACATTCAAGTAAATTGGATTTAAATGAGGCTGTTGTACAAAGTCATCTGTCTCATTCTCTTTTCCTGAGTCATCAAACCTCCAGTGTCCTTTCCAGAGGCAGGACAGAAATCAAGATGATTGTCAATGGCCCAGCATACAGTGTATGACTTTGGTGTCTTCAATGTCTGACTAAATTGTAAATGCTCCACAATGCCTGCTTCAGCCCCTGGCATTGGAGCAAATTGTTCTCACCCACTGATTCTAGCAGGGGAACTCTTCACATCCTTGGGATAGACATGCCCTTGATTCACTTGTGGGTTTGAGGCTTGTTAGTTACCCTCAATTGAGTTTAATCACTCTGCTGAGATGGCTTACCAGGATGTGGTCACTGAACATACTATAACTTCTTGCAGGGCACTGTGACAAAAGTGGATGAGGAGCCCTGAAAAGAGCTTAGTGAGTCCTCACAATAGAGGTGTTAGTCCTACCTGAACAGCTCATGCACCCCATATTAATATTTGCTAGCATTTAAGATTTGCAAAGCACTCATAAGTATGAATTTATTTTATTTTCACAACAACCCTAAAAAGCAGATATCATTATTATCATAAACAAAATTTAAGTGCCTCATCCATGGTCACAGAGTTAGTTTTTGAAGCAAAATCTGAACTCAGTTCTTCCTGTACCCATAATCTAGCATTCCATCTGAGTTAGAGCTTCTGGTGTGCAGTAATCTATTAGTTTGTAGTATTTGGACAGAGGAATGGGATCCTCTATTCTGATTCAGTATTGATAGAACTGAGGAAAAGAAAAGGCTGCCTACTGATTGTCAATATAGATGGGGCTGAATGAGAGAAAGGGGAAAAGCATCTTCTGTCCTGCCTAAATGTAAACAGGGCTTCAGGAGAATTTAATATTCTTGAGGGGAGGGACTGTTTTGGCTTTTTAAAAAATCTCTGCCTTAAGAGAGTGGCCAAGTACATAAAAGATGTTTAATGAATATTTGTCAAAAAATGAATGAATAGGGTAAAAGTGAGGTCACCTGTTAATAGTATTAAGGAATGAAAAGGTCGTATGGCAGGAACTGGGAAGATGAAGAGTGCTTCCATCCAGTGTAGTTTTTGAAAACATAGAAGGAGGGATTGATCTTGGTTTGTTAACAGGCACTAATTGGTAGGGTTTAAAGGGCAATAAAATCTGCTATCCCTAGCTAGGGCTAAAGAAGGCCAAAAAAGGACAGTTTTAGGACAGGCAGGTTGATGTGGCTACAGGGTGTAGCTGAGCAACTTTATAATGTTTTATTGTACTTACATAATCTCCTCTATTCCAAAAAGCACATGCTAATATAATTAATAATTTTGAGTGATTATCCCAACTTCTGCTACCACTAACATGTCAGATCCCCAGAGTTTAGTTACTTTACTCATCTACTCATATAAGGTTTTGGGAGTAGCCCTGAGTCATTTTGGTAATAATTCTTAGTATTCTTCATTACAGAGCCCTTTTAGTGTGCTTCTTAAAATAACCAAACCCAGTATCATTTAATCATGTAAATGATTATGTATTATGTAAATGTAAATGGCTATTAGAAATGGATATTAAAAATAGTAATATAATTTGTATAATCCCTCCCCAAAATATATGACCTATATAGAAATCAAAATACTGTTTTAAGAATAACTTTAATGACTAAGTCATTTTGATTGGTATAAATGCACAAATTAAAAATAAAGAAAATATAAAGATTGATGCTATCTGCATTCAGAGAAAACTGATAAATAGAAGTATGTGTAGAATAACTTCAAACACATATGTGTGTATACATATATACATGCATGCAGATATATATGTATACAAGGAAATGCTTGTTTTATTCCATTAAAAAAAAGAAAATACATGTGACAGAGAAGTCACCTAGAATTCCTTCTATCTTCTTATTGGTCTACTCAAGAAGTCTCCTTAGATCTTATATTTTGTTTATGACTCCAGTCTATCTTGAGGGGATGAGTGGATGGGGATGGTGCTAAGTTTCTGATAGGAAGATGGAAAGTGTGCAATCCTTTAGAGCCATCCAAAAAATGTTTTGGTTCCTCCTTTAGCCAAGGGTAGAGAAGGGGGAAAGAAGAAGAGCTAGTCTCTCCTTTGCTGCCCCAAGCAGTTGTTTCTCAATGGTTATATGTTGAAACAACACTCTCCCATCTTTGGAATAATTCTGTTTCTCAACTTGTCCAATATTTTATAAACTACTTGTAGGGTATAGCCAAAATTTTTCAGATTATTGAAGCATACTTCTTGTACTACTTCACCTTAGCTCATTCAATGACATTTAACACAGAATATAAAGTGTTTGATTGATTAATTGGAGCTAAAAAACTATGATTGAGATTGATTGGTAGAATGACACTTGTTCTCAAATCATTAAGGTAGCTTATCACTTTATATGGGGTTGGGTGACTTGATTGACTTATTCAATCAACTCTTACACTGGTTAATGAACTCATTCTTAAATTCTTTCTTAATTCATGATTCATAATAAATATTAAGAGAACAAACACTTGTGGCTGTAGGCCAGTTAGGAGTTGAACAAGATGATTCCCTACAGTAGTATGATTGTGCTAATGATGGAATATTAATGCAATCATGATGATCATATTATTACTTTGGAACTGATGTGATCATGTTAATGACAAAATAATTTAACCATTCTTGTGCTGACTGAATAATTTCCTCAGTAGGCATTTCTTATATTTGTAATGCATAAATAGATTTTTTAAAATTTTTAATAGCTTTTTATTAGCAAAACATATGCATGGATAATTTTTCAACATTGACCCTGGCAAAAATTTCTGTTCCAAATTTTCCCCTCCTTCCCTCCACCCCCTCTCCTAGATAGCAGGTAGTCCCATACATAGTAAATATGTTAAAGTATATGTGAAATACTATACACACACACACACACACACACACACACACATATTTATACAATTGTCTTGCTACACAAGAAAAACCAGATTTAGAAAGGTTAAAATAACCTGGGAAGAAAAACAAAAATGCAAGCAAACAATAACAGAAAGAATGTAAATGTTATGTTGTGGGCCACACTCACTTCCCAGTGTTCTTTTGCTGGGTGTAGCTGGTTCTGTTTATTACTGATCATTTGGAACTGAGATGGATTCTCTCATTGTTGAAGATAGTCACTTCCATCAGAATTGATCCTCATATAGTATTGTTGTTGAAGTGTACAATGATCCCCTGGTTCTGCTCATTTCACTCAGCATCAGTTCATGTAAGTCTCTCCAAGCCTCTCTGTATTCATCCTGCTGGTCATTTCTTACAGAACAATAATATTCCATAACATTCATATAGCACAATTTACTCAGCCATTATCCAATTGATGGACATTCATTCAATTTCCACTTTCTAGCCACTACAAAAAGAGCATACAGATCCCTTTCCCTTCTTTGGTATCTCTTTGGGATATAAGCCCACCAGTAACACTGCTGGATCAAAGGGTAGGCACAATTTGACAACTTTTTGAGTATATTTCCAATTTGTTCTCCAGAATGGTTGGATCTGTTCACAACTCCACCCACAATGCATCAGTGTCCCAGTTTCCCCACATCCCCTTCAACATTCATCTTTATCTTTTCCTGTCATCTTAGCCAATCTGACAGGTGTGTAGTGGTGTCTCAGAGTTGTTTTAATTTGCATTTCTCTGATCAATAATGATTTGGAACATCTTTTCATATGGATAGAAATAGTTTCAATTTCATCATCTGAAAATTGTCTGTTCATATCCTTTGACCATTTGTCAATTGGAGAATGGAGAATGATTTCTTATAAATTAGAGTCAATTCTCTATATATTTTGGAAATGAGGCCTTTATCAGAACCTTTAAGTTTAAAGCTGTTTTCCCAGTTTATTGCTTCCCTTCTAATCTTGTCTGCATTAGTTGTTTATACAAAAGCTTTTTAAAGTGATATAATTAAAATTTTCTATTTTGTGATCAATAATGATCTCTAGTTCTTTATTCCTCCTCCACAGGTCTGAGAGGTAAACTATCCGATGTTCTTCTAATTTATTTATAATCTTATTCTTTATGCCTAGATCATGAACCCATTTTGATCCTTTTTTGGTATACTGTGTTAAGTGTGGGTCGATGTCTAGTTTCTGCCACACTAATTTCCAATTTTCTCAGAAGTTTTTGTCAAATAGTGCATTATTATCCCAAAAGTTTCAGTCTTTGGGTTTGTTAAACAGTAGATTGCTATAGTTATTGACTATTTTGTCCTGTGAACCTAACCTATTCCACTGATAAACTAGTCTATTTCTTAGCCAATACCAAATAGTTTTGGTGACTGCTGCTTTATAATATAGTTTCAGATTAGGTACAGCTAGACCACCTTTATTTGATTTTTTTTCATTAGTTCTCTTGAAATTCTTGATTTCTTCTTCAATATGAATTTTGTTGTTTTTTTCTAGGTCATTAAAATAGTTTCTGATTTGTATAGCACTAAATAAATAGAGTAGTTTAGACAGTATTGTCATCTTTATTATATTTCCTCAACCTATCCAGGAGTACTTAATATTTTTCCAATTCTTTAGATTTGGCTTTATTTGTGTGGAAAGTGTATTGTAGTTTTGCTCATATAGTTTCTGACTTTTCATTGGCATATAGATTCCCAAATATTTTATACTATCGACAGTTATTTTAAATGGAATTTCTCTTTATATCTGTTGCGGTTGGATTTTGCTAGGGATGTATAAAAATTCTGATGAGTTATGTGGATTTATTTGGTTTCCTGCAACTTTTTTTTAAAGTTGTGTATTATTTCTAATAGCTTTTTAGTAGAATCTCTGGGGTTCATTAAATATACTATTATATCATCTTCAAAGAGTAATAATTTGGTTTCTTCATTGCCTACTCTAATTCCTTTAATCTCTTTTTTATCTCTTATTGCTGAAGCAAGCATTTCTAACACAATATTGAATAGTAATGGTGATAGTGAGCAACCTTGTTTCACTCCTGATTTTATTGGGAATGGTTCCCGTTTGTCCCCATTACATATGATGCTTGCTGATGGTTTTGAATAGATGCTACTGAGTATTTTAAGGAAAAGTCCATTTATTCCTATACTCTCAAATGTTTTTAATAGGAATGGGTGTTGGATTTTATCAAATGCTTTTTCTGCATCTATTGAGACAATCATATGGTTTTTGTTCATTTGGTTATTGATATAGACTGTTATATTAATAATTTTCCTAATATTGAACCAGCCCTGCATTTCTGATATAAATCCTACTTGGTCATGGTGTATTATCATGGAGATAATTTTCTGTAATCTTTTTGCTAATATTTTATTTAAGATTTCTGCCTCAATGTTCATTAGGGAGATTAGTCTAATTTTCTTTTTCTGTTTTTGTCCTCCCCAGTTTAGGTATCAGTAACATGTCTGTGTCATAAAAGGAATTTGATAGGACTCCTTCAGTCCCTATTTTTTCAAATAGTTTATATAGCATTGGACTTACTTGTTCTTTAAATGTTTGGTAGAATTCAAATGTAAATCCATCTGGTCCTGGGGACTTTTTCTTAGGGGGTTGATTAATAGCTTGTTCTATTTCTTTTTCTAAAATAGGACTGTTTAGTCTATTTACTTCTTGCTCTGTTAATCTGAGCATCCTATATTTGAAGCTATTCATCCATTTCATTTAAGTTATCAAACTTATTGGCATAACATTGGGCAAAGTAACTCCTAATTATTGCTCTAATTTCCTCTTCATTAGTGACAAGTTCTCCCTTTACATTTTGAAGACTAACAATTTGATTTTCCTCTTTACTTTTTCTAATCAAATTTACCAAGGGTTTATCTATTTTATTGTTTTTCTTTCATAGAACCAATTCTTAGTTTTATTTATTAATTCAATAGATTTTTACTTTCAATTTTATTAATATCTTTTTATTTTTAGAATTTCAAATTTAGTGTTTGGTGGGGGGGTTAATTTGCTCTTTTTTTAGCTTTTTCATTTGCAAGCCTAATTCATTGATTTTCTCTCTGTATTTTATGTAAGTAGACCTCTAAAGAAATAAAATTTCTCCTTATTACCACTTTGGCTATATCCACACGTTTTGGTATGTATTATTTTCATTCTGTTGGGTAAAATTATTATTTGTGTCTATGATTTGGTGTTTCACCCATTCATTCTTTAAGATGAGATTATTTAGTTTCCAATTACTTTTTAGTTATTTCCCCCTGGCTTTTTTGTTGAATGTAATTTTTATTGCAACATGATCTGAAAAGGATGCATTTACTATTTCTGCCTTTTTGCATTTGAATTTGAGGTCTTTATGTCCTAATATATGGTCAATTTTTGTATAGGTTCCATGAACTGCTGAAAATGAAGTGTACCCCTTTCTGTCTCCATTTAAATTTCACCAAAGATCAATCATACCTAACTTTTCTAGTTTTCTATTTATATGGAAGAATTCATATGGAAGAACAAAAGGTTGAGAATCTCAAGGGACTTAATGAAAAAAAAAAGCAAATGGAGGTGGCCTAGCTGTATTTGATCTAAAACTGTATTATAAAACAGCAGTCACTAAAACCATTTGGTATTGGCTAAGAAATAGAGTAATTGATCAGTGGAATAGGTTAGCTTCACATGACAAAATAGTCAATAACTATAGCAATCTAGTGTTTGACAAACCCAAAGATCCCAACTTTGGGGATAAGAATTCACTATTTGACAAAAACTGCTGGGAAAACTGGAAATTAGTATGGCAGAAACTATGCATGGACCCACACTTAATACCTTAGACCAAGATAAGATCAAAATAGGTCCATGATTTAGGCATAAAGAGCAAGGTTATAAATAAATTAGAGGAACATAGGATAGTTTGCCTCTCGGACTTATGGAGGAAGAAGGAATTTGTGACCACAGTAGAACTAGAAATTATTATTGATCAAAAAATAGAAATTTTTCATTATATCAAATTAAAAAGCCTTTGTACAAACAAAACTAATGCAAACAAGATTAGAAGGGAACCAATAAACTGCAAAACATTTTACAGTTAAAGGTTCTGATAAAGGCCTCATTTCCAAAATATATAGAGAATTGACTCTAATTTATAAGAAATCAAGCCATTCTCCAATTGATAAATAGTCAAAGGATATGAACAATTTTCAGATGATGAAAATTGAAACTATTTCTATTTATATTAAATGGTGTTCCAAATCACTATTGATCAGAGCAATGCAAGTTAAAACATCTCAGAGAAACCATGCACACCTGTCAAATTGGCTAAGATGACAGGAAAAGATAGTGACAAATGTTGGAGGGGATGCGGGAAAACTGGGACACTGATGCATTGTTGGTGGAGTTGTGAATGAATCCAACCATTCTGGAGATCAATCTGGAATTATGCCCAAAAAGTTATCAAACTGTGCATACCCTTTGATCCAGCAGTGTTACTACTGGGCTTATATCCCAAAGAGATATAAAGAAGGGAAAGGGACCTGTATGTGCCAAAATGTTTGTGGCAGCTCTTTTTGTGGTGGCTAGAAACTGGAAAATGAATGGATGTCCATCAATTGGAGAATGGTTGGGTAAATTGTGGTATATGAATGTTGTGGTATATTATTGTTCTGTAAAAAATGACCAGCAGGATAAATACAGAGAGGCTTGGAAAGACTTACATGTACTGATGCCCAGTGAAATGAGCAGAACCAGGAGATCATTATACAGTTCAACACAATACTGTATGAAGATGTATTCTGATGGAAGTGGATATCTTCGACAAAGAGAAGAGCTAATTCAGTTCCAATTCATCAATGATGGATAGAGTCAGTTACACCCAGAGAAGGAACACTGGGAAATGAATGTGGACTAACTCCATTTTTGTTTTTCTTCTCAGGTTATTTTTACCTTCTAAATCCAATTCTTCTTGTGCAACAAGAAAACTGTACGGTTCTGCACACATATATTGTATCTAGATTATATTCTAACATATTTAGCATGAATAAGATTGCTTGTCATCTGGGGAGAGGGTGGAGGGAGGGAAGGGAAAAGTTGGAACAGAAGTGAGTGCAAGGGATAATGTTGTAAAAAATTACCCAGGCATATGTTCTGTCAATAAAAAGTAATACTAATAATAAAAACGATTACACTGAACATGCAAAAAAAATGAAAACCATTATATTAGGAACAATGTAGCTAATGTTTCTGATTGTAGCTTATCAGACAGATTTGAGTTTGGAAGACTCTACACATATTGGGAAAATATTTTCTATGAACATTTGGAATGGAGATGTCTGTAAATTTGCATATCTCACATTTCTTTTGAGCTTCTGTAATCCTGCTTAGCTCATAGAGCACAGTGACTTCTTTGATTGAGACATGCCATCTTGATGGTCTCCGGCTAGTATTACACATGTCTCACAATCAATTCTAATATTCTTCAGAGAGACCTTAAAAGTGCATGTGCATCTACTGACTTCTAAATGAAAATTGCCTTATGTGAGTTCTCCATAAAATAGGCTTTTAGGCAAATTTACATTTAAACAATGTGGCCAGTTCATCAGAGTTGCATTCTCTGCAATGAAGTTTGAATGCTTAGCAATTTGGTTTGAGAAAGTATGTCTTGTAATATCGTATATTGCTAGCTTACCTTCAGAATCATCTTAAGACAATTCAGAGGGAAGTGATTCAATTTCCTGATAAGGTGTTAATATTGACTGTCTAGATTTCATAGCTATACAACAAAGAGACCAGCACATTGACTCTGTAGACCTTCTATTTGGTTTGCAGCCTCATACCTTTTCTCTTCTAGATTTTCTTTTGGAGCTTTCCAAACACTGAACTACCTCTGGCAATACATGAATAAATCTCATTATCTATGCCTACATAAATATACAAAGTATACTGCCAAGCTAAGTGAACTTGTTACACTTACAGTTTTTCTTCATTTGCTGTAACCAATGTTTTCACATGTGGATGGTGTGGTGCTGATTGGTGGAGAACCTCTGTTTTCTTTAAATTAGTTGTCTGGCCAAAATTGTGCACCCAGAAGAAAAATGATTCATACTTTGTTACACTTCAGCCTGAATTGAGTGTCCAATCATCTGTAAAGAAAAAGTCACACATAAACAATACTTTTAGTTTAATCTTAGCTTTAGCTTAAGATAGGTGGAAAAAGTTAAATAATTAACCTGGCACATAATAAGCACTTAAAAATAATTCTTTGCTGATTGAACTTCAGTTTTCTTATTCATGAAGATAAAATGAATTCACACTTATAAAGTGCTTTATAAACCTTAAACAACCACAGAAATTCTAGCAAATGCTAATATATAATCACAAGATCAGACCTATTTCAAGTAAAAAAGTGAATGTTAAATCAACCAAATCTATCACAATAAAGACATTCTGCAATATAAAGAAAGGATCAAATAAAATTCCTTAAGAGATGTGAGTTAAAATATCAATGGATGGCATGGAAGAAAATTTAAATGATAAATTACATTGGATAATTAGAACATTCGAATGGCACAATAAGCATATCATTTGCTTTGGAAATCGAATTGAGTTTAAGCTTCATATTTGCACTTGAATCTGAATGGTCTTGGACAAAACACTTTAAACTCTTTTAGGGCTCAGTTTCCTGATCTATAAAAGTAGGCAAGTTGACTAGTTGCTCTCTAAGATCCCTTACAGCTCTATGATCCTAATTCAAGAAGGGCATCTTTGAAAATCCCAGAAAAGAAATGAAAAATGGGAAATGGAGCTAACTCCAAAGGATCTTGACAATCTACAGCAGGGGAGGGATTGACAAATAGTGATAAATGGAAGAAAGTCTGTACTTTGGTCCAAAGGAAAAAAAGAAATTATCTTCACAAATATAAGTTGGAGCAGACATAGAAGGTTGGCAGTGGTTTGGAGGGAAAAAAAGTGGAAGGGGAGGCAATGGAGACCAGATAGTAGCCTACAAACTCAATAAGAGTCACAGTGAAATTTAGCAACCAACAAAAGTCATGGGTACTAAAACTGCATTGAAGGACACAGCTTCCAAAAAGGAAAGTATATTTTTACTATAGGATTAACCCTAGCTCTCATCAGATCTCATCCAGAATCCTGTATTCAGCTCTGGGCACTATTGTTTATGAAGGATGTTGAGAATTTAAAGACTATTTATAGAAGGGAAGCCAGAGTGTTAAAGGAATCTAAGTCTATGTTATCTGAGGAATGGTTGATGGAAATGAATAATTCTGTCACAGTGAAGAAAAAAACTCAGCAGTAGTATGATAGTACTTCAAATATTTGAAAAGAGATCATATGGAGGATGGGTTAGACATTTTATCTGGCCTCAGAGAATCAGGAGAAATGGAAGAATAGTGTCAAAAAGGTCAATTTTGACTGTCAAGGATTTAAAAAAAAGAAACAATAGCAAAAATAACAAAACAAACAAAATTAAAACAATTTTTTAAACAATTTGAGTTTCTAAAAGTGATATAAGCTTCCTGGAAGGATGTTGAATCTTTTTTGAAGGTCTACAAGAAGTTAAATGATAATTTTCAAAGGAATTATAGAGTGGATTATATTTGTAAATTTCTTGGTATAGATGAACTGAGTTCCCTTCCAATTTATAATTTGATGTTCTGTAATTTCCCTTCCTCCCTCTCTTTTTCTCTCTATGTCTCTTTTCCCTTCTCCCTTTCCTTTTCATCTATTTACCTAAAAGCAGAAACAGAATTAATGGATGAAAATTCCAACAAGCATAATTTAACCTTGGTGTTAAGGAAAAATTCCCCAAAATTTGAGCTACCCAAAAATTGAATTTGCTAAGTGGAGGGGTGGTAGATTCCCTCTTTTTGGGGAACAAAAACAAAGTTGAACCAACATATATGCAATATGGTAGAGGAACCATTCCTTGTATGTATATTCAGAAAAAGGTTGATTTTGTAACTGTTAAGGAAATTGTGAAATATAATCTGAGGATGAAAAGAAGTGTCAAATAATTAATTAAAATATTCAGCATCATCACAAGATAATAAAAAATAAAGTATAGAAGTTTCAGTGGCAAAATATGAAAATAGAACTATGACTATACAGCAGAAAATAACAGATTTGGAAGATAAAGGGAAACATACAAATCTCAAATTAACTATGATCCCCCAAAATATTGTAAGATAAACAAAGCAATCAGATAATTTCTGTAGTGAAAGACTTATACAAAAATTTTTAAAGTGGACAAGATCAGGCAACATTTTATAGGTATAGAGACTATGTGTGGTAACAAACAGCAAAGAGAAGAATCAAGAAAACAATTAAATACATTAAAAATATCAATGAAAATAATCTTGTGACTACTCAAAATTAACAAAGAAAAAATATATAAATTCCTTAAAAAGATATGTTGCACGTCCTCTGTAATACATAATGTAAGAATTTGCATATTTTTGAAAATAAAAAAAACACTTCAAAAGTAGACAAAGCCTATATAAATTTAAATTTTAGTGTACAATGAAGAAAATCTAAAGTAGTGGCAGAAATATGAACCACCTAACATAAACAAAATAATAAATTCATTCTCTATTATTAGTTTGGGTACACATTAATGCATTTAAATATATGAATCTATGATCAAGTAGAGTATATATAACAATTTAGAATTTGTCTTAAAATATACAGCATGAATGACTCAAAATACAAATAAATTTCAGTACATTTAAATTTGCTAATAAAAAATGTATTTAACAAAGATGGAACTCAATATGATTAGAAACCAAAAACCACGAAGGAATAAAATTGGAAACCCCAAAGACAAAACATCTTTATCAATAATTTAAAAAGCAAGATTAAGCTTCGTAGAAATATAATAATAAACATTTTAATAAATCAAGGTACACTTGATTCACTTAATAATTTTAATGACTTCAATAGATTATGTCCTTTATATTCCCATAGGCACCATCAAAAATAAGAAGAAAATATTACATCAAGAAGCAAAACTAAAAACATTGCTTAAAAAAGTATATAATATAAAAAACATATATTTAGATTTAAATGAGGTGTTTGTGATAAGCATGTACCTGAAAATTGGAATGACATTAATATGGTCTCATGGAGTATAAGTAAAACTCAAAAAAATTGATAGGGAAAGAAGAGACTATTATATAATGTTGTTGTTGTTGTTTGCCCTCCATTCTTGAAGAGGACAACGACATCAGGATGTTGATGCCAGGACATGCAAGTTAATTGAATTTAAGTGAGGGAGGGCTGTATAAGGTCATCTGTCTCACTTTCCCCTCAAGAGCCCCTGAAAGGTCCAGTGACAAGAGATAGATCAAGGTGACTAGATATGGCTTGAAGATCAACATAAACAAAAAATAGGTAAGCCTTCTGTAGATATGTCACTAAACATTTTTAAATTAGAAAATATTGTAAAAAGAAAGTTTATTAGTCATGTAAGAAGTAAATAAGATTTTTTTTAAAAAGTAGGGAGAATCAACACTTTATTTTCAGAATGTGATTGATCAAATATGAAAAGCAACACTGAAATTGTAAACATAGATTTGAAATTATGAATATGTTGGGGGAAATTTTTAGAAAAGCAGAAAATACAAACTCTCTTCTAGTTCAAGTATAACATTTACTCCCAAACATTTAAATAATTTTTAAAAGAGGAGGCCTGCATAAATTCATTTTTAAATAAATAATTTTAAGTTATTAAAATTTTTAGATTATAAGCAAAAAATCACAATTAGATAAATATTATAATGACAGCAAGAAAAGTAAATATAAAATTTTAAATCAATAATTAGGTTAAAGAAAAAACAAAAGGATATATAGAGATAAAAACAAAGCTTCATTTGAAAATCAATGAAATACAGCCAAAGTTATGTTTAAAGGCACATTTGTGTAAGGTAATACATGTTAGAAAAATAATAATAGATAATCCAAAGCAAATGAAAGAGAAGGGAAGAAAAAAGGGGGAGAGAGATATTGTAAAGATAAAAGTAGAAATGAATAGAGAATGAGAGAATAATTAAATTGATAACCAAAAACCAGGTTGTTTTTATTTTTAAAATGACAACAAAATTAGCAATTTTTTTAGGAAATTGAATCCAAAATGTGAGAGAGAAAAATCAAATCAACAAAAGTAAAAATAAAAAGAAAGTTTACAGAAAATACAAATTAAATGATAGAACTCTATCTTTTTTTTAACTGAGGCAATTGGGGTTAAGTGACTTGTCCAGGGTCACCCAGCTCAGAAGTATAAAGTGTCTGAGTCAAGATTTGAACTCAAGTCCTCTTGACTACAAGGCTGGTGCTCTACATTCACCACCTAACTGCCCCCTAGAACTCTAACTCTTTAAAAATATTATTGAATTGAAATGATAGATGATTCTCCATAATAATTTAAAATACCAAATGAAGGCCTGAGCATGTAATGAAATCAAAAGCAATATTATCAGAATAAAAAATTAATAAATTGCTAAGAGAAATTTTTAAATGATCCTTTATAGAAAGTTTTTTAGGAATATTATTCAAGTTTTCCAAGAACTTATATGTTGCATAGATGATTGATGGAGTAAAATGGGATGTCTTTTTAAGAAAACACTATAGTGACTTTAAAGTAAGAAAAAGTAACACAGAAGTAGCAATGTGATTTATATTACAATTTCACCAATGAATATAGTTTTGAAAATATTAAATAAATTTGAACAAATAGTACACCCCCAAAAAATGTCTCTTTCACAGTTAAACAAATATAGCAAAATTAAAGATTGGAACAGAAATTTGAAAAAGGAAAAAGGTAAATAGGATACATTTCTGGCAATTACATAATGAGAAACATAAGGGATATGCATATTAATGAATTTGCATGTAAATTCATTTACTTATTTATTTTATTGTTATTAAAGCTTTCATTAACAATATGCATGAACATTTTTCTTTTTTAAAAATTTATTAAAGCTTTTTATTTACAAAATATATGCACGGATAATTTTTCAACATTGAAACTTGCAAAACCTTCTGTTCCAAATTTTCCCGTCCTTTCACCCAGCCCCTCTCCTAGATGGCAGATAGTCTAATTTATGTTAAATATGTTAAAATATAGGTTAAATTCAATATATGTATACATATATGTAAATTTATACAGTTATTTTGCTTCACAAGAAAAAATGGATAAATAAGAGGAAAAAAACTGAGAAAGAAAACAAAATGCAAGCAAACATCAACAGAAAAAGTGAAAATGCTATATTGAGGTCCACACTCAGTTCCCACAGTCCTCTCTCTGGGTGTAGATGGCTCTTTTCATCACTGAACAGTTGAAACTGGGTTTGAATCTTCTCATTGCTGAAGAGAGCCACATCCATCAGAATTGATCATCATATAGTCTTGTTGTTGCTGTCTATAATGATCTTCTGGTTCTGCTCATTTCACTTAGCATCAGTTCATGTAAGTTTCTCCAGCCCTCTCTCAAATCATCATGTTGGTCATTTCTTATAAAACAATAATATTCCATAACATTCATATACCATAATTTATTCAGCCATTCTCCAACCAATGGGCATTCACTCAGCTTTCGGTTTCTTGCTACTACAAAAAGGGCTGCCACAAACATTTTTGCATATGTGGGTTTCTTTCCCTCCTTTAAGATCTCTTTGGGATATAAACCCAGTAGAAACACTGCTGGATAAAAGGATCATGCACAATTTGATAGTCATTTGGGGATAGTTCCGAATTGCTCTCCAGAATGTCTGGATCCATTCACAGTTCCACCAACAATGTATCAGTGTCCCAGTTTTCCCACATCCCCTCTAACATTCAGAGGCCTTTATCAGAACCTTTGAATATAAAATTGTTTTTCCAATTTATTGCTTCCTTTCTAATCGTGTCTGCATTAGTTTTGTTTGTACAAAACCTTTTTAACTTAATATAATCAAATTATCTATTTTGTGATCAATAATGATTTCTAGTTCTTATTTGGTCAAAAATTCCTTCCTCCTCCACAGGTCTGAGAGAAAAACTATCCTATGTTCTTCTAATTTGTTAATATCATTCTTTATGTCTAGCTCATGAACCCATTTCAACCTTATCTTTGGTATATAGTGTTAGGTGTGGTTCAGTCCCTAGTTTTTGCCATACCAGTTTCCAATTCTCCCAGCAGTTTTTGTCAAATAGTGAATTTTCATCCTAAAAGGGGTTTTTGGATTTGTGAAACACTAGATTGCTATAGTTATTGACTATTTTGTCCTGTGAAACTGATCTACTCCACTGATCAACGAGTCTATTTCATTGCTAGTACCAAATGGTTTTGATGACTGCTGCTTCATAACATAGTTTTAGGCCACCTTCATTTGCTTTTTTTCATTAATTCCCTGGAAATTCTTGACCTTTTGTTCTTCCAGATGAATTTTGTTATTTTTTCTAGGTCAGTAAAATAGTTTCTTAGGAGTTTAATTGGTATAGAACTAAATAAATGCATTAGTTTAGGTACTATTGTCATCTTTATTATATTTGCTTGACCTATCCAAGAGCACTTGATATTTTTCCAATTGTTTAGATCTGACTTTATTTGTGTGGAAAGTCTTTTGTAGTTTTGCTCATGTAGTTACTGACTTTTCCTTGGCAGATAGATTCCCAAATATTTTATACTATCGACAGTTATTTAGATCAGGAGAATGAGGTTATAATTACCAAGAGCTCTCCTAGAAGGTTAATGGAAGGAGGTTGAGCTAGGTTGGCTAGACTTGATAACAGTCATCAGGTACATATTAGTGGAAAGATTATTTGGAGTCCTCAAGTAAGGATAAGGGTTCAGCTGTGAATGCGTTCATAGTTTGTGTTGGCTAGACAGAAAAGTATTGAGGAGGTGAGACCGTGGGTGATTATTAGCACAGTAGCGCCCATGAAGCCTATAGGAGATAGTATAAGGGCTGCAATGATTACTAAACCTATGTGGCTGACAGAGGAATATGCGATGAGTGATTTAAGGTCTGTCTGTCATAAGCAAATAGAGCTTGTTATGATCATGCCTCAGAGAGATAGAATTATAAATGGATAACATAAAGTTGATATAGTTGGTTCTGTGAATGCTGTGATTCAATTTTTCTTTGTATGTCTTGCTATTGGATTTTGTCAGTGATGTATAAAAAATGCTGATGATTTCTGTGGATTTATTTTGTATCCTGCAACTTTGCTAAAGTTGTGGACTATTTCCAATGGTTTTTTAGTTTATTCACTAGGGTTCACCAAGTATACCATCATATCATCTGCAAGGAATGATAATTTCCTTTCCTCATTACCCACTCTAATTTCTTGAATCTTTTTCTTCTCTTCAAGCTAGCATTTTTAATACAATATTGAATAGTAATGGTGAGAGTGGGCAACCTCATTTCACCCCTGATCTTATTGGGAATGGTTCCAGTTTATCTCCATTATATATAATGCATGCTAATGGTTTTATACAGATGCTGACTATTTTAGGGAAAAGTCCATTTATTGCTATATGCTCTAGTTTTTTTTTTTTAATAGGAATGGATATTGGGTTTTATCAAATGCTTCTTCTGTATCTATTGAGATAATCATATAGCTTTTGTTAATTTGCTTATTGATATAGTCAGTTATGCAAGAGTTTTCCTAGTATTGGACCAGTCCTGTATTGCAGAATTCTGTTTTTTAATGAACTTTTTAAAATCCATTTACATTTTATAGGAGAGTTTTCTATTCATATTCACAGTCATGATTACCAGCTCTATATTTCTGTCCACCCTTTCCCTCCTTAGTAGTGTCTGTTTTTACCCATTCCAAACTTTCTACCTTTCCTCCTATCACCTTCTTCCCTTCTTTTACACCTTACTCCTAGTGTTTCTGCTCTCTCTTCGATCCAGCTCCTCCCTTTTCTTTCCTCTTTCTCCTCCTACTTTGAAGAATATGAAAAAAAATATATACCCAATTGAATGATTAAGTTATTTTCTCTTTGAGTCAAAACTGATGAGATCAAGCTTCAGACAAGGATCATGCCTCTCTCTTCTTTCCCTTTGTTGTAATAGGTCTTTTTTGCCTCTTCAGGTGATCTAATTTGTCCCATTATACCTCCCCTTTCCTGTTCTAGCACTACAGTCCTTTTCCTAGTCCTTAATGTCTTTTTCTTTGATATGGACATTTGGATCCATTCACAACCACACTCTCCATCCATGTGATGCCCCCTCTAAGTGACCCAATAATAGATACAGTTTTCATGAGTTACAGATACAATTTTCTCATCTAGAAATGTAAACTGTTTAACCTTTATTATTTATAATATATTATATTATGTTATATATAATATCATAATATATAATATTTTCCTCCTTACCTTTCTATGCTCCTTTTGAGTCCTGTGTTTGAAGATTAAATTTTCTCCTTAGTTCTGGCTTTTTCAATAGAAAGTCTCTCATTTCATTGAAGATCCGTTTCCTCCCCTGAAAGATGTGCTCAGTCTCACTGGGTAGTTAATTGTTAGTTGTAACCCCAGGTTTTTTGCCTTACACAATATGTATTTCCAGGCCCTCCTATTCTTTATTGTAAAAACTGCCTTCTGGGTAATCCTGACTGTTGCTCTTTGATACTTGAATTGCTTTTGTCTGGCAGCTTGGGGAATTTTTTCCATGAGATTATAGTTCTGTAGTTTTGCCACAATGTTTCTTGAGGTTTTCCTTGTGAGATCTTTTTCTGGATGTCATTGATAGATTCTTTCAATGATTATTTCCCATTCTGGTTCTAGGATATCAGTGCAGTTTCCTTAATGATGTCTCTAAGAATGCTATCTAGGCTTTTTTTTTTTTTTTTTTTTTTTTTTTTTTTTTTTTTTTTTTTTTTTTTTTTTTTTTTTTGGTCTTGACCTTCAGGTAGACTGAAAATTTTTAAATTGTCTCTCCTGGAAAATAGATCCAGTTTTGGCTGTTTTGTCAATGAGATATTTTACATTTTCCCCATTTTTTCCATTCTTTTTAATTTGTTTGACTGATTCTTGATGTCTCCTATAGTCATTAGCTTCCATTTGCCCCATTCTAGTGTTTAATGTGTGATTACTACATTTAGCTTTTGCATCTCTTTTTCCATTTCATTAATTCTACTTTTGTATGTGTTTTTTTCTTCAATGGATTTTTTTTTGCTTTTGGCCAAATGTATTTTTTAAAGAATTGCCTTCCTTTTCCAAGCTGCTGACTCTCTCTTGCATATATCTGATTTCTATTCTCATTTTTTTTTCTTCTACCTTTCTTGTTTTCCTTTTAAATTCATTTATGAGAACTTCCAAAAAACCTCTTTGGGCTTGGGACCAATTCATATCACTCTTTGATATTTCCTCTGTGGACATTTTCGTCCTTGTCTGAGTTGTTTTTTTGATTTTTCCTGTCACCATAGTATCTTACTATGGTCAAGGTTCTTTTCTATTTCTTGCTCATTTTCTTTCCTTTTCTTTTTGTATTTCCTCTTTTGTGATTTTATGGTCTAACTCTGCTCTGGGGATAAAGAGGGCAGTGTTCCAAGCTTTCTGTGCAGCTCTAAGCCTTCTTTGATCACAAGATCCCTTGTGCTTCGAATGTTTGTGGCAGCCCTTTTTGTAGTGGCTAGAAACCGGAAACTGAATGGATGTCCATCAGTTGGAGAATGGCTGAATAAATTGTGGTATATGAATATTATGGAATATTATTGTTCTGTAAGAAATGACCAACAGGATGATTTCAGAAAGGCCTGGAGAGACTTACACAAACTGATGCTGAGTGAAACGAGCAGGACCAGGAGATCATTATATACTTCAACAACAATACTATATGATGACCAGTTCTGATGGACCTGACCATCCTCAGCAACGAGATCAACCAAATCATTTCCAATGGAGCAGTAATGAACTGAACAAGCTATGCCCAGCGAAAGAACTCTGTGTGATGACTAAAAACCATTACATTGAATTCCCAATCCCTATATTTATGCCCACCTGCATTTTTGATTTCCTTCACAAGCTAATTGTACAATATTTCAGTCTGATTCTTTTTGTACAGCAAAATAACGGTTTGGTCATGTATACTTATTGTGTATCTAATTTATATTTTAATATATTTAACATCTACTGGTCATCCTGCCATCTGGGGGAGGGAGTGGGGGGTAAAAGGGGAAAAACTGGAACAAGAGGTTTGGCAATTGTTAATGCTGTAAAGTTACCCATGCATATAACTTGTAAACAAAAGGCTATTAAATAAATTAATTAATTAAAAAAAAAGATCCCTTGTGCTTGGTGTTTTGCTCACAGCAGAAGATAGCTTTACCTGTTTTTTTCTAGGAAAGAGCCTAGTTTCCCAGAGTTTGTCTTCTGAGCATGGACTGGAGGCTGCCCCACTAGTAATAAAAAGAATGAAAATCACATAATGACATTGACACCAAATAAAAAGGTTATCACTAAATTAGTATTTTAAAATATTTAAATGTTTAAATTTAATTAATTTAATTTTAATTAAAATATCAAAAAATTCAAAACATAAAAATAAATGGATCATTTTATCCTAAAATGGACCTTTTTTTTCATGAAATCAAGAGTTGACATTTAGGGTTTTTTTTTATTAAGCTTTTTATTTGCAAAACATATGTATGGGTAATTTTTCACCATTGACCCTTGCAAAGCTTTCTGTTCCAAATTATCCTCTCCTTCCCCCCATCTCTCTCCTAGATGGCAGGTAGTCCTATACGTGTTAAATATGTTAAAATATATGTTAAATCCAATATATGTATACATATTTTTATAGTTATCTTGCTACACAAGAAAAAAATGGATCAAAAAGGGGAAAGAATGAGAAGAAAACAAAATACAAGCATACAAAAAGAGTAAAAATGCTATGTTGTGGTCCACACTCAGTTTCCACAGTCCTCTCTTTGGATGTAGATGGCTCTCTTCATCACTGAAATTGGTTTGAATCATCTCATTGTTGAAGAGAACCACATCCATCAGAATTGATCATCGTATAGTCTTGTTGTTGCCTTGTATAATGATCTCCTGGTTCTACTCATTTCACTTAGCATCAGTTCATGTAAGTCTCTCCAGATCTCTCTTAAATCATACTGTCAATTGTTTCTTACAGAACAATTATATTCAATAACATTCATATACCATAATTTATGCAGCCATTCCAATCGATAGGCATCCATTCAGTTTCCAGGTTCTTGCTACTACAAAAAGAGTTGCTACAAACATTTTTGCACACGTGGGTCCCTTTCACTCCTTTAAAATCTCTTTGGGATATAAGCCCAGTAGAAACATTGCCGGGTCAAAGGGTATGCACAGTTTGATAACTTTTTAAGCATAGTTCCAAATTGAAGAGTCAATATTTAGCATAACTGAGAATAAATAGAAACCTTTTCTGTATGATCAAGAGTGAAACAAAAAAGAAACCAAGTTTCACTACTATTACTTGATAGTTTTATAAAAACAAGATACTTCAATTTAACAAAACAAAAAAACCAGAAGAAATGAGGGAAAAAGAAACAATAGATGAAATAGTAGAAATAATCAATAACTTTAGTAACAAAAAATATATAAGCAAGCCCCGAACTTTTCTGTATAATAATAAAATCTAAAATGATCTATTAGATCTATGAAATCTAATAAAAATGATGAGGAAAATACCATTAAATCCTATCTACAAAATATAAAATAACTATGGATCTACCTCTTAAGACTGTACAACTATAATACAAAAATAAAAGGAGACAAATAATTAAATAGATTATTGTAAAATGACAAAAAACAAACAAAAATGACAATATTATGTAGGGTGAATTATTTAAAAATTTAACCCATGCTAATCAAACTATTAAGCGGTTATTTTAATTAGAAATATAGAAAACAGTATCTTTATCCTAACCCATATCGATGAAACTACCCTGGGCAATCTATTTAACTCTTCTTTCTGAAAAGTAGAGAAAGTGCCAACCCTTATTAAGATAAGAAGTTACTAATTAGAGTCATTCCCTATTTCAAGGAATCACAAATTCCCTCTTATCACTATGAATTTTTTTTTAAAGAAAATTAACTAGAAGACAAAAATTGTCAAAAATATTGAGGGATTTTAAAAAATAAAATAAGAATGAAAAGTATTAAAAGTCTAATATCACACACTATATTATAAAGTCATTATCTAAATTAAATTGCACTATTTAAAAAATATAAACTATAAACTATAAAATACAAAAATAAAAGGAATCAAATAATTAAATAGATTATTGTAAAATGACAAAAAACAAACAAAAATGACAATATTATGTAGGGTGAATTATTTAAAAATTTAAGCCATGCTAATCAAACTATTAAGTGGTTATTTTAATTAGAAATATAGAAAACAGTATCTTTACCCTAACCCATATCGAAGAAACTACCCTGGGCAATCTATTTAACTCTTCTTTCTGAAAAGTAGAGAAAGTGCCAACCCTTATTAAGATAAGAAGTTACTAATTAGAGTCATTCCCTATTTCAAGGGATCACAAATTCCCTCTTATCACTATGAATTTTTTTTTTTAAAGAAAATCAACTAGAAGACAAAAATTGTCAAAAATATTGAGGGATTTTCAAAAATAAAATAAGAATGAAAAGTATTAAAAGTCTAATATAACACACTGTATTATAAAGTCATTATCTAAATTAAATTGCACTATTTAAAAAATAGAAAAATTTCTCAATGAACTTGACCCCAAAGCAATTGAACATAATATAGTGTGAATTGAATCCAAGGACATAAGATATGGGAATAAGGATTTGATAAAAATTGCTGAGAAAATCTGGCAGAACTTAGGATAAAACAAGTATCAGACATGCTATACAATCATAAATTCCAAACATAAATGAAATCTAATTATAAAAATTCATATAATAATAACAAAATAGAAGAGAATTGAAGTAGTCCTTTCACATTTATTGATAGGGAATAATTCTTTCTTCAAAATAGTATTTTATTTTTCAAAATACATATAAAAATAGTCTTCAATATTAACCTTTGCAAAATCCTGTGTTCCAAGTTTTTTCCTCTCCCTTTCCCTCCTTCCCTCTTCCCAAGACAACAAACATTAAAAAACCAGTTATAATGAATTCAATAAGATCAAATTGTTTACTTAGTATATGGGAAAATATAAGCAATACTCATGATTGTCATCATTTCTGGAGTAGTTAGAAGGGTATGGTCTAAGTTGAAAAAATAAAATCATGTAGGGATAGATAAAAAGGAATAATTATCTTAAACAAATGAGGTATCAAAAGAAAAATATGATACAGAAGAAGCTACTAGTAGTGAAAGCAAGTAATACTGGAAACCTTTGGGAATGGGTTAAAAAGAGAACGTATATATGTAGAAGTGAATAAGTCTTTTAAATGGAGAAAAAAATAACAAGTTAAGGGGATAAGGTGGGGAGAGAGGACAAGGGGGGGACTGTTAAGAGTGTTGGATAAGTTAAGGAATAGGAGGCAAGGTAGTAAATGCAGAGCAGTGAGGGGATATAAGGTAAATAGGGTGCAAAGCATCTAAGGAAAACTCGGAAGGAGGAAAATATACAAGTAATTGTAGATTAGAATGTGAGTGGACTGAATTTACTGATAAAATGGAAATGGATAGCAGATTAAAAATATGAATTCAACAATATGTGCTTTCAGGAAAAATAAAAATGAGAGATATTATACAAAGATAAAGTAAAGTGTAGGAATAAAATTTAGTACATTTTTTTAAAAAGCAAGGATAATATCCATGATCTCAGACAAAATTGAAGTTAAAATAGCTGGTGAAAATTGTAGTTCCAATGAAGTAGAAACTATATTATATGTTAACATGTTAGATCATTTAAAATACCTAGTCAGTACAAAATAGGACAATCTTACATGTATGTGTATGTGTATGTTTATGTTCATCTATGTATGTATATATATATGTATGTGTGCATGTATATATATATATTTTTTTTTTTGTAGCCTTCTTTTGGTGGGGGAGGAGGAGGGAAAGGAAAATAAAGTAAAAAACGTATTGCAGAGAACAAAAGAAAACTATCAAGGTAGCAGAAAGAAAGCTGGGCAAATTTGAAAACAATGTGCAATATTTATCATACAGATTTTCTTGAAATGGTCATTTATTGTTTTATAACCCTTTCTTATGGTCTGCTGTGTACATGGTAATTTTTTTTTGTTTTCTCATTTTTTATTTAAGTTTAAAATTTTTAAAATTACCAAAAATGCTGGCTAATGGCAACTTAACAACTATGTATTAATTGTTTTCTATTATCTCCTTGAAATGTTCTGTGAAACGCCTCTGTTAGGTTCTTTGACTTCAGAAAGTGATCTTATATATTACTTTTTATTTTATGAAATAAAATATAGTATGGTTTTGACAAGAATAGACTTTTAAAATAGTGTTTTAGCCTTTCCTCCCTGAAGGACAGGAATCTCTGCTACAGCTTGGATAAATTCTGTTATTAAAGCAAGAATCAGCATGACCTTCCTGCAACTGTTGAGGACTCTTTTGTTTCCATTGTTTGTTATAAAAGCAGCTGGGAGAAGTTTATATCATGAAAGGGCTAAAAGATCTCTTGGACAATTTTGCTTTTGTTTGTAATTAAAAAACAAGCCAACTTTGAAATGTTTTTGATTTTCCACCAAATGTAAAGGTTTAAATTTCATTGTTCTAAACATTTTAGAACACATTTTTCTATGAATTGCTTCAAGAGTAAGTTTACCCCAAAAGATTCATTATTGTACAGATATATCTCCTTTTGAATCTTAAAGTTTGATTGTCCAACTTTTTCATCACATATGGCCCTCAATGACTACTAGCTGTTACAAAAAATAAACTTCACCTTCAAAAGATAATGATTTGCCTACATAAAAGATAATCAAAATAATGTGGATTATTCTAATAGGAACTCCAAAAATACTTTGAACAACAGCAAAATTATTGAAATAAATGTGTTGTTTCCCAAAACAACAAATTTGAAAGAAATTTAGTTATAAAACTTTTGACTATTTTTTAAATGGGCACTAGGATTATTTATTGAAGGAAAGAAACTACATGATAATGAAAGTTTTATTAGCTTATAATTATATAGCATTTTATAATTAGAAAACACATTATAGATATTACCTAATGTCATTCTCCAAAACCTGTGTGATAAGATTATGCAGATATTATTATTTTATTTAATTTTTTAAAGAAGCATCTTTTTTAATATCCACTCTCTCCATTAGAATAGAAACACTCCATTCCTTATAAAGTTCGTTCCAATCATTCACTTGTAATTACATTATTTCTCTTGAAATTTTTTTTATATTTTATATTTTAAAGTATCTTTTAATCTTCAGTTTTTTTTCATTGGGAATACTTGAAAATTCTTTATTTTGTTAAAGGTTAATCTTTTTCTCTTGTAGGATGATACTCAATTTTGTTGTTCTTGATTATGTTCTTGGTTAGAGACCTTGCAAGTCTTTTGGACTATTTTATTCGATGTTCTCTGCTTTTTTAATGTGATAGCTGCCAAATCTTGTACAATCTTGATAGTGTTTCCTTAATATGGGAATGCTTTCCTTCTGACTGCTTGTAATATTTGTTTCTTTTGTTTTCACATTGCAGATTTGGTCAATGACATACTTTGGAGTTTTCATTTGAAGTTTCTTTTGGGAGATCAGTTTATTCTTTCTATTTTCATATCACCTTTTGGTTTTAATGTAACTGGGAAATTTTCTTTAAGGATTTCTTAAATTATGATATTCAAGTCTTTTTTTGGTCATGGATTTCAGATATTCTTAGGACTTTTTTGTTCTTTTTTTTAATCTTTTTTTTTTTCTTTTGTGAGATAATTCAGATAAAGTGACTTGCCCAGAGTCACACAACTAAGAAGTGTTAAGTGTCTGAACTTAGATTTGATCTCAGATTATGGTCACTATAGGGCTGGTACTCTCTCTATTCACTGTGCCATCTAGTTGCCCCTGTTCTTTCTTCGCCTTGATCTTTTTTGTCCAAGTCAGATGTCTTACATTATCCCCCATTTTCTAGTAATTTTTATTTTTTTTTAAGTGTTCTGGAATAATTAATTTTCATTTGGTCAGTTCCAATTTTTAGGGAGTGTGCTACTTTGTACCTTTAACAAAAACAACATGGATACAAACAAATTATCATATTTGAAAAAAACTTAAAGTAATTATTTTTACTTAGAATATGTATGCTAATTTTAACAAAATAATAACAAAAACACTCTTTTTGCTTCCATGCTCTCTTTGGAATGCATTTTCCTCTACATTTTAAATGTTGTAGTTATTTTTACTTTTCTCATATCACTATGCCCAGTGTAGATATTGTTCTATTTCCTTTGTTATGAATTATCTCACGTCTTCCCATATTTTTAATATTTGCAATTTCTTATGATTTAAAAATATTCCAATACATTAACAAAACACTCTTTTCAGGTTTATTCCCCAATTATTTGACAAATAATATTTTAAGTTTTTTCTACATTGAACAATATTGCTATGTCTCTTTTCCATTGTTTTTATCATGTTCTATTATAATGTGACAACTGGAATAACCCATATGAAATGGGTGTAACAATATATTACTTTCCAAAGAGATTACAGCAGCTCCATTACAGGGAAATAGTGTTTATTTCTAAATTCCTGTCTTTGAACATTATCATTTTCATTATCTTTTCTAAATTATTAGTGCAAGGTGGTATTTCAGAGTTACTTTTATATGCATTTCTCTAATTACAAGGGAGTTTCAGCTGTTTTTTCAAATGTTTATGGGTAATTTGTGTTTCTTCTAGTAATCATCTATTCATATGCTTTCATTACATATTCTTAAAAAGATCTCATTCTTATAAATGTATGTTATATCCATATAAAACTTTGATGATTAGATTTTTACCAGAAGTATCTGTGATATTTTCCCCCTTCTTTCCTTTATTGTTTTGGATATGGTGGCTTTCACTGAGGAAAACTTCTTTATTTTTATAACGACAAGTTCATTTATTTTGTCTCCTTTAATTTCTTCTGATTTTTAACCATGTAGATATTTTATCCTTTTTAGAGTCATATTATTATGTCTTTCTTCTAGTCCATTTTCTGTTTTGGAGTCTGTTTCTAGTCTCCATTCTTTATATGCATGTGTTGAATATTTTTAGAATTTTAAGGCTATTTTAATTAATGAAGTAATATATGGTGAGTTTAGCAAAGACAATTTTCTGAATTCTAGAGAGGCAGCCATGAGTAGTGCACTGCTAAGAACACCAGATTTAAAGAAAAAAAACCTGCATCCCACTTTTAGTTTTTACTTAACTTGGCCAAGAGATCAATTCTCTGAATCTTAGCTTATTCATCTACAAAATAAGAGGTTTGGATTAGATCATTTCTAAGGTATATTAAAACTCAGTCCTCTGAAGATGCATACATTTGTATAACAGTGTGCACACATGATATAGGAAGATAACAGAAGTGAGAATTTCAATTCAATTCAATTTAGCAAAATTGTATTGAGTACATATTAGATAACCATCATTTTTCTACATACTATGGGGAGCAAAAAGAAATGAAATATGAACCTTGGTCCCCAAGGAATTTTCTATTCATTATTTGATCTGGCTATTTCATGTGGGGATAGAATGGAGGAAGAAAGACAGGGAGATTAATTAGGTGATTGTTGAAGTAACCCAGTGTAATGGGCTTTGGCCAAACCCCCTGCTGCAACTTCCACTTTAAGTATATGACAATAGAAAGGTTATAAAACTAAGCACTTGCTCCTTCTCTCATCTATCTTCAAGAAAGATATCAGACCAGATTTATATCTTTGTGTCCCTTCAACTCTTGTTTATCTAAGTGATAAAATAGTTTATTCTTATAAATTTGTGTTGTATCCATATAAAATTTTGATGATTAGATTTTTACCAGAAGTATTCTGGGACAATTTACTCCTCCTTTTCCTTTCCTTTATTGCTTTAAATACATTGTCTTTCACTGAGGAAAAGCTCTTTATTTTTATTAAGTCAAGTTCATTTATTTTGTCTCCAATATTTTTTTCAGAGATCAAAGCTTTCCTTGGTTTCTCTTAAGGGGGACTAGTATACAGTCACTATCTTAACATCTTCCCTTTTTTTGGATTAAAAAACACCCATCACAAATGTTGAAAAGCAAGTAAAACTATATATTTAATCAAACATCAAAATAAATTTCTTATGCATTTTACAACATTTTTATAGTATACATGTTGACTTCTGAACTTTTTGTTCAATTCCAAAGTTTCTGACATATTTGATAGTGTGTACTTAAAACTTTAACATTGCAGATGATAGAGTAGCTCCAGGTCCTGCCAAAATCAATATTTCTTCGAGTATTTGTTCTCAGCATCTCTACTTTGGTCATAGTGGATCCTCACATGAAAGCCGTACTGTCCCCACAACATTTTGGCAACAGCTAGTGTTTTATGATTTATTGTTGGCTATGTTCTAATGTAACTGAAGAAATGGTAAGTCACCATTGAGTTTGGATTATCCCTTCCCTTGGTAGAAAATCAATCCTGAAAAATTCCTAAGTAATTCTGGTATTTAAGTTTTCTAAATATAAAACATGAGTTAATAATATTATTCTTAGTACACATCTGGCAAAAGTTTACCAATTTTTGGTGACATAAATAGCTATCTTCAGTCAATTAATCCTAAGCCTTTATTGACTCATGTGTACAAAGTCATCAAGTCAAACATCAATGGATTTTGAGTAGTGTTCTTTGGAGAGCACCTTGCCTTGTGGGATTACAGTCTAATACAGCTTTCCAATGTAGAAGTCCTTCTGCCAAATGGAACTTAAGATTTTGGGATTTAAGATTTTGTTTGGAGGGTTTATAATTTCTCTTAGACTTCATAAGATATTTTTCATGCTTGAATTGTATGCTAAATCATAACTGATCAGGGCTGCTAATCATTTCTGGCAAGCAGCATATAAATAAATGGGTTGTAGTCAGTCCATGTTAAGGGTTTTGCTCCATTACAAAGTTTTTGAACTCTGTGATAGCCTATTTCAAAGCTAAGAATTCAAGGGAGTGGATAGGGCAATGAAGACTATACTTTGACTGTGCTGACAATCAAACTCTAATTTAAATACAACTTTCAGATCTTTTAGTCTGACATCTATGTGGGAAAAAAAGTTTACCCATATTGGCAGGAATCATGATCAATGCATGGGTTAGGCAGTTGTTTGTTTAAATATTTGAAGGCTTTTTTCACATTTGTCTGCCCATTTATTTCCCAAAGGCTATATCATAGCTGTGTATGTAAACATGGAGGGAGAGCATGTACAATGTGCTTAGCTAACCTAGTTTCCAAATGGAAGAATCTGGGTACCATCTTATGAAAAAGACAAAGTATAGGTCATGACAAGGTCCTGATCTAATTTGGAGCATATACAGAAATTCTGGAGTTGTCAATTTTGCTAATATGTTATGAGGAAATGGACCATTTTTTGTCTGTGGTGTTAAACTGGGTTATATTTAAAACAGCTAAATTTGTTTTGCTGGTCTCCATTCCTGGCTAAGTTCACATGATAAAATAAAGACTAAGCCCTTGGTGGAGAGAATCCATAGACCCTTAACTCCCTACTAGGACTACCAGTATGTGATTTATGAATGCCTCTCCTTGATGTTGCTTTTGTCGTTACTATGTCTCTTCATCTTGTTTTTAAGTTAAAAATAATTAGTGATGCAGATAACCTGGAGTTGATTTGGCTGAACCTCAGGAAAAACCACAGAAACTTTCACTTCCTGGACTGTGTGTGAAGTCAGGGTCTGAGTCCCTGAAAGGCAGAGGGAACCACAGTGATAGGAACACCATACTCAGTTTTGTTGCAGAAATGCAGCCCTGACCAGAACACACCAGTAAGTGCAGAGCCAGTGGGGCAAGGACACTGCTAGATGTGGGCACTTGCAGGAGAGGGGAGCTTTTGGTTTGGGGCTTCTGGTCAAAGGGGAGAGTTAAAGTGAAGCTAGAGGCATCGTCCCTCCCACCCCAAAATTAGATGTGCTTACACTAATACTTCTCATTTTAAAAAAATGAACCAGAAAAGAAGAAATAATCCAACTATAGAAATTTACCATGAGAAAAGGGAAGACTGGATTCACATTCAGAAGAGGATAGAGAAAAAAAAGAGCTCTTTTTTTTAGCCTTTTATTTACAGGTTATATGTATGGGTAACTTTACAGCATTAACAATTGCCAAACTTCTTGTTCCAATTTTTCACCTCTTACCTCCTACCCCCTACCCCAGATGGCAGGATGACCAGTAGATGTTAAATATATTAAAATATAAATTAGATACACAATAAGTATACATGACTAAACTGTTATTTTGCTGTACAAAAGAATCAGATCTGAAATATTGTACAATTAGTTGTGAAGGAAACAAAAATGAGGTTATAAATAGGGATTAATTCAATGTAATGGTTTTTAGTCATCTCCCAGAGTTCTTTTCGATAGTTGGTTCAGTTCATTACTGCTCCATTGGAAATGATTTGGTTGATCTATTGTGAGGATGGCCTGGGTCCATCAGAACTGGTCATCATATAGTATTGTTGTTGAAGTATATAATTCTCCTGGTCCTGCCTATTTCACTCAGCATCAGTTCGTGTAAGTCTCTCCAGGCCTTTCTGAAATCATCCTGTTGGTCATTTCCCAAGAACAGTTATTCCATAGTATTATATACCACAATTTATTCAGCATTCTCCAACGATGGACATCCATTCAGTTTCCAGTTTCTAGCCACTACAAACAGGGCTGCCACAAACATTCCCAAAATAAGGTCCCTTTTCCTTCTTTATAATCTCTTTGGGATATAAGCCCAAATAGTAACATTGTGGATCAAAGGGTTGCAATTTGATAACTTTTTGAGCATAGTTCCAAATACTTCCAAAATGGTTGGATTTGTTCACAAACCCACCAACAATGCATCAATGTCCCAGTTTTCTCCCACATCCCTCCCAATCATCATTATTTTTCCTGTCATCTTAGCCAATCTGACAGGTGTGTAGTGGTATCTTAGAGTTGTCTTAAGATTTTCTGATTAATAATGACTTGGAGCATCTTTTTCATATGACTAGAAATAGTTTCAATTTCTTCATCTGAGAATTGTCTTTCATTCCTTTGAATTTTTCAATTGGAGAATGGCTTGATTTTTTAAAATTAGAGTTAATTTTTATATATTTTGGAAATGGCCTTTTATCAGAACCTTTGACTGTAAAAGTATTTTCCCAGTTTATTTTCCTTCTAATCTTTGCGATTAGTTTTGTTTGTAAAAACCTTTCAGTTTGGTATAGTGGAAATTTTCTATTTTGTGATCAGTAAGATTCTAGTTCTTCTTTAAAATTCCTTCCCTTCCACAGGTCTGAGAGGTAAACTATCCTGTGTTCCTCTTAATTTATTAATAATTTATTCTTTTATGCCTAGGTTGAACCCATTTTGACCTTATCTTGGTGTACAGTGTTAGTGGAAATGCCTAGTTTCCCATATTAGTTTCTGATTTTCCCGAATTTTTGTCAAATAGTAAGTTCTTTCCCAAAAAGTTGGGATCTTTTGGGTTTGTCAAAGCCTAGGTTGCTATAGTTGTTGACTATTTTGTCCCTTTTTACCTAACCTATTCCACATCAACTAATTATTCTAGCCAATACAAAATGGTTTTGTAATTGTGCCTATAATATAATTTTAGATTGGTACATAAGCCACCATCATTTGATTTTTTTTTCATTAATTCCCTTTGAAATTTTGACCTTTTGTTTTTTCCAATGAATTTTGTTGTTATTTTTCTAGGTCATTAAAATAGTTTTTGGGAGTCTGATTGGTATAGATAAATAAATAGATTACTTTTAGGTAATATTGTCATCTTTATTATATTTGCTCGCCCACCAAGGATTTAATATTTTTCCAATTGGTTAGATCAGACTTAATTTGTGTGAAAAGTTCTGTAATTTTGTTTAAAAGTTTTGATTTTCCCTTTGGCAGAAAGATTCCAAATATTTTATATTACGTGTTACTTTAAAGGGAATTTCTCTTTGTAACTCTGACTGTTGAATTTTGTTAGTGATAAATAAGAATGCTGATGACTTATGTGGGTTTATTTTATAACCAGCAACTTTGCTAAAGTTGTGGATTATTTCTAATAACTTTTTAGTAGAATCTCTGGGGTTCTCTAAGTATACCATCATATCGTCGGCAAAGAGTGATAATTTGGTTTCCTCATTGCCTATTCTTATTCCTTTAATCTCTTTCTCAGCTCTTATTGCCAAAGCTAGCATTTCTAATACAATATTAAATAGTAACGGTGATAGTGGGCAACCTTGTTTCACTCCAGAAAAAAGAGCTCTTCTAAATCAAAGACTAAATGGCTCCCTACCCAAAGAAAATTTGTAGAAGAACTCAAAAATATCATATCCATCAAAATTATCCATAATATTGAATAAAAAAGGATAGTCAATGAACTTGCTGATTTTTCAGAACTTTCAATCAAAGCTGAACTCAATAGAAAGTTTAACATATAAGAGCTAATATTAAAAATCACTTTCAAGGAACTTAAAATTTATGAACAAATGATTTATGGTTTTTACATGGAAATGCATACCATATATTTAAGACTGACATTAGCAATTGAGTAGCTCAAAACAAAAAGTGGAGCATAGTTGAATATGATCTGACTCTAAAAGCAAAATCATCTAGAAAAAGGTAAAAATAGTAATTATGCTATACAAATGAGGTGCAGAGGAAGAATAGACTCAGAAATATTAGAAGGGGAGGGAAAGCTCATAGTTCTTAAAACTTACATCAGGAAATAGGCAGTACACACACACACATATGTACTATACATACCATTAAGTATATAGCACCCTCTAAAAATCTCTAAATAAATAAATAAGGGAAGATGAATGGACAGAGGGAGGGGCAAAACATGGGGAAAGAAGACAAGAGAGGAATTTAAAGATGGGGGAAGTTAAGTAACAGCAAGGCAAGTCAAGGAGCAGAGTTAAAACAGAAGGGTTAGCAAGGATAGGAAAGAAGAGATGATATACAAACACTACAATAAGGATCATGAGTAGAAATTGTTTTTTAAAAAGTAAGGCTAGTATTCATTGATCTTAGACAAAGTCAAATTTAAAGATTCAATTAAGAGAGAAATATACATTATATGCTAGCCATACTAATATTGTTTTAGATACATGTTTGTCTATGGGTAAATGGGTCTGTGTGTGTGTTTATGTGTGTGTAAATAGGTATGCTTTTTGTTCTATGTATGTGTGCATATATATATATATATATATGTATATATATATATATAGATAGATATAGATATATACGTGTGTATGTATATATCTATATGTATATATATAAAATATATCTGTGCTTAACTATAACCTACTTGGGGGAGATACAAGGAATGAAAGGAGAAAAAAGGAATAAAATTTTAAAAGTGTACAGCAGAAAACAAAAGAACAACTTACAAGGAAGCAAGGAAAAATCGACATTCATGAAGACAATGATTTCTACTATTACATATCCTTTTTTAATTGGTAGTTTATTGTTAAATGATTTGAATACTTTGCTGTTCTGCTGGGAACATGACAACATTTTGTTTAATTTTTTAAATTAAAGCTTTTTTATTTACAAAGCATATGCGTAGGTAATTTTTCCAACCCTTGCATAACCTTTTATTGCAAATTTTCCCCTCCTTCCCCCCACCCTCTTCCTAGCTGGCAGGTAGTCCAGTACATGTTAAATATATTGAAATACATGTTAGATCATATATATATACTTATACAATTATCTTGTTGTGCAAGAAAAATAAGATCAAGAAGAAAGAAAAAGAAAGACTGAGAAAGAAAATACAATGTAAGCAAATAACAACAGAGAGAGTGAGAAGGCTATGTTGTGTTCCATACTCTGTTTCCACGGTTCTCTCTCTGGGTGTAGATGGCTCTCTTCGTCAATGAACAAGTGGAACTGGTTTGAATCATCTCAATATCATTTTGTTTAGTTTTATTTTCCTTTTCTGTCTTTCTTTTTTCTATTTTGTTTTTTTTAAATAAACAGGAAATTTAAAAAAATCATCTTTTGGATGAATAAAGTTATTCAAAATTTTAATAATAACAACATTTTAAAAATAATTATAACTTTTTATTGACAGAACCCATGCCAGGGTAATTTTTTACATTATCCCTTGCACTCACTTCTGTTCCGACTTTTCCCCTCCCTCTCTTCACCCCCTTCCCCAGATGGCAAGCAGTCCTATACATGTTAAATATGTCACAGTATATCCTAGAACAATATATGTGTCAAGAACTTAATAGTTCTCTTGTTGCACTGGATTCAGAAGGTAAAAATAACCCAGGAAGAAAAACAAAAATGCAAACAGTTTGCATTCATTTCCCAGTGTTCTTTGAGTGTAGCTGCTTTTGTCCATCATTGATCAATTGGAACTGAATTAGATCTTCTCTTTGTTGAAGAAATCCACTTCCATCAGACTACATCCTCATATAGTATCGATAACAACATATTTTAACAAACTCATGATAATAATCACCAAATTCCAAAAAAGTTCTTGTTTTCAAAATTTTATGGGTATGGACTTTTATCTTCTTTGAGTCAATGTTCTTACCTTGTAAGAAGACAATATGATCTACAGCCTCAATAAAAGTGCCAAAACTTTGGCATTTATCAATTGACAGCTTCAGGCCAGCTTCTTCCAATCTATCTAACACGTTCATCAGTTGTTTATGTTCTTCTAGCATCTTACCAAAGATTATGAAATCTTCTAAGTACCCTAACAATTTTAGCCACATCATTCCAACTATTTGCTACATTAACCATTGAAAAGCATCTAATATTGTTGAGATGCCTTCACCTTATACTCAAACTGGAAAAAAAAAATCCATCTAGACAGATGAAAACAATCTTATTATTTTCCTTGTTATTTGTCTTTCATTTTTCAAAGAGGGCCACTGACCTCACAGGATGATGATTCATATGTAAACTATATTTAAGTGAGACAAAGATGAGCAAAGTAGTTACTCTAACTCTTTCTTTAAGAGTCATTGAAATCAAGGGCAAAACAAAAGTCAAGATGATGATGGCCTTGGATGCAGTAAGTGACCTTGACATCTTTGATAGTGTCATTCCATAGTGCTTGCTTTAGCCTCCTTTGTGACCATTGGTACAAATTATTCTTGTTCCTCTCTTTTCTGCCTAGGAAAGTCTTCATAAGTTTGGAGTAGACACCCCTTTATCTCACCAAAACGTTTAAGGTTCATCTGTTAACCTTAATTAGGTATAGGTTATCTGCCAAGATGATTTACTGGGGTGTAGCTGCTATACATGCTACAACTACTTAGAGTCACAGGGGAGTCAAGTGCCAGAATGGACAACAAAAGTGGAAGAGTATCCCTGCAAAGATCTCAAGCAAGTTCTCATACCGGAAATACTCCTTCTCTTTGAAAACTCCATAGATACCCATCTTCCTTACACAGCAATCTTGTAATATTTCCTGTACAAGTTCAAGATTGAAATTCACTTACTGGTTTCCAGACAACTCAGGGTATCTTGCAAACAAAGTACAGTGTGTGTGTGTTGTTTTTCAGAGTTCATAGTCAACATTCATTCTTATTTAGACACAACCACTCTGCATTAGAGTGATTCTCTGATAATGCCATTAATCGGCATTTCTTTGAGATGGTTTCTGAGGTCATCCATCATTGTCAGAGAAACCCTCTTAAATCTTACTATGAATGTTAAAAATTGATAAGCTGGATTCTGTGGGCTGAACTTTAATCACATCACACCCAATCAAGGATTGGGTTGAAATCTGCTGATTTCAACATTACCCTAAAATTCCAAAAAAATTTTAATACTAAAACATCCCTAAAGTAAAATACCTCAGGATCCAGTTAAGAGCTTTAACTGTCAGAGATTTTGTCATGTTTACCAGTATCTCTATCTTGTTGTACATAGTCTGCAGGAATGGTAAAGATGTACAGATATTAAATCCTAATTTGTCATCAGAAATATCTTAATAAAATTTGGAAAAATAACTAGAATTAGTCTCTGTCAATGTTGACAGGAATGTTGGAGATCCTGGACATACTAGGGACAGAGTGTCCACTTTCCTATTGACATCAACAAATTCCTTAGAGAATCTCAATGTACCCTGCTGTATTGTAGATGTGAATAATCTTGCTACTCAAATTACTAGGTTCAGTTTTTGTCATAATTTTTAAAAGAATTTTCTTCAATATCTGTGAGAATGTATTAGAAAGTAATAATAACAGTTTGAAATTTTCTGTAGAAGACAATATCACAGCCACATTTTTTATTTTTAAAGCACCTCATTAAGACTCCAAATGAAATAATTCCACAAGAAATTGGTGATGAGATCTTCACTAATCTTGCCTAGGTTTTCCAAAGCTGAAAAATAAGATATTAACTCTTCTTCCCTCCCCCACAACACACAGATTATTTTAATGGTATTTTCCCACATTGCATGTAAAACCAACTTTAGAAATTCATTTCTTTTGTATTTTTTATTAAAGTTTTTTTTTTATTTTTCAAAACAAATGCTTGGAAAATTCTTCAACATTAGCCCTTGCAAAACCCTGTGTTCCAATTTTCCCACCCTTCTCCCAAGTCCTCCCCTAGATGACAAGTAGTCATATGTTAGACATAGTAGAAATATATGTTAAATCCAATATATGTATACACATTTATACAATTATCGTGCCACACGAGAAAAAGAATGAAGCAAAATAAAATGCATGCAAACAACAAAAAGAGTGAAAACACTATGTTGTGAACCACACTCAGTTCTCACAGTCTTCCCTCTGTGTATAGTTGACTTTCTACATCACTGAACAATTGGGATTGGCCTGAATCATCTCATTGTTGAAGAAAGCCAAGTCCATCAGAATTGATCATTATATAATTTTGTTGCTGTGTATAATGATCTCCTGGTTTTGCAACTTTCACTTACCATCAGTTCATGTAAGTCTCTCCAGGCCTCTCTGAAATCATCCTGTTTGTCTTTTCTTACAAAACAATAATATTCCATAACATTCATTAACCATAATTTATTCAGCCATTCTCCAATTGATGGGTATCCATTCATTTCCAGTTTTTTGCCACTACAAAAAAAAAAAAAAAAAAGATTGTCACAAACACAGAAATTCATTTTTAAAAAATTTTGAGTTTCTAATTTTTCTCCCTTACTCCCCTGCTTCTGGTATAAGACAGTACACATTTTGATATAGACTATGTACAATCATGTGAAACACATTTATAGATTTTTCATGTTGTATAAGAAGAAACAGAAAAAATAAAACACTTTAATAAAAAAATGAAAATAGTATGCTTTGATTTGCATTCAGACTACATTAGTTCTTAAGTTGTGGATAGCATTTTCTATCATTAATCTTTTTAAATAATACATCATCTTTTGTACAATTTACTTCTTATTTTTGGCACTGGTATAGTAAATGTGTATATCGCTCTTATCAAAATTATGGTAGATAAAGATGGTGATTCTATAATTCTAATGATTACCTAACGGCGTATTCTTAGGTTAGGCCTTCATGTTCTACAAAATTAGTCCTTTACCTCTCTAAAAAGAATAATTTTGTGCATTCTTCACTTTTTCATTGTATTAGTTCTGAGTCCATGTTTATAGATCTGCAGAGCTGGACAGTGACCAACTGGTCAATTCTTCATCATAAACTGGTCCATTGAGATTAGAGGTTTATTTCATTTCACACAATAATGGCAATAGACAAGTCTCACTGAGAAGAACAGGGAGAAGCATGCTATCTGCTGACATGAGTTCAATTTTGTGTCATGTTCCTATATCCTTTTATGATGCTCAGTAAAGGTACAATTAGCATTATTTTGAGAAAGTTCAAGAGAAGACAAATCTAGAGCCCATGGCTCCTCAAAATTAAATTTACTCAGTGATTATGTGATGAAGGTTTGAACTGGGCTGCAATGGGAATGTAAAGAAACAAAAGTATGTGAGTGTCATTTGAAATGGAACTATATAACTTGGCAATTCAATTTAGATAAAAGGAATGAAGAAGAGAAGAGTTGGAGAGAGGAAGATTTGTGCTGCTGACTATAAGCTGGGACTTTGCCCAGTTTGACTATTGATTATCTTCTTTCCCCTTCTGTGAAGTCATGATAAGATCTAAATGAAAAAAGGGAAGAGTAAAAGATCACTTTTAAGGTTATGAATGAATGTGTGTGGGTGTGTGGTCACGTGCACACTTATGCTTATGGGAGAATAGTGGTGCTATGGATAAAAATAGAAAATTTAGGAGGGGACTTCTTTTTTAAAGAGGAAATTATTAATTTCTATTTGGGACATGCTGGATTAGAAATGATTATAGTATTTTGGAGTGGAGATATGCTGGACAGTATTGCTATCTTATGGTCTACAGGGGCATGGGGAGTCAGACATGAATAACAAGGTCCTAGAGACATAAATTTGATAGTCATGAGATAGAATTGGTGCAAAGGGGGGAAATGTGCCAATAGAAAAAAAATTTTGACAAGAAATCAGTTAGTGGGGGACAGCTAGGTGGCACAATGGATAGAGCACCAGTCCTGTAGTCAGGAGGACCTGAGTTCAAATCTGGCCTCAGACACTTAACATTTCTTAGCTGTGTGACCCTGGGCAAGTCACTTAACCCTAATTGTCTCAGCCAAAAAAAAAAAAAGGAAAAAGGAAAAAGAATCAGTTGGTGAACTTCAAGTGTTTAGATTTCACAAAGCAGTTGGGTAGACACCAATCAACCAGTCAATAAACGTTCATTAAGTGGGTACTATATACAAGGCATTGTGGTAAGCACTAGGTTATTTTACTTATATAGGCTGTATAGTACTTATATAGTTTAAGGGAAGAATGCATGGTGAGAAAATGGAACTTATATAGTGTTAAAGTTCAAGGGAAAGGGAAATATTACAGGTTTGAAAAAGAGTAAAAATAGCTAGTGGAGAAGAAAGAACTGAAGATATTGAACAGAGATATCAAATCCAGAATGTTTGGGATTCAGAGCACAAATGAAATAATTTTAGAAAGCCAGTTTTCCCTCTGAGATTGGAAAAAAAAGAAAAAATAGATATGGCATGAAAAAAATAGATCCTAGAGTTGGAAGGAACCATAGAAGCTATATAGTCCAATTGCTGAAATATATAGTTAACACTGACAAGTAGTTCTTGAACCTCTGTTTAAATGTTTTTGGCAATAGCGTTCAAATGAGGAGAATAAGGAAATTTCTGAAAACAAGGGCATCACTTAGAATTTTATCATCACTCTCCAGCAGCTGGGAAAATACTAAATTAGCATTTTATCATTACAGAATCATTCTATGAATAATTTTAGAGAATTTCTTATATCATTCTGTTAACACTAATTGTTGATTTCTGAAGCTGGTACACTTGAACTCTCCTCTTTTTCTGGATCTTCTGAAAAGAAAAGAAAGCACATGAAATTAGGAAAATGAGTTAACAACATCTCTTTAGGGCAACTAGTTGGCACATCGGGTAAAATACCAGGTCTGGAGTGTAGAAGGATCATCTTTGTGATTTCAAATCTGGCTTTATACACTTACTAGCTAAGTGATGTTGGGTAAGTTACTTAACTTTGTTTACCTCAGTTACTCATTTATAAACTGAACTAGAGAAGGCAATGAAAAATCATTCCAGTAACTCTACCAAAAAAAACCCCAAATTGGTCACAGAGTCAGATGGAACTATACAACAACAACAAAAATATTGATCTCTCTTGTAAGAATCTGTCCTCCTAACAGTTCAAGTCAAACAATTTCTCTTGGAGCAGTCTATCTTCTGAAAGTCACTAAGGATTATTTCCAAACCAATTCTTTCATCTTTGTCTTAGCTTCAGTCATTGAGACATTTTTAGTCTTCTCAAAGAACTAGTGGGCATGTCTACTTCCATTATAAATTGTTTACCCCGTAAATTTATCAAGCTAATAAGAAAAATTATTGATGAACTCTTTTTAAGTATATATCTGAGACAGAGCAAGAATTAAGGTTTTTGTTTCACAAAGAATAAGAGAAAAGAAAGTCTTTATTCCAATAAACCAGCCAAGTGACTATATCATAATTCTCATTAAAAAATGTAATGTTACATAGTTAGATGGACTGGGAACTGATTGAATTATCCAGTTCCTTAAGTAGTCAAAAATGAGTTTTTAATGGACTTACGAGATCTTGGCCTGGACCTGAAATTATTTACAATTTTTATCAAGGACTTTATCAAGGACATTTATCAAGGACTAGCATAGACGGCACATGTAAAATTTGTGAAGGATACAAAGCTGGGAGGAATACCAAGTAAATTAAATGAAAGAATATCCAAATAGTTTTCAATAGGCTGACTCTAATAAAATGAAATTTAATAGAAATAAATGCAAAGTCCTAACCTTAAGTTAAAAAAGTCAATATCTTAAGAAGAAGGCATGGTTACACTAATAGTTCTTGTAAAAATAAAATCGGGAAATTTAGCTCAATATGAGTTAAGTACAACATTGCAACTTCTCTTTCTCCTTTGTCTTCCCTCCCCATCTCTCCAAAATAGGAAATGATAATAGCTAGTAATAACTTAGGCAGCTAGATGGTTCAATAGAATAATAGACCGGAAGTCAGGAAGATTCATCTTTCTAATTTCAAATCAAGCTTCAGACACTTACTATTTGTGTTATCCTAAACAATCCTTTAACTCTGTCTCCATTTTCTCCTCTGCAAAATGAATTGAAGAAGGAAATGGTAAACTACTCCAGTATCTCTGCCAAGAAAACCCTATATAGGACCACAAAGAATAAGGCATGATTGAAGAACAGCTAAACAACAACAAAAACTTAGGACAGACAGAAAACCTCAATGAGGTCATGAAGAGTTGGACATGATTGAAGTGACTGGATAACAACAATAATAATAGTCTATATTAAGAAAAGAATAGTATCAAATGAGAGAAGTTCTAGCTCCACTTTGTTACATTTTAGGAAAAACAATTGCAAACTGGAGAAATTCTGAAGGACAACCCATATAGTGAAAGTCATTGAAAATGTTTCATACAAGGTTTATTGAAGCAATTGGAAATGCTTTATTTGGGATTGTAGGGATGTAGCTGATAGTTGTCTTCAGACATAAGAAGAGCTCTCCTGTGGAAAAGGAATCAAATTTGTTCTGCTTGGCCCTGTAGAGCAGATCTAAAGTATAAAGATAAATGTCACAGAGTTAGACATTAGCTTCCTAACAATAAGAACTATACAGAAAAGGAATGGCCAATCTGGGTACTCATCTCTCCCTGGAATGAATATTAAATTGTTTACTAGCTGTGTTGCAGAATGGATCTTTTTTCAGCTGTAAGTTAGCTAGATTGTCTCTGAGGTTCTTTCCAGTTCTAAAGTTTGGATTCTGGGATTCTGGAACTAAATATAAAGTCCTTCATAGCAACTCTCCACATTTTGATTGAATAAAGGTGTCTATGACATCTAAAAGTTTGAGAAAATTTATCCATTATTTAGGTTGAGAATGTTTTAAGTTTGCAATTTAGTAATATTTCTGAAGAATTGAATAAGAATTTTTTATTGTTATGCTCCGCACTTTGTGAAACATAATGATATTTAGTATTAATTGTGCAAACTGGTCTTTGTTATTAAGCAAATAAGAACAAATAAGAAAATAAAAAGGGTAGAAGAAACAATAGTACTCAAAGTGGACATAGGTCCATATAGTATACATTTATAATTGTATATAAAATACATTAGACAACAAGATATTATATTTCTTAGATTTATCCCCAATATTTTCCTTTTTCTGAAAGGAATGTGGTATATTTACAAAATGATTTATCTACAGGGCCCACACTAATATATCACCACTTTAAAAATTTGCTCCATATGACTGTAGTTGTACCCACATACCACAGGAGAGCAAACCTTTTTAATATATGAAGCCTGTCAATGTTAGTCAAGTGATTTGTAATGCTTTTTCTTAAATATTGATTTTTTTCAAATTCAATTTTTATTGATTTCTCTTAAATATTAATCATTCCTAATGACAGCTTAAAAAATAGGTCTATCCTATTGAACATTCTTACCAACTATTCCTTGTAGAAATATAGGACACTTTCAGTAGACTTCAGATAAACCCAACACAAATATATGGCTTTTTCATTTAGAGATTTAATATCTTAAATCAAAATTTTATTTGTAATGAATCATGTGCCAATGCAAAACACTACTAGAGGCTGTTCAGTTTCTTAGAGCACAATGTAAGGCAAGATGAAAACTCTAGTTAGTTTAACTTCCATTAAAAAATTAGGTCTGGTCCTTTAGGAGATCTTCATATAGTAATGACAACAAATAATCAGTCATTCTGGTCCATGGAATTTTTTAAAATGCAAAATAATTAATAATGCTTGGAGAGATCATAGAAATTTTTATTTTTAGTGGAAATAATAATTATAATGAATATTTACATTTAGCTTTTTTATTGGAACTCAGTTCCTATAAGAGGACAAATTTAATAATAATAATAGGAAAATCATTATGATCATTAAATATTAAGATAATATTCAACCTTAAAGAGAAAGGCACTCCATATGAGCCCCAATTTGAAAACAGAATATGCTCAATTAAAAAAAAATCTATGACTCTATTTTCTTGATTTTCCATCTCTACCTACTCTCAATTTTTTTCCCCACTTCCTTCAGCCCTAAACCTATGAGTGCTCCAAGGTTCTTCAGGCAATTTTCTTTTCTTTCTGTCTCTCTAAATTCTATCTCTTGGTGATTTTATCCACTCCTTTCATTTTAATTATCTCATCTATGTATATGATTTCATATCTAGCCTTTTCTCCAGAGTTTCAGTGCTGCGTTTACCATTTACTTCCTTCAATCTGCTTCTAAAAGTTTGACCACCATTCTCCCTTTTCTCCTTCCCTTTTTTTCCCTCTCTTCTCTCCTTCCTTTTTCTCTCTTTATTCCCTTCTTTCCCTCTTTCCCTTTCTTCCTTCTCTCTTTCCCTTCTCTTCCTTTCCAACCCTTTTTTCCCCCTTTCTTTCCCTTTTTTCCTTCCTTTCCTATTTTCCTACTCCTATGGAGTTTACATTCTACTGGAGATAAAACAATGTGTACACAGATTAATAAATATAAAATACAACCAAAATAACATGAGGACTCCCTAAAAATCGGAAGGATCAGAAAAGAGCTAATGTAGTAGATGTTACTTGATATGAAATCACCTTTGACTAATAAAGTAGCCTGTCATGACTGAGAAGAGAAGACAGAAAGGAATCAAACTAGGAAAACTAGACAGCTATTTAGTGATGCCATGAACCGGAGTCAGAAACACCTGAATTCAAACCTAGCCTCAGATACTTTCTAACTTTGAGAATCTGAGTAAGTTACTTAACTTGCCTGCCTTAATTTCCTCAGCTTTGGCAACTGGTGGATCAGTATATTCCTACTGATTACTGATTTTTCCCATATTAGAAAATGAGTACCTTACAAACCAAAGTTTTAGAAATGGAAAGTTGTTGTGTTGTATTGTGGGAGTCCTCTGGAAATTAAAATGTAGTAGTAGGAGATAGATATGGACACTAAAAACTTCAGGGCTTAGTTTCAAAAAAAACCTTTACATAATCTGGTCCTAACTTTATGTTTATTGGACTTATTTATTAGAGGAAGAGGAGGAGGAGGAGGAGGAGTTCAGACAAGCTAACCTTACCCCTTACATATGGCATTCCTTTTCCTGCCTTAGTAAATGTTGTACCCATGACCGGAATATAACCCCTCCTTTCTTCTTCCTCTTAGAAATCCTGGCTTCCTTAAAACCTTAGGTCAAACTCCACCTTCATATGAGACCTTTATCTTTTTTTTTTATTTATTTATAGCTTTTTGTTGATAAAACATATGCATGGGCAATTTTTCAACATTGACTCTTGAAAAAAATTCAGTTCCAACTTTTTCCCTCCTTCCATCTACCCCCTCACCTAGGTGGCAGGCAGTCTCATATATGTTGAACATGTATATATTAAATACAATATATGTATGGATATTTATACAGTTATCTTGCTGCACAAGAAAAATCAGATTTAGAAAGAAGGTAAAAAATAACCTGGGAAGAAAAACAAAAATGCAAAACAAACTAACAAAAGATTTGCTATTTTGGGTCCCTCAATTCCCTTCTTTCCTTTAGCTGGTTCTTATTATCTCCATTAGAACATTTTATTTTATTGTTGAAATAAGCCACTTCCTTAAATTATCCCAATTTTTTTAATTACTCCCTAGTTCGCTCATTTTTACATATTATTAAATCTTAAGTTTTTTATTCATCCTGCCAAAATTTTTTAAAAGGAATAAAAATAACCTTTCTTTTTCCCCAAACGGAGGAATCTCCTTCTCACCTCAATTTTAGGTATTTGGGGGGGCAAGGTGGCCATGGAACTGGATTTGGAAAGGAAAACCGCTTCTTGAATTTCAATAGGAAATTTCCTAGTCTGTATTTCTGATCATCAGTTAAATCTTTTACCTCTTTTTCCTGTAAAATTTAAAGAAGAAAATAAACCCTTTCCTTCTTTCCAAGAAAACCCCTTATTTACCTAAAAGAAGAAAGGGGAGAAAAAGGGGTAAATTAATCAATGAAGAAAAAAAAGTCTATTCAATTAGGGAGAAAGGGGATGAACAGTGTTAACTTTACCTCAATTTTTCAATAAATGAATTAAAAAAAGATGAAACTTCCTACCCTTGGGGAAAAACAAAAGGGGATAATAGAAGGGAAAAATAAGGAAGAATAAAAAAGGGGAAAGGGAGAAAGGGGGGTTGTTTGGGGAATGGTTCAAACAAAAACACTGGGAGGAGGAAAGGAGGGAAAGGAAAGAAAAGATAAAAGGGAAAAAAAAAACCCGGAAATACAAAGTTAGAAATTTTAATTGTAAATGTGAATAGGATGAATTCTCTCATACAATGGAAACAATAGCTGGTTAAAATCAGAATCTAAATATGTTGTTTACAAAAACATTTGGGCAGAGCCAAGATGGGGAAAAAACACGTGACTTTTAAGCTCTTCTCTTACCCTCTTTATCAATATTATATCGAGCCTCAAAAATAGTCTTGTCTGCAATTCGTAAAAAAGGGGAACAACTCACCCGGCCCGGAAAATCTGCAGTCTCCCGGTTGGTTCAGGGCCGGGGAGTTGGCGCCGCGGGGAGAGGGTGGGTTCGAGGAGGTCTCAAACCGAAGTGAAACCAGATTCCAGCACAAGCGCAGCCCAAACCCCCCAGTGGGGCTTTTCCTTGGGGCAGTTGTGATCCTGCACAGCAGGAGGACACAGCCCAGGTTACCAATCTGCGCAGTGGGGACTCGGCGGGGTCAGCTTTTCCGGGCCGATTTGCATTGGGCAGGGACACTGGGGCAGGTTCGGCGGTCTGCAGTCTGGGTTGCAGTCCGTCCGCTCCCTAATCTCACAGTTCCCGAGGCTCCGGCCTGGGGCAGTGACACTTTTCTTTAGTCTCAGCCGGGGGCTCGCTAACCCCCACCCTACTAAGCGGTTTGATGCTCAATGTGAATCCACTTCCTGTTGGGGGAAGGCTCTCCTCAGAGCACTCCCATCCTCGGGCCGGAAATCTGTTTACATCTTTCCCTGCTCTGCAGGAGGAAGCTGGAACCCCTTGCCTGGGAGACCTACCCCTAAAGGCTTTAAAACATGAATAAAAAAGAAAAGAACGATCGACAGCTTCTATGCAGAAAAGGCGGTCAAAAACCTGAAGGATTTCAAACACAAAAATAAATCAACGTCTCCTTTACTTGATTTCATGAAGAGCAAAAGGTTCAAAGGGGTTAGAAGATAAATGGGGAAAGGAAAGAAAGCCTTACAAGGAGCAACAACCCCAAATACAGTTGGAAAAAGTAAAAATCTGGGTAAAATTGTGGGTTTGGAAAAAAAAAAATTCACTAGAAAGTGGTTTAATTGGAAAGAAAAACTCCCAAGAAATGGATCCCGTGGTTGGGAAAAACAAAGAACAAAAGAAAGTAGGATCTGTGAATTGGAAAAGAAAATAATTCACTAAAAAAAATTAGTGAAATGGCAAGATAAAACAATTTTAAAAACTCAATTGGACTTACAGAAAGAAAAAAAAGCTAATGAAGAAAATAATTCTTTAAAAATTAGAACTGAACAAATAGAAACTAATGATTTTGAGACAAAAATCATCAAACAAAAAAAAAAAAATGACAAACTGGAAAAAACCAAGAATTATCTCTTGCAAAAACGACAGACTTGGAAAATAGATCTGGGCGATAATCTGAGGATTATTGGACTTTCTGAAAACTATGATGAAAAAAAGGGCCTGATACTATTTTATAAGAAATCATCAAAGAACTCCCAGATGTAATAGAATCAGAAGGTAAAATAGGCATTGAAAAAATTCATTGAACACCTTCTGAAAGAGACCCTAAAAAAAAACCCAAAAATATTGTGGAAAATTTCAGAACTTCGATTGGGAAAAATTTTACAACAGCCAAAAAAAAACCATTTAAATCCAGGGTCAATAGGATCACCCCAAATCGGCTTCCTCTACATTAAAGGGAAAAGAAAGGGCCTGGAATATGATATTCCAAAGGCACAAGAACGAGTAGCCAGAATAAACTACCCAGCTAAGCGGCATTTTCTTCAGGGAAGAAGATGGACTTTTAAACAAATGAATTCATTTGTTTCTGAAGAAAAAAACAAACTAAAAAAAATTTGATCTCCAAGCATAGAACTCAAGAGATGCAGAAAATAAAAATAAATCTTAGAATTTATTTCTGTTGGATTAAAAGAATACTTATAATTTGATTTCTGATATAACATAAAAAGGGAGTAGATATGGAAAGGATGATGGCAGAATAAGGTGGGAAGGAGGGATAAAAAAACCATCCCAAAGAGGCTAAGGGGAAACTTCTATCGAAATTTAAGGGGGAGAACATTGGTGAATCTTACTCTCATCGAGTTACTCAAAAGAAAAATAATTGACATTTGTTTTAGAAAATTCTCTGTCGCCTCTTAAAAAGGGGGGAGGAAAAGGGAAAAAATTAAAAGGAAGGGAAAACTCAAAGGGGGAGGAAGGATTATAAAGGATAAAATATCATGATAAAGCAGGTATAAGTTTAAAGGGGAAAGAGGGGTTGGGGAGGCAAGAAAAGTAAAGCACAATCTGGGGTTTTTGGATGGCAGGAAAACAGATTTAATAATTCAACCAAAAGTGAATGGGATAACTCCCAAAAGGAGGGAAATAGCAGACTGGATCAAAAGTCAGAACCCTACAATATTTGTTTAAAAACACATTTAAAGCAGGGGAAATATAGGTAAAGCTAAAAGGCTGGGCAAAATCTTTATGCTTCAGATGAAGTCAAAAAGCGGGGTACCTCCTTAGATCAAAAAAGTAAAAATTGATCTAATTAAAAGGATAAGGAAAAACCATCCCTAAATTTAAATAAACAACGAGCAATATCAATATTAAACATATATGGTGGTAACTCAACTTCCCAAAGGAAGTTAAGAGAGTTGCAAAGAAATAGACAACAAAACTGTAATAGTAGGAGATCTCCCTTGCACCTCAGTTAACAAATCAAAACAAAACAAATAAGAAAGAAATTAAAAAGTAAATAGAATATTAGAAAAATTAGGTATTTGGATCTTTGGAAAATTGAAAGGAGATGAAGGGAATATACTTTCTTCTCGCAGTTCATGGAACCTATTCAAAAATTGACCATATATTGGAATAAGACCTCAAAATTAAAGGAAAAAGCGAAATGTAAATGCTTTCTTTTCAGATCTGATGCAATAAAAACTACATTCAACAAAAAGTTAGGGAAATAGACCAAAAGAATTGGAAACTAAACAATCTCATCTTAAAGAATGATTGGGTGAACACAAATTATAGAACAATTAATAATTTCACTCAAGATAATGACAATGATGGGAAATCATCAAATTTGTGGGATGCAGCCAAACGGAATAAGGAATTTTTATCTGACACTTGAATAAAACAGAAAGAAAAGATTAATGGTTGGGCGCAACTAAAAACTAAAAAGACCAATTAAAACCCCAATCAAATACTAAATTAAATTTAAAATTAAGGAGAAATTAAAAAATATTGAAAGTAAAAACTATTGAACTAATTAATAAAACAGAGTTGGTTCTTGGAAAAAGCCAATAAAATAGATAAGCCTTTTTAAATCTGATTAGAAAAGGGAGGAAAATGAAATTAGTAGTCTTAAAAATGAAAGGAAACTTTCCACCAATGAAGAAATTAAAAATAATAAGGGAGTTATTTTGCTCAACTTTATGCCTAAATTTATAACCTAATGAAATGGTACCTTCCAAAATGCTTAGAACTAAAGAGGAGGGTAAATTGTGAATAGTCCCATTTGAAAAAAATAGAACGGCAATTAAACAACTCCCTGAAAAAAATCCCCAGGACCAGATGGTTCAGGAATTTTACCAAACATTTAAAGAACAATTGGCCCCAATCTATATAAATTATTTGATAAAATAGGGTGAAGGGTCCTACTAAATTCCTTCTATGACACAACAGGTACTGATACCTAAACCAGGTGGCTGAAACAGAGAAAGAAATTAGACCAATCTCCCTAATGAATATTGATCAAAATCTTAAAAAGATATTAGCAAAAGACTACAGAAAATCATTCAAGATAATACAGTATGATCAAGTAGGATTTATACCAGGAATGCAGGGTGGTTCAATAGGAAAACTATCAATATAATTGGGTTTAATAAAATTAAAAAAACCATATGATCATCTCAATAGATGCAGAAAAGCATTTATAAAATCCAACATCCATTCTATTAAAAACCGAGTATAAAAAATGGACTTTTTTAAAATAATCAGCAGCATCTATTTAAAACCATATAAGCATCATTTAATGGAGACAAACCAACCTTCCAATAAGATCTGGGTGAAACAAGGTTGCCCACTATCACCGTTATATTTTTTTTATTAGAAACGCTAGCTATGAATAAGAGCTGAGAAAGTTAAAGGAATAAGAATGGGCTGAGGAAGCCAAATTATCACTCTTTGCCGTGCATGATAGTATATTAGAGAACCCCAAATTTGCTAAAAGTTTAGAAATAATCCACAACTTTAGCAAAGTGGCTGGTTATAAAATAAACCCCATAAGTCATCAGCATTCTTATATATCACTAACAAAATCCAACAGTCAGAGTTACAAAGAAATTCCATTTAAATAACTATATAATATAAAAGTTAGGAATTATTAAGGAAAATAAAACTTTATAGCAAAATCAGACCCCACTTTTTCACACAAATTAAGCTGATCTAAAATTGGAAAAAAAAATGCCTTGGTGGGGGGCAAAATTAAAAAATGACAATATTACCAAAAACTATTTATTTGGCTAAAATAGATCCCAAAATATTTTAATGACCAAAAAAAATAACAACAAAGTTCTTGGAAAACAAAGGTCCCAAAATTTTTAGGGAATTTGAAAAAAATAAATGTTTGGGGGACGACTAAATTATAAATATGACAGATTACCAAAATTTGGTATTGGCTAAGGAATAAATTATTATATGGAATGATTATTCAAGGGATAAAAAGTCAACAAAAGAACAGTTTTGACAAAAAAAAGATCCCAACTTTTGGGAAAGTTTTTTGAAAAAATGCGGAAAAGGGAAACAATACGAAATACATGATCCTATAAACCCTCCCAAAAAAATAAAAATTTTAACCCAAAAAAAATAAATTATTAAAAATTAAGGGAACAAGGAATTTATCTCAGATGGGAAGAAACTTTTTAAAAGAAACGATCTTATATCAAAAATAGAAAATTTCAATACCAAACTGAAAATTTTGGACAAAAAAACTAATGAGGTTGAAGGGAAACAAAACTGGGAAAATATTTTTTGTGGTTTGAAAACCCATTTAAAATATTTGGGAATTAACTCAATTTATAAAAATCAAGCCTTTCCCAATTAAAATGGTCAAAGGATATAAAGAAACCGATGGAAAGAAATTGAAATTTTTAGTCCTGAAAAAAGATGTCCAAGTTTATTAATAGAGAAATGAAATTAAAACTTAAGAAATACCACTAATTCAGAGGCTAATACAGGAAAAATTGATGATTGGGAGGGATTTTAAAAAACTAAATTGATGCATTGTTTTGGATTTGGAACGAATCCAACCATTTTTGGAGAGTTTGGAATAGCTAAAGTTATCCCAAACTGTGATACCCTTTGACCAACATGTTACTCTATTATATCCCAAAGAGATTATAAGAAGGAAAGGGACCTTTTCACGAATGTTTGTGGGCAGCCCTTTTTTTTTTTAAAAAGGAACTGAATGGTGTAAAGGGTTTGGGAAAAATTGAAAAATTTGGATTGTTATGGAAATTATTTTCTGTAAAATAAAAGGATAATTTAAAAGGGGAGGATTACAAAATGGGTAAAGGCAGGCCGGAGAAATTTATCTTCAAAACAATAAAAGAGAAGCGAGGATGGATCCTAAACGAATCAACAAACAAATGGACAGTAAAAATAACTAGTTGCCCAAAAGAACTTAGATAAAAACCATTACAAAATTCCCAATTATAATCAACCTGATTTTGACCTTAAAGCAAACAAATTCAGGTCTACTTTTCCCACAAAATAAAATTTGGCAAATAAAAGGGACAATTTATTTTTAAAATTTAACATTACTGACCGATCAGGGGAAAGGGGTTTAAAGGGAAAAATTAACAAATTTCAATTGTTTGCTTAAATTACCCATTAATACCTGAAATAAAAGGCTCTTAAATAAAAAAAAAAGAAACACATTTAAAGGAGAGTGATACATATGGAGTAAAATTAAAAGGCTGGAGTAGAACCTGCTATGCTTCAACTGTAGTAAAAAAAAGAAAAAGAAAAAGCAGAGGGAGTGATCCTGATCTGAGATCAAGCAAAAGCAAAAATGGATCTAATTAAAAGAGATAAGGAAGAAAACTACGTTTTGCTAAAAGAGTACCATAGATAATGACATAATATCAATACAAAACATATATACACCAAGTGGTATAGCATCTAAATTCCTAGAAGAGAAGTTAAGAGAGCTGCAAGAAGAAACAGACAGCAAAACTATACTATTGGGGGATCTCAACCTTGCTCCATCAAAACTAGATAAATTGAGACACAAAATAAAGAAGAAAGAAACCAAGAAGTTAAATAGAATTTTAGAAAAGTTAAGCATGATAGACCTTCAGAAAAAACTGAATGGGGACAGAAAGGAATATACTTTTTTCTTGGTGATACATGAATCCTACACAAAAATAGATGATGTATAAGGGCATAAAACTATCACAATCAAATACAAAAAGGCAGAAATAGTAAATGCATCTTTTCCATATCATGACATAATAAAAATTACAAGTAATAAAGAGGCAGGGGAAAATAGACAAAAAATTAATTAGAAACTAAATAAAGTAATCTTAAAGAATGAGTGGGTAAAAGAACAAATCATAGATACAATTGATAATTTTATTAACAAGAATGACAATAATGAGAGAACATTATAAAATGTATGGGATGAAGCAAGAGCAGTTCTTATAGGAAATTTTATATCTTTAGATGCATGGTTGCATAAAATAGAGAAAGAAAAGTATCAATGAATTGGGTCTGCAAGTAAAAAAAGCTAGAAAAATAACAAATTAAAAACCCCCATACCGAATTTGAACATATCAAATTTGAAATTCTGAAAATAAAAGGTAAAATTAATAAAATTAAATGTAATTATATTATTGAATTAATAAACAAAACTAAGAGTTGGTTTTATGAAAAAATAAGAAAATAGTTAAAACTTTAGTTAATTTGATTAGAAAAAGAAAAGAAAAAAATCACCAGCATTAAAAAGGAAAAGGGTGAACTTAGTACCAATGACAAAGAAAGTAAAACAATAATCAATAGTTATTTTGTCCAAATGTATGGCAGCAAGTCTGATGGTCTTAAATGGATGAATATTTATAAAAATATAAACTGCCCAGATTAACAGAGGAGGAAAATACAATTGAACAAATCTTTAATGAATTGCCCAAGAAAAAATATCCCTAATGCTAGATGGATTCAGAAGTGAATTCTACTGATGAAAAAAAAAAAAAAAGAAATTAGAATAGGACAGGAAGAAAAAAGTTTCAGGATACAAAATAAGTCCACATAAAATATCAGCATTGCTATATGTTACCAACACAGTCAATTAGCAAGAGCTACAAGGAGAAATTCCATTTCAAATAAATGTAGATAATATAAAATATTTGGGAGTTTATCTGACAAGACAAAGTCAGGAGTTGTATGAACACAATTACAAAACACTTTCCACACAAATAAAGTGAGATCTAATCAACTGAAAGTATATCAAATGGTCATAGGTAAGTAACAATATAATAAAAATGACAATTCTATTGAAATTAATTTATTTATTCAGTGCCATACCAATCAAACTGCCAAGAAATTATTTTACAGAGACAGAAATAATAATAAAAAAGTTCATTTGGAAGAATAAAAGGTCAAGAATTTCAAAGCAATTAATGAAAAAAATGCAAATGAAGGTGACCTAGCTGTACCAGACCAGAAAGAGGACTATAGGGACCAAATGCAGATCACAACATAGTAAAACATGTTGCTTTTGTTTTTCTTTGCTTGCTTTTTGTTTTCTTTCTCATTTTTTCCCTCTTTGATCTGATTTTTCTTATGCAGCAGGATAATTGTGAAAACATTCATAGGCTTGCATGTGTTTAACATATATTGGATTACTTGCTGCCTAAAGGAGGGGGTTGAAAGAAGGGAGTGAGAAAAAATTTGGAACAGTATTTTGCATGAGTGAATGCTGAAAACTATTTATGCATGTGTTTTGAAAATAAATATCTAAAAAAAGACAACTCCAAATGGGGTCACTAAGAATAAAAAAAAATGATTGAAAAAGTTAAAACACACAAAAAAATCTTTAACTGCAGGTTGGCAGGGGCATTACTCTGCACAATTCTGTTCTTCCTAACTACAACAAGACAACTTTTCTACTTGGGGATACATTGAGGAAGATGAAACTTGTCACTTGTGATCATATGGAATTAACTCAGTGCTGAGGAAGCAATTATATTCTGACAAACCTGAGAAGCCAGAATAGAGAATATGTTCAAAAATGTAAAAAAAAATCACATATAGTAGAATAGGAAGTAGAGTTCATAAATAAAAAGAGATTAATTGAATATGTACTTTCAAAAATAGACAAGGCAGAGACAATTTTTTTAAATATTGGACCTGAAATCCACAATCAAAAAATGAGTCTAGACATCACCTTTCAAGAAATTATGAAAGAAAACTTCTCTGATATTCTAGAACTAAAGGATAAAATAGACATCGAAAGAATCCACTGATCGCCTTCAGAAGAGCTCCCAAAACGAAAATTCTTAAAAATATTAGAGCCAAATTCCAAAACTTCCAGGTCTAGGAGAAAATATTTCAGACAGCTAAGGGGAAAAAAAACAACTGAAGTATCATGGAATCACAATTAGTATAATGCAACTTCTAGATTAAAAATGCAGATGGCTTAAAATATGATATTCTGGAGAGCAAAGTAGTTAGGATTGCAACCAAGAATCACTTACCCAGCAAAACTGAGTATAATCTGTGAGGGAGAAATGGATATTCAATGAAACAGAGGACTTTCAAGTATTCTTGATGAAAAGATCAGAGCTGAATAGACAATTTGACTTTCAAATATAAGACTCAAGAAAAGCATATAAAAGTAAAAAAAAAAAGGAAAATCATAAACGACTTAATAAGGTTTAAACTGTTTACATTTCTACAAGATGATACTTATAACTAATAAAAACTTTCTCATTCTTAGGGCAGTTAGGACTACATATAAACAGAAGGCACAGGTGTGAGTTAAATATGTTTGGCTAAGATCCAAAAAAATAAAATTAAAGGGTGAGAGAAATGCATTGGATACAAGGGAAAGGGACAAAATGAATGGGAGTAAATTAACATATAAAAGAGGTGAGAAAATGCTTTTGCAGTGGAGAAGAATATGACATTTATGAAGGGCAGTCAATGATGCTTATTTTTATCAGAATTGGTTCAAAGAGGAAATAACATACACACTCAACTGTATATAGGTATCTATCTTACACTATAAGAAAGTAAGAGGGGAAGGAGATAAGAGAAGGGATGGGTGATAGAAGGAAGAACAAATTGAGGGAGGGGATAGTCAAAGGGAAAACATTTTTGGGGAGGCATAAGATGAAAGGAAAGAAAGAAGAGAATAGAGATGGGAAAATAGGATAAAGGGAAATTCAGTTAGCAAAAATTATTGTGAAAAAAAGTTTTGAAGCAAATTTATATTTGGCTTTATTTGTGTGGAAAGTGTTTTGTAGTTTTGCTCATAAAGTTTCTGATTTTCCCTTGGCAGATAGATTCCTAAATATTTTATATTGTCAGTAGTTACTCTAAATGGAATTTCTCTTTGTAACTCTAACTGTTGGATTTTGTTAGTGATATATAAGAATGCTGATGACTTATGTGGGTTTATTTTGTATCCTGCAACTTTGCTAAAGGTGTGGATTATTTCTAATAACTTTTTAGTAGAATCTCTGGGGTTCTCTAAGTATACCATCATATCATCAGCAAAGAGTGATAATTTGGTTTCCTCATTACCTACTCTAATTCCTTTAATCTCTTTTTCATTTCTTATTGCCAAAGCTAGCATTTTTAATACAATATTGAATAGTAATGGTGATAGTGGGCAATCTTGTTTCACTCCTGCAGTTTATCCCCATTACATATAATGCTTACTGATGGTTTTAAATAGTGGCTACTGACTATTTTAAGGAAAAGTCCATTTATTCCTATACTCTCTAGTGTTTTTAATAGCAATGGATGTTGGATTTTATCAAATGCTTTTTCCTTTTATCTATTGAGATGATCATATGGTTTTTGTTAATTTGGTTATTGATACAGTCAATTATACTAATAGTTTTTCTAATATTGAACCAGCCCTGCATTCCTGGTATAAATCCTACTTGGTCATGGTGTATTATACTGGGCATGATTTTCTGTAATCTTTCTGTTAATATTTTATTTAAGATTTTTGCATCAATATTCATTAGGGAGATTGGTCTATAATTTTCTTTCTGTTTTCATTCTAACTGGTTTAGATCTCAGTACCATGTCTGTGTCATAAAAGAATTTGGTAGGACTTCATTCCCTATTTTTTCAAATAGTTTATAAATTATTAGGGCTAATTGATACCAATTGTTTGGTAGAATTCACATGTAAATTCATCTGGTACTGGAGATTTTTTTCTTAGGGAGTTGATTAATAGCTTGTTCTATTTCTTTTTATAAAATGGGACTGTTTAACCTATTTATTTCTTCCTTTGTTAATCTTGGCAACCTATATTTTTGTAGGTATTCATCCATTTCACTTAGGTTATCAAATTTGTTGGCATAAAGTTGAGCAAAGTAACTCCTAATTATTGCTCTGATTTTCTCTTCATTAATGGAAAGTTCTCCTTTTCATTTTTAAAACTAACAATTTGATTTTCTTCTTTCCTTTTTCTATTCAAATTTACCAAAGGTTTATCTATTTTGTTGTTTTTTTTTTCATAAAACCAACTCTTAATCTTATTTATTAATTCAATAGTTTTTTATTTCAATTTTATTAACCTTTCCTTTTATTTTTAGAATTTCAAGTTTAGTATGTGATGGGGGGGGGGGTAATTTGCTCTTTTTCTAGCTTTTTTAGTTGCAAGCCCAATTCATTGATCTTCTCATTCTCTATTTTATGCAAGTGAGCCTCTAGAGATATAAAAGTTTCCCTTATCACAGCTTTGGCTGCATCCCATGAATTTTGGTACATTTGACATATTATCATTCTCTTGGATGAAATTTTTAATTGTATCTATGATTTGCAGCAGCTGCATTGGGAAGCGCTGAGTCACTCCCACTGGGTGGGTATAGCCAAGTCCCATGAGACCTTGCTGCTTTGAGATATACTCTTTATCTTTTGCATTTGTGTTTGATATTTTATAACTTTATAAGCTGATCTACTGGCTTGCAACCAGAGCAGAGAAGCCAACACTGTGGTAGAGTTCTCCCCATAAATTCTCTGCCCTGGGGAGACCAACCCCCTCCGTTACAGTCTGCTCAACATGGGCTGGCCTCTTGCTCTGTCACCCTGCCTGCACCTAGCTTCTTCCCATGCCTGCCCATGATCAAAACAGACCTTTTAGGGTGATCTTCAAAATTATCTTCTGCTGGTACTTTGATACACTCCAATATTAGTGGTTTCTGCCAGTCTAGCACTATTTCAGAAGCTGAATTTTGTAATTAGTGTGAAGGTAGTAGGAAATCTCAGAAAGAAGCATGTGTCCTCTCCACCATCTTGGCTCCACACCCTCCCATTGATGCTTTCTTTGCAGATATTTGTTAGTTAGTTGATTTCCCTTGAATTTGACAAAATATGAAGCTGACAATAAAACAATAGTTAAAACTATAACCATTAGGTCTTTGTAGAAATTATATAGGACCCCAATAGATTTGGTTGCTGACTGTTAATAATAAAAAAAAATTAATCCCTCTCTCCAATTTTTTCAACTTCTCCTTATGAATTAAAAACTTAATATCTTGATTGAAATCTTCTAAACAGGTTTCACCTCATCATTCTTCCCCCTGCCCAAGCTGTGATGGTAAAAAATGAACATAGCTCAATATATATATATATATATATATATATATATATATATATATATATATATGGTTTGTCCTAAATGAAGGGCAGAAGGATATCAACTCCTTATTTCTATAAGCGATGCCTCTCAATGATACTCAAATGTTTTAACATATTTGATTGCATATCCCAATGACTTACTGAATTTTACTTTTCCAAAGTATTATTGATGTTTAATCAATTATTAGTTGACCATTTCTTACATGTAAAGTTCATTGCTTAAACTTTTTTCCCTTTTGCATCTTTAAAACTTTATATTATTAATTTCAATTGAGTGTTCTGGCTTGTTAGTCTTTCTTTTTTAAAAACTCTTGACACTATTATCTTGTGTGTTGCATCCTTCCACATTTTGTGTTATTTGTAAATCTGAAAAAAAAACTCCATATATTTTATACAATTCATTAGCAAAAAGTTAAATTACATAGGATTAAGGGTAAATCATTAGAGTACTCTAGGGTAGAATTTCCAACTTGGCATAAAACGATTCATGTGCAATGCATATTTCACCATGTTTTCCCTATGAACTGTATGATTCACTTAAATATCTTGCTAAAATGTAAATGAAATATATATAGAGCATTCCTAATATAGTAGTTTAGTAATTTCATAAAAATAATTTCTTTTTATATCTCAGAATTAAACAAAGCAGCTAGGTGGTGTGGTCTATAAAGAGCTGAACCTAGAGTTAGGAATATCTGAGTTCAAATTCAGCTTCAGACCTCTCAACTATGTGTCCCCTCAATTATTAAATGGGGATAATAACACCACCTACTACAACTGTGGTGATGATAAATTGGAATAATATTTGTAAAATGACTTGCTTTTATTTGTATTATTAATAGTAATTAATAATGTTATTATTTCAAGTTGTTCAAACATTTGACAAGTCCAGTAGTACAAAACTGCATCAATCCCTTAGGCTTTTATATTAGTTTCTTTGCCTGACTTTAAACTTCCTCTAAGGAAGGGCTTCTTAAATTTTCTCCATTTGCAATTTCTTTTCAAGAAATTGTTGTGACCCTAGATAAATAAATGAAGTGGGTATGTGAATCAAACATTTCCTGATAATAGAACATAATTTTGTGACTCCCACATTCAGTTATGAGTCCCCATGTGGGATTGCAAAACACAGTTTAAGAAGCTTTGCCCAAAGTACTTAGGAATTATGTAAATAAAAAAAAGTCTATTAAGTCCTGAGCTATCTCAGATTTTTCTGCCAATTAATCAAGCAACATTTATTGAATGCCATACTATAGATAGAAACAAAGTTACTCTAGATATGATTCTCTGTGCTTTTGATGAGCATATCATTGCCTGAAACAAATGAAAAAAAGAAATTTAGAGGGACTGGTCAACAAACCTCACCATTATGAACCCATTTAGTTGATATAATTTCCAAAAGAATTGCCAAGTAAAATGGTAGAAGATTATGAAGAGTATCCTTTAGTAAAAATAAGTGGAGGGGAAAACAGGTTTAAATCAGTCAACAATTTTTTACTTTTCTTTATATTCTCAGTACTTGATATGCCTCAGATACCATATCAAGTACTGAGAATATAAAGAAAAATAAAAATCACAGACAAAAAATGTCCCTATTCTGAAGGAGCTCACAGTCTAATAATAGAGGAGACAACTTATAAACAAGGAAGATCTATTCAGGATAAACTAGAGATAATTTCAGAAGGAAAGTATTAATATCAAGGAGGATTAGTCAAAGAAGCTGTGTCTTTAGTTGGAAGTGGAACAAAACAAGAAAAATCAGTAGCATAAAGTGAGAAAGAACTTTAAATACAGAGAATAGTCAGTGAAAATACATCAGTTTGGGAAATGAAGAATCTTGTATATGTTAAGAAGGAGGCTGATATCACTGAAGCACAAAATATGGAAAGGATTAAGGTTTAAAATAAATGGAAAGGTTAGAAATGATCAAGTTAGTAATGGCTTTAAAAGGCAAACAGAAGACTTTATACTTGGTCCTAGATTTACACCTAGAGATCCATGAAAGTTTATTAAATAAGGGGGTGACATAGTCAGACCTGCACATTAGGAAGATCAGTTTGACATCTGAGTGAAGAGTGAATTGGAGTGGGGAGAGATTTGAATTAGGTATTCTGAATTAAAGGTTATTAAAACAATGATAAGGGTTAGTGGGAAAAAATAATGTTGAGAGACCCAAATATGTATGTTGAATCCTTCCAAGGATAAAAATAGAAGAAAGCTATTAGATAAATGTAAAGGGAAATAGATCTGTGAACATTTCTTTTAAAAAATATTTTCAGCTTCAAGGACAATAAAACCAAAACATTTGAACCTAATAATACAATCCTAGTTTAACTACTTGAGATGATAGAAAGTGAAGAAAATAAAATATAGGGGGCAGGATAAGCTAAACCAAACCAGAAACAGAAACATTGATGAGAGCCAATGAAATCTTGAAGGCAGTGAGGTTTTGATTATCAAGTTATATCCAATGATGGAAGGGTACTAATAAAACATAACTGAAAAGATAATTGAGAGAATATAATTAAATACCAAACCATTTGCCTTTCCAATTAAAAATTTTACACGACTAACCAGAAGAGAATAAGCATATTTCTATAAGCAATGTTCTCTATTAATATAAATCTTTAAAATAATATATTTGACTGAAAAGTGCAGTGAATAAAAGATAGCCTGAGGTATATTGTTTGTTGACTAAAGCCAAAACAAAACACAAACAAATGTCAGAATCATAAATTATATCTCAAAAAATGTAAAATTGAGGTAGCTTTGCTCATTGATTCTCTGATTATCAATATCATATAAGGTACAAAACAGGAAGATATATGCTCAGAAGTATTGACCACTGTCATTAAAGGAGTTCCAACAGAGTCCATAGGAAGAATTCTTTATGGATATTGATATAGTCAAGATGCTTCTGTGGATGATATTGTACTGATTTAATCCCCACCAAAACATTGTTATGGTCTACTAATAAAGTACACGATCACTCAAGAGAGTTTGATCTGTAACACAAGAAAAAAAAATCAAGTAGATGAATTTATGTAGTAACATGTGATGAGATTATCATGTGATGAGATTAACACAAGAGAAGCAGGCATCAATGTCTGTGTTGTTAGAAGTAATACTCAGGTGAGGTCAGCTCTGTTAGAGTACTAGAGATGTGAAAAAAAAAATTTTTTAATAATCCAAAGTAGCTTTAAAATAATTAGAAACAATAAAAATGTGTATATAAATTTTTGTATAAGAGCATACCTTACTATTCATAATAGGAAATAATAATTAGCAAATGCTCTAATTAGAGTTTTATTTACAATCACATTTATATTCAAGCCCTTTGTAGTAATTAGTGGCTATCTGTATAAGAAAAATCTTTAAACTTACATGGGAATATTTCAGATTCATAGTTTTCCATTCTATAGCAAAAAGCTTATCACAAACAACACTTTTGCACAAAGAAGCTCTAATTAGACCCAAAGGTCTTATTTAGTTAGCAAATTATTGTGTTATATTATAAAAGTTTTCAAAAAATACTATTTTTATTTTAATAATTATTCTTCATTGTTAACATTAGACCTTGTATTGTTTTAAATAAAATACACAGAGTACATAATTTGAAATAAGACAGATCTCTAAACTACTAAGTCAATATTTTTTTTACTCTGCAAATGTAATTGTTTCCAAGTATTTTCATTAAAAAAGCTTTACTTTTTGTCCAGGCTGTATTTTGCCACTTTTATGATATGTTGCCTTCTTCTCTAAGCATTTATGTCTTCCCTGGGAATTTTCTATTCATATCTTTGAAAACAACAACCAGACAGGCTTCTTCTTGGCATGACATACCATGTGTGAAGCCATATCAGGTCCAGGCTACTTTGTTCATAGTTAATTTGCTAAATTCCTTTGGAGAACAGATGTGGTATTTCGTTCTGAGCAATCAGTACAGCTGCAGGAATAGCTGGTAACCAAACAGAACCTACTGTGTAATGTGTATTTAGAACTGAGAGACCAGCAGTCAAATCCGTGAGCAGGAAAACTAAAAGTAGGGAAAGGAAAACTGCATCTATTGGGATGTACAGCTGAACCTGCCCAGCAAGTATGATCTGCCTATGGAGTTGCTCCTTTTAAGGGGGTCTGCCTCTAGCAGAGAGTATGGTGTTATTAGCATATCCCCCTCTTCCTTGCTCCCTTCTCACTCTCTGTTGATACCTTTCTCTTTTCATAAGCCTGATCTAGACTTTCCATCTCTGCCTTGGGGGATCCTTTTGATCTTGGTATGTTGCTGCTTTGACAATTAAGTAATGGAAACTGGCCCCTGACAAAGGAGGCTGGATTTTAAAAGGAGACAAAATAAACCTTAGGCACCACCCATAAGGGTCAAGAGATGTCATGTACACTAACTAGTGTTTTTGGCCAAGTTCAGACAGTGGGAGGCAAAACCAACAACATGTGCACAGACTTCTTTAAGCAGTTCTGTTAAAGTCCTGTTAAAGACATCTTAATGAAAAGCTCCAAGATTGGTACGTGAATTGAAAATAATTCTTGCTACAATTTTTATGCAACCGTGTGTTATGTTTGTTGGAGAGTTATCTGAGCAAACACATTCTGTTTTAACCTCTCATAGAAATTTTATTAAATCTCTCTCTGGATTCATGAGCAGTTTAGCAAATATAAGGTACCTCAGAGATTACTTACTTATATTGTAGAAATTCTCTAAGCCCTTCACCACTGCCAGCACCACCACTAGCAACCCAGCCTGAGCTGGGAAAATTCTCTTTCCCTTTTGGATTGATTTAACTGTTTCAATCCTCAGACTACAAACTTAAGACTCTCAGGTGAAATTAATTTTAAATAATCGTGATTTTAATAAAATTTCAAATAGCTTGAAATGTACATAAACCTTTAAAAGAATAAACTTTCACCTATAAATGATAGCCAAGAATTAGACGGTTAGACTCCTATCTTTTCCTCCTAGCGATTTAAATCTCCATCTGTTGTGTTGCTCTACTTCATTTCCTTTTAAAGACCAGATTGTAAGAAAAAACTCATACTTCTCTGCTGTGTCTGTAGCATTTCCTATTTCCAGTAAAGTTGAAGGAAGATGTCAGAGAGAGAGCCATGAGGGCTGGAATGAGACACTGAAAATCCCCCTTTAATGCTTGGCCAAGCTTACTAGTTTCCCAGGTGTGATGCCATGAGAGGGATTTGGCTATGTTATGGGAGGGAAAACAAGATCTCAGAAAAAAGAGCACGGCAAATCTTTTACGAAGGTTGAGGGCAAGGAGGACAATGAAGAATAATTATCAAAATAAAAAATAGTATTTTTGAAAACTTTTATAATATATAATATTATACATACATACATATATATCTGTATACTATATATATATATATATATATATATATATATAGTCAAGACTTTCAAGATTTTAGAGGCAGGGAGGATGTAAATCACTTCCAAAAAGGAATTTTTTCCCTTAGGATGTGCATAAGGGAAAAAAAAAAACCTAGCAACTTACTTGAAGACCAATACCACTATTCTATACAATTGTGCTATTTATTTTTTAGCTCTTCTGACTTCCATGCTTCTTCCCATCTATCAAAGGGAAAACTGCAAGTAAATGGTCAAATTCACTGGACAGTGACTCATGTGCTTTGAAGTGAATTCCACAAATGTACTGTGGAATAGAGAAGTCTCACCAAACTTCTAAAGATACTACTTCCCAGTCTGATTTTCACTCTCTCTCACTCACTCTTGCTGAGCTGTTCCATCAGTGGAATGGGCCACCTTCGTACATACTTTCCACTACCATGATATGTTTGCCCTCCTTCCCCACTTTCTATCTTATCTAGAAAAAAAAAATCTTCCTTAGGTCAGCTTCACTACTGCCAATCTTCCTTCTCTAAATTATGGGTAAAATGCATGCATACCTGCATGGAAACTTTTAATTTGCCCCATTATCTGCAAAACAAAGTATTTGGGGGAGAAATCATACTGAAATTTGGTATAATCATTGACATAAAAATGGTTACCCCCCTCCACTGCTTCCCTTTGTTTATGTGGCAATACTGTTCATAATTTTGCTACATATTAGCAGTAAATATCTCTTTGTAAAAGTTAGTCCACTTTCAGTGGTTAAATCAAATTAGGTTGCAAATCAATAGTACCTAATAATGGGCAACAAACATAGTGAGGAGGTTGAGCCAATTGCAGCAGAGTATGGACTACCCTTATCCTTCAGGGTACCCTAAAACTATGAGAGAGTGTGAGTAATGTGCTACAAATATATTCTATATTTACCTTTGAATATGTAGTATGTTTTCTCCTATTATAATATAAAATCCTTAATAGCAATACTCATTTTTATAATTGTAAAAACGATGATGAGAATAATAATAATGTTATAAGTTAGCATTTATCTAGGGCTTTGTGCTTGAAATATGTTACAATTTGGGGCTTTACATGTATTGCTTTTATTAATCTTCACAACAAATCTCTGAGACAGGTTCCAGGGCATAGCACAGAATTTGTCACATGAGAGGTGCTTAATAGCTATATTTTTCTCATTATTATTTTTTTCTAGCTAATTCTAATATTATATTAATTAAATTATATTAATCTATTAGGTAACCAGAATTTTTAGAAATATGGCAAAAACACTGCAGGATAAAATTAGTTCAGAGGAAGTTTTAAGAGACTCAGAAAAACAAAGGCACCCCAATAATATGTCCTGAAGGTGATTATAGGTGCATAAGAGAATAAAAAAAGGAAAAACACCTACATGGGACCTAGATAGAAATCTATGCTGGAGTCAACAGTTGACGCCAACAAAATTTTCATTACATCAAGGAAACAATTTACAAAGTATGTGAAAGAGGGAAGATACCAGAGTGTAAAACAAATCGCAGATCTTATTAAAGTAATTTTTTTAAAAAGTGAGAGAATAGTACCTATGGATTTCTATACATATTGTGGAAAAGGAAAAAGAATCTTTAATGGAATGAAGTACTTTCAAATCTTCCTAATTTAAAAAAAAACACTGCACAGAATCCTTGAAATGTAAACAAAAGTGACAAGACAGGTCTAGAAATATAAATACATTTGAACAATTGGAAGGGACTAAATGATGACAAAGTGCTTCAATTCTAATAGAGAGAAGAGACAAGAGTCCTGTCAAGAATTCAATGTCTTCAAGGGTTACAGAGAGAGGTTAGAAAGACAAATGGATGTGGTTTTCTTATTTGGTTGATTTTAATAGAAGAAAGAAAAACGATAAGGAAAGGAATACCCTACAGGAAAAATGAATAGAAAATAGAAAATTACTTATGATTGCAGTATATAAGAAAGAAATATACATATCAAATCTCATTCTTATCTATCCCAGAAAAAGAAGACAAAGGAATGTTAAACACATGCATGCATGCACACACACACACGCACACACACACACACACACACACACACACATGAATTTGAAGTAGAAGTAAATTAAATTCAACAAGGAAACATATATGGCTGGGTGTGGGTAGAGGGGTATTTGAAAGAGAATAAAATCTGTCTTGCAAACTAGAGAGAAAATAACAAAGCAGACCAACCTTAGAGAGTAGATCATAAAGTAAGAATAAAAGTAGAAGAAAGTATAAAGCAGAGAGCTGATTTTGGGATAGGTGATATAAGAAAGGATAGAAGTTTTTGTTAATAGCATTATAAAGTTAATAACATTGAATGTGTGTGTGTATGTGTGTGTGTGTGTGTGTGTGTATGGAAATATATTTATTGCCTTTCACCATTTTCTTCTTGTAGAGGAAGAAAGGTACAAAGGAAGACCTATTAGATTCTATTCAAAGACTTTACTTTAGGTCACTCTATGTGTCTTTACATTTCAAGTATGTCTCATAAACAATAGATTGTTTCTCATTCATTTCAATGGCTTTCCAAATTGTTGCTGTTTTAAGGGTGAGCTTGTTCCATTCACTTTCCCAATATTACTACTTATGTATTCCCAATAATGTATTTCACAATAATTACTACTTATGTATTCCCAATCATTATGTTTTCTTCTCTTTATCCTTCTCTCTTTTTTTACCTCTCTCCTCAAAAGTCAGTTGTTGTTTTTTTTCTGACCACTACCTCTTTTAATCTGTCCTCCCTTTTCTTATCCTAACCCACTTTCTTTTATTCTGTTCCTTCCTGCTTTTCTGGTGGGTGAGATAAATTTCTATATCTAACTATGTGTGTGTATATGTGTTTATGTATGTGTAGATATATATATGTGTGTGTGTGTGTGTATGTGTGTATATATATACATATATATATATATATATATATATATTTCCCTCTTTGAAGCAATTCAAATGATAATGAACAGTTCCCCAAAGTTGCCCATGATCTGCTCTCACTTTCCCCTTCATTGTAAATTTTCTTCCTTGCATACTTCTTTTAATGTGAAATGATTTAATCCATTCTTCCTCACTCTTTCTCCTTCTCCCAGGGCAGCCCTCTTTTTCATATAACTAATTTTTTTACATCATCTCAATATAATCAACTCATTTTATACCCTCTTTTTATGTAAAATCCTTCTAATTGTTCTAATGATGATAAAGTTCTAGAACATACATGTATTGTCTTTCCACATAAAAAGGTAAAATGTTTCACCTTAAGTCCCTTGTAATTACTCTCTCATGGTTTTTTTCCTTTAAATTTTTTTTTATTATTATACCTTTTTATTTACAAGTTAGATGTACGGGTAATTTTACAGCATTGATAATTGCCAAACCTTTTGTTCCCCTCCTTCCCCCCATCCCCTCTCCCTGATGTCAGGTTAACCAATACATATCAAATATGTTAAAGTATAAATTAAATACAATATAAACATACATGTCCTAACAGTTATTTTGCTGTACAAAAAGAATCAGACTTTGAAATAGTGTACTATTAGCCTGTGAAGGAAATCAAAGAAATGCAGGGGGACAAAAATATAGGGATTGGGAATTCTATGTAATGGTTTATAGTCATCTCTCAGAGTTCTTTCACTGGTGTAGCTGGTTCAATTCATTACTGCTCTATTATAATTGATTTAGTTCATCTCATTGTTGAAGAGGGCTATGTTGATCATCATATAGTATTGTTGTTGAAGTATATAATGATCTCCTGGTCCTGCTCATTTCACTCAAGATCATTTCATGTAAGTCTCTCCAGGCTTTTCTGAAATCATCCTGCTGGTCATTTCTTACAGAACAATAATATTCCATAATATTCATATACCACAATGTATTTAGCCATTCTCCAATTGATGGGCATCTACTCAGTTTCCAGTTTCTGGCCACCACAAAGAGGGCTGCCACAAACATTTTGGCACATACAGTTCTTTTTCCCTTATTTAAGATTTCTTTGGAATATAAGCCCAGTAGAAACACTGCTAGATCAAAGGGTATGCACAGTTTGATAACTTTTTGAGCATAGTTCCAAATTGCTCTCTAGAATGGCTGGATGTATTCACAATTCCACCAACAATGTATCAGTGTCTCTGTTTTCCCACATCCCCTCCAACATTCCGCATTATCTTTCCCTGTCATTCTAATCAACCTGACAGGTGTGTAGTGGTATCTCAGAGTTGTCTTAATTTGCATTTCTCTGATTAATAATGACTTGGAGCATTTTTTCATATGGCTAGAAATAGTTTAAATTTTCTTTGTCTGAAAATTGTCTGTTCATATCCTTTGACCATTTATCAATTGGAGAATGGCTTGATTACTTATAAATTAGAGTCAATTCTCTACATATTTTGGAAATGAGGCTTTTATCAGAACCTTTGACTGTAAAAAATGTTTTCCCAGTTTATTGCTTCCCTTCTAATCTTGTCTGCATTACTTTTGTTTGTACAAAAATTTTTCAATTTGATATAATCAAAATTTTCTATTTTGTGATCAATAATGACCTCTAGCTCTTCTTTGGTCATAAATTCCTTCCATAAGTGAGAGGTAAACTATCCTATGCTCTTCCAATTTATTTATAATCTCATTCTTTATGCCTAGGTCATGAACCCATTTTGACCTTATCTTGGTGTAAGGTGTTAAGTGTGGGTCAATGCCTAGTTTCTGCCATACTAATTTCCAATTTTTCCAGCAATTTTTGTCAAATAGTGAGTTCTTATCCCAAAAACTTGGGTTTTTGGGTTTGACAAATACTAGATTATTGGCTGTTTTGTCCTTTGAACCTAACCTAACCTATTCCATTGATCAACTAGTCTATTTCTTAGCCAATACCAAATGGTTTTGATATCCGCTGGTTTATAATATAATTTTAGATCTGGTACAGCTAGGCCACCTTGATTTGATTTTTTTTCATTAATTCCCTTGGAATTCTTGACATTTTGTTTTTCCATGTGAACTTTGTTGTTATTTTTTCTAGGTCATTAAAATAGTTTTTTGGGAGTCTGGTTGATATAGCGCTAAATAAATATATTAGTTTTAGGTAGTATTTTCATCTTTATTATATTTGCTCACTCTATCCAAGAGCATTTAATATTTTTCCAATTGGTTAGCTCAGACTTAATTTGTGTGGAAAGTATTTTGTAGTTTTGCTCATAAAGTGTCTGATTTTCCCTTGGCAGATAGATTCCTAAACTATTTTATCAGTAGTTACTCTAAATGGAATTTCTCTTTGTAACTCTAACTATTGGATTTTGTTAGTGATATATAAGAATGCTGATGACTTATGTGGGTTTATTTTGTATCCTGCAACTTTGCTAAAGGTGTGGATTATTTCTAATAACTTTTTAGTAGAATCTCTGGAGTTCTCTAAGTATACCATCATATCATCAGCAAAGAGTGATAATTTGGTTTCCTCATTGCCTGCTCTAATTCCTTTAATCTCTTTCTCAACCCTTATTGCCAAAGTTAGCATTTTTAATACAATATTGAATAGTAATGATGATAGTAGGCAATCTTGTTTCACTCCTAATCTTATTGGGAATGGTTGCAGTTTGTCCCCATTACATATGATGCTTACTGATGGTTTTAAATAGATGCTGCTGCTTATTTTAAGGAAAAGTCCATTTATTCCTATACTCCCAAGTATTTTTAATAGGAATGGATGTTGGATTTTATCAAATGCTTTTTCTGCATCTGTGGAGATGATCATATGGTTTTTGTTAATTTGGTTATTAATATGGCCAATTATACTGATGGTTTTCCTAATATTGAACCAGCCCTGCATTCCTGATATAAATCCTACTTGATCATGGTGTATTATCCTGGGGATGATTTTCTGTAGTCTTTTTGCTAATATCTTATTTAAGATTTTAGCATCAATATTCTTTAGAGAGATTGGTCTATAATTTTCTTTCTCTGTTTTCAACCTACTTGGTTTAGGTATCAGTACCATGTCTGTGTCATAAAAGGAATTTCGTAGGACTCCTTTATTCCCTATTTTTTCAAATAGTTTATATAGCATTGGGCTAATTGTTCTTTAAATGTTTGGTAGAATTCACATGTAAATCCATCTGGACCTGGGGATTTTTTTTAGGGAGTTGATTAATAGCTTGTTCTATTTCTTTTTCTGAAATGGTACTATTTAAGTAATTTTCTTCCTCCTTAGTTAATCTGGGAAGCCTATATTTTTGAAGGTAGTCATCCATTTCACTTAGGTTATCAAATTTATTGGCATAAAGTTGGGCAAAATAATACCTTATTATTTTTTTAATTTCCTCTTCATTGATGGAAAGTTCTCCCTTTTCATTTTTAAGACTACTAATTTGATTTTACTCTCTCCTTTTTCTAATCAGATTTATCAAAGGTTTATCAATTTTATTGGTTTTTTCATAAAACCAACTCTTAGTTTTATTTATTAGTTCAATAGTTTTTTTTACTTTCAATATTATTAATTTCTCCTCTTAATTTTAGAATTTCAAGTTTAGTAATTGATTGGGGATTTTTAATTTGTTTTTTTTCTAGCTTTTTAAGTTGCAAGCCCAATTCATTGATCTTCTCTTTCTCTATTTTATTCAAGTAAGCCTCTAAGGATATAAAATTTTCCCCTATTACTGCTTTGGCTGCATCCCACAAATTTTGTTATGACATCTCATAGTTGTCATTATCTTGAGTGAAATTATTAATTGTGTCTATAATTTGCTGTTTCACCAAATCATTCTTTAAGATGAGATTATTTAGTTTCCAATTACTTTTTGGTCTATTTACACCTAACTTTTTGTTGAATGTAGTTTTTATTGCATCATGATCTGAAAAGAAAGCATTTACTATTTCTGCCTTCCTGCATTTAATTTTGAGGTCTTTATGTCCTAATATATGGTCAATTTTTGGTTAAGTTCCATGAACTGCTGAGAAGAAAGTGTACTCCTTCTGACACTATTCATTTTTCTCCGAAGATCTATCATACCTAATTATTCTAATATTCTATTTACTTCTTTAACTTCTTTCATATTTGTTTTGTGGTTTGATTTATCTATCTAATTCTGAGAGTGCAAGATTGAGATCTCCCACTATTATAGTTTTGCTGTCTATTTCTTCTTGCAACTCTTTTAACTTCTCCTTTAGGAAGTTAGATGCAATACCACTTGGTGCTTGTATGTTTAATATTGATATTGTTTCATTGTCTATAGTATCCTTTAGCAAGATATAGTTTACTCCCTTATCTCTTTTAGTTAGATCAATTTTTGCTTTTGCTTGATCTGAGATAAGGATGACTACCCCTGCTTTTTTCACTTCACCTGAAGCATAATAGATTCTGCTCCAGCCTTTTACCTTTACTCTGTACGTGTCTCCCTGTTTTAAATGTGTTTCCTGTAAACAATATATTGTAGGGTTCTGACTTTTGATCCAGTCTGTTCTCCGTCTCCGCTTTATGGGAGAATTCATCCTATTCACATTTATGGTTAAAATTACTTATTCTGTATTTCCTGCCATCAGGAAATGGGTTGTGCTTTTCTTTGTCTTGCCCCCCCTTACCTCCTTCCCTAGAATTAAACTTATGGGCCCCACTTGTGTCACACAGCTCTCCCTCTTTAGGATCCCTCCCTCCTCCCTTTGAATCCCTTCCCCTTTCTTGTACCCTTCCCTTATTACTCTTTTTCCTTTTCCCTTTTCCTCTCCCACTTTTTAATGAGGTGAGAGAAGATTCTCTGTAAAATAAATATGTCAATTATTTTCTCTTTGAGCCAACTCTGATGAGAGTAAGATTCACACAATGTTCCTCGCCCTCTCTAAGTTCCCTCAGATATGATAGGTTTCCTTTGCCTCATCATAGGATATAGTATCCCTTTTTTTAATCTCCCCTTTTTCCTTTTTCTGACACTATCCCCTTTCCATTTCTACTTCCCTTTTTAATGTTATATCAGTAAAATCAAATTATACATGTGGTTTTTATGTATCTCTACAACAGAAATATGGTTCTCAAGAGATGGGGGAAATTAGTGGCTAACCAGTGAATAGTTTCGAAGGGACCGGAAGTCTCCCAGCCCAGGAAAGCACAGTCATCTGTGAAAATTCTATTGCCCCAGGCCAAGCCCCACATTGTGCAGATTAGAGGTTTCCCTGGGCTGTGCCCCCCTGCCATGTAGATTTGTAACTGCCCCCCCCCCCAAAAAAAAGCTCCATATTGCAGGATATAGTTGCAGGGCTGTGTTACTGTCTGTGCTGAGTCACTTCCGGTTTTGGATGATTATAACTTGATCTTATTAGGTTCTGGCATTTTTTAGAGTACCCTCTGTCTTTGGCTTTAATTAGGCAGAGCAGTTAGCCTATGGGAGAGTTGTCTGTAACCATGAGAGGTCCACACTCTCCCCCCCTTGTGCTCTGGAAGCTAGTCTCTCCCTACCTGTGCTGGTCTGTTCCTGGACCCTCAAGACAAACTTTTCCTAGCGATCTTCCAGATTATCTTTGGCTGGTGAGTTGTTGTGCTTCTAATCTTCATGCATTTTACCAGTCAAGTGCTATTTTGGAGGCTGAATTTAATGTTGGTTGTGAGGGCATTAGAGGAGCTTAGAAAGTCGTGTGTGCCTTCTCCTCCATCTTGGCTCTGCCCTCCATGGACATCATTTTTCAAGAAATTCCATATTTTTCTTCTTATGCTTCTCTTGAGCCTTATACTTGAAAATCTAATTTTCTATTCAGCTTTGGTCTTTTCATCAGGAATGCTTGAAAATTATCTATCTCATTAAATATCCTCTCCCTCTCTTTCCCCCCAAATATAGGATTATAATCAGTTTTACTGGGTAGATTATTCTTGGTTATAATTGCAGTTCTTTTGTCTTCCAGAATATATACTAAACCTTCCACTCTCTTAAGGTAAAAGCTAATTTTTGTGTGTATTTGTGTAATTCTGACTGTGGCTCCATGATATTTTAAAGGTTTCTTTTTTGTTTTTTATACTATATTATTTTAGATATGAGAGCTCTGAAATTTGTCTATAATAATCTTGAGAGTTTTCAATATGAGATATCTTTTAGGAAGTAATTGGGGGATTCTTTCTATTTTTTACTTTATACTCTAGAGCCAAAATGTCTGGATAGTTTTTCAGGATAATTTCATGAAATGTTGATGTTTAGGCTTTTGTTTTGTCATGGCTTTCAGATTATCCAATAATTTTTAAATTTTCTCTTAAACTATTTTCCTGATGAGTTCCTTCTTTTATGAGATATTTCATTTATTATTCTATTTTTTCATTCTTTTGATTTTATCAAGATTGTTTCTTGATGTCTCATGGAGCTTCCACTTGGATAATTCAAATTTTTAAGCAATTTTTTTCTTCAATGAGCTTCTTTGCCTCTTTTTTCATTTGACCAAATTTTATTTTTAAGGAATTCTTTTCTTCAGTGATATTTTTTGCCTCTTTTACTTATTATTATTCTTACTATTTTGCTAAGGTAATTGGGGTTAAGTGACTTGCCTAGGGTCACACAGTTAGGAAGTGTTAAGTGTCTGAGGCCAAATTTGAACTAAGATCCTCCTGATTTCAGGGCTGGTGCTCTATCCACTGCACCACCTAGCTGCCCTTCTTTTACCTATTTTAAGGTGCAATTTTCTTCAGCATTTTTTGTGCTGCTTTTATCAAGATTAATTGTCTTTTCATAAGTTTCTTAAATCAGTCATATTCATAATTGTTCTTCTACCACTCATCTATTTATTTAATATTTCTTGCAATTCTTGTTGAGCTTATTTCCAACTTTCTTTTTTGATGCTTTTCTTATAGCTGTTTTCACATTGTCTTCTGAGTTTGTGTTTTAATCTTCCCTACCACCATCGTAGAATGTTATGGTCAAATTATTCACTTGATATTTGTTAATTCTTCCAACATATTTCTTGACTTTGAACTTATGGGCTATGTTGCCAGGATTGTTGTTCTTGCTTGTCCTTAATTCTTGAAGAGGACCATAATATTAGGAAGGTGATTCCATGACAAGTAAATGAATTGGATTTAAACGAGGGAGAGCTGTTCAAGGTCACCTGTTTCACTTTCCCCTCCAGAGGCATCTGGGTCCAATGGCAAGATATAGATCAAGATGGCTGGTAATTACCCTGGATGAAATGGCCTTTTTAAGCTAAGATCTTTAACAGGTCTCAGTTTCACTGAGGCTGCACCAATTCTCTGATTAGGCTAAGTAGCAATTGAGGCAAAGAATCTCCTCTTTCATCTAGTCCAAAAAAATCCAAATAAATAGAGCATCATATTTTTACCTACAGATGCTCTAAAATCATTTTTCCCTCTTTTTTTTTTTCTTAACCTCTGAACCCTATCAAGATAGCTAGAGGTTGGCTAGATTTCTTTCTTCTAATTGGTCACCAACAAGTCTTAGGCCAAGCCTCATTTGGGTCTGGATCCTGATTAACTCAGGCTGAAATGCAAACAATAGTCACTTCTGCTTTGGCCAGAAACCCCATCCTAGATTAATTAATTAATTGAAAAAATTTTTGACTATGTGAAAGAAGATATTCTTTCCCTCTATTACTACCTATCCTTAATCACTAAAGTGGTATGGCCTCAAAGTCAGGGCTATTGAAAACCTTAGCTCAAAAAAACATCAAGGTCTCTCATTGCATCCAGAGCCATCTCCAGCCATCCTGAGCTATATCTGGCCACTGGAAACAGACAGGTGAGCTTGCACAGCCCTCCATCATTGAAATACAGTTCACTTGCATGTCATGGCATCACCTCCTTGAAGTCATGGTCCTCTTCAATAACAAAGGACAACCTCTGTTGCCAGGGTAGAAGTTGATGTGGAACTATTTGATAGCAATAAGGATTCTGATGACAAGAACTTTCTTTTCTGGGTTGTCAGTAGCTGCGGCTATGTTAACCAAAGGGCTAGTTGCCAGGCTTTATTTCCATGGTAACTCCTTCCCAGGATTATGGCTGAAGGAACAAGGCTGGTCTGAATATCTTCACGTGGCACAATGGTAGCTGCTGCTGCTTCCTGCTATTTTTGTCATTTCCAAGAATTCCTACTTTTTAATTTTCTTTCAGTAAATAAAGCAGTGACTTAAAGATTACACATATCCCTGATTCAGAAAAATATTATATTCTTTTTTATTAAAGCTTTTTTATTTTCAAAACATATGCATGGATAATTTTTCAACATTGACCCTTGCAAAACTTTTTATTCCAATTTCCTGCCTTCCTCAAACCCCTCCCCTAGATGGCAAGTAATCCAATATAAGATATATGTAGTAAAATATGTGTTAAATCTAATATATGCATATATAGTTATACAATTATCTTGCTGCATAAGAAAAATTAGATCAAAAAGAAGAAAATGAGGAAGAAAATAAAATTCAAGCAAACAACAAAAAGAGTGAAAATGCTATGTTGTGATCCACACTCTGTTCCCCCAGTCCTCTCTCTGGGTGTAGATGACTGTCTTCATCACAAGATCATTGGAACTGGCCTGATTCATCTCATTGTTGTAGAGTCATGTTCATCAGAATTGATCATCATTTAAACTTGTTAATTCCATGTACAATGATCTCCTGGGTCTGCTCATTTCACTTAGCATCAGTTGGTGTAAGTTTCTCTAGGCCTCTCTGAAATCATCCTGCTGATTATTTCTTATAGAACAATAATATTCCATAATATTCATATACCATAACTTATTCGGTCATTTTCCAATTGATGGTCATCCACTCACTTTCCAGTTTCTTACCACTACAAAAAGGGCTACCACAAATATTTTTGTACATGTGGGTCCTTTACCCTCTTTTAAGATCTCTTTGGAATATAAGCCCAGTAGAAATCCTGGGGTATGCACATAGTTTCAAATTTCTCTCCAGAATGGTTGGATCCATTCACAACTCCACCAACAATGTATTAGTGCTCCAATTTTCCCACATCGCCTCCAACATTTGTCATTATTTTTTTTTCCCTGTCATCTTATCCAATCTTAGAAATGTGTAGTTATCCCTGATAATCTTATGGTCGTGTTGAGACTTCTCTTCTTTGAAGTTAGATTTTCTGGCAACCCCTTTTTCTTTTTTATGTGATTTCTGGCTGAACTCATGTAGTTTTAGGATATATTCTGGAATATATATTCACAAACTGGGTGCTCTGATTCCTGCTCAGTTAGCCACCATGGCTAGAAGTCAAGATAGATCACATTTAAAAAAGAATTAATATGTAAAAAGTTATAAGATTTAATACATTAAAATGAATTGACATGAAAGTCAATAAGTTCAATTATTTCACTCCCTCTCTCAGACAAATTGTACATTATTATATCTATATTTAAGGGAAAGACAAAGTATATATTTAAAATTAATTTATTTATTTAATACACATTACTTTATAAATCAAGTTAAGAGAGAAAAATCAGAGCAAAAGGGAAAAACCATAGAAGAGGAAAAAAAAAAAGAACAAAGAAGTGAACATAGCATGTCTTTATTTGCCTTTAATCTCCATAGTTCTTTTCTGAATGCAGATGGCATTTTCTGTCCAAAATCTATTGGGATTGCTTTGGATCACTGAACAAAGTCTTTCATAGTTGATTATCACACATTCTTACTCTTATTGGGTACAGCATATTCCTGATCCTGCTTGTTTTGCTCAGACTCAATTTATGTAAATTTTTCTAGGTCTTTCAAAAATAAGTTTGCTCATCATCTTTTGTAGAACAATAATACTCCATTATTTTCATATACAACAGCTTACTCAACCATTTCTCAATTAATGGACATCTACTCATTTTCCAATTCTTTGTTACCACAAAAAAGAGCTGCTACAAACATTTTTGCACATGTTGTCTTTTTTCCTCTTTTATGATTTCCTTGGAATACAGACCTAGTTGTGTTACTGTTGGGTCAAAGGGTAAGTATAGTTTTATAGGCCTTTGGACATAGTTCCAGATTGTTCTCCAGAATGGTTGGATCATTTCATAACTCCACCACCAGTTCATTAGTGTGCCAATTTTCCCAAATCATCTCCAACATTTATCATTATCTTAGTCAATCTGTGAGGTGTGAGGTGATTCCTCAGAGTTGTTTTAATTTGCATTAAAAATGTGATTATTTTAAACCATAGGCACCTTCACACAAACTGACTTAGGGCCAAGACATTGACAACAAATACAGAAAACCATTAATACTAAATATACCTCTAACATGTTTAATTCTAGCCCATCTGCTACCTTCTAACCACCATTTACAGCTTTATCCTTTTTTAAGCCACTCTTTAGGAAGATCAAGCAACTCTGATTCAGAACCAGCAATGTGTTCTCTGCTCCAGTAGACCTAGATACATCATCAACCATCTTTATCTCATGGACATAGTAAGTGGTAGAACATATACCCCTGGCCTTTTAGCTAGCAATAATAACTCTAGTATTATATGAGATTTACTATTCATATGCTACCTTTTATTTCTTTATTAGATAGCAATTTCCAGTATTGTTTCTTTCACTGTATTCATCAAAATCACAACCCATATACAGAAAAAAATCAACTCCTATCCCTTTCAACTTTATCTTTTCTCCTTTCTCACTTCAACCCTGCTCAAATGTTTCATTACATCCTGTACAATTCTACTTTCACTTTATTTGCTTATTTATTGATTTACTAATTTAATTGATTGAGGTAAAAACTTGGTCAGGATCATACAGTTAGAAAGTGTTCTGGGGTTTGAACTCAAGTTCTCCTGACTCCAAGGCTCTATCTACTGTGCCACCTAGCTGCCCCTCCAATTCAAGTCCCTTCTTTCTATGAAGGAACTATAAAGTCCCTTCATTCTGAACTTATTATTTTTACACTCTTAACATCTACCAGATCTAATGGAATTCTGGCTCCCACACTCCTTACACTGTGTCCCTGGTCCTAGCAGTTAATCTACCTTCAATTTGTGTCAAATATTGTTTTATTTGCTTGATATTTCCACTTACTTGCAAATATAATGAATGAAACAATCCTTAACAGCAAGGAGGTTGTAATCTAATGGGAGAGACCACATATATGTATAAAAGCAAATAGAAAAATAACTGTAAAGAGAATAGACAAATACAAAGTTGTTAAATATAAGGTAGTTTAAAAGAGAGGATAACACTATTTGATGAAACCAGAAAATTCTTCATATAGAAAATTGAATCTTGAAGACACTGAATCTTGAAGGAAGAAATGCATCCTATGAGGCAGAAGTAAAGAAAAATTACATTTCATATATATATTGTATAGCCAGTGGAATGATACAGAGATGGAATATGGGGTTTATGTGAGGAACAGAGAGCTCTAGTCTTGTTTATTTTTGTTATTTATTTTTTATTTGGATCTGGGAAGTTGGAGGGGGAGAAATGGTGTGAAGGTATATACAATAGATTTTGCAATTTATAAGATATGTGGAGAAAGCAAAGTGAAGAGTAAAAAATAAAGCTCAAGATATGAATTTGGGAAGCTAGAAGATTGAAGCTGCTTCTTAACAGAAATTAAGCACCTTACAAGAGAGTTGTATTTGGAAGATGATAGATAATGAGGTATGCTTTAGACATGTTAAATTTGAGATGTCTTCAGAACAGCCAGTTTAAAATGTCCAACAAACCATCAGAAGTACAGGCTTCTGTACTTATGTACAGAGAATAGACTGGGGCTAGACCCAGTTTTGGCTGAGGCTGCTGGGGAACAAAGACCTTTCATTTGACCCTTACATAATATCCACAAAGTCATTAGCATAGATAATAATTACACCCAAGGGAGTTGATGAGAGGAGCACTAAGAAAAAGAGTATATAATATAGAAAGAATAATCACTAGCACAGGTGTTGAGATGGTAAATAATAAGGAAGAAACCAATAAGATAGGTAGAAGTTGAGGACTATAGAAGGGGTAGCAGTGGTGGAATTGAAATTTCAATGGGCAGGCGTTTCAACAGACAGAATTAAAATCATTTGCAAAGTTGCTGAAAAGAAATAGGATATGGAGGATTGAGTTATCAAAAGTTTTGCACTGAAGTAGAGCAGTTAACATTAAATGGCCTCAGTTTTCTCAATAAAGTATGAAACAAGGTTATCATCTGAGAGAGGGAGAGCAGGGGAAGATGTCATAGGCTTGAGGATGTTTTCAAAAAGCTTTTGTGTAGAATAATATAGAAAATCAATTAGAGAGTAATAAAGGGATTGCCTTGCTCTAGTGAAAACCCAATTGAAGCTACATAATAAGAATTAGCAAATTATTAGGATTTTCTCCAACTCCATTTAATAGCATTAGAGCAAAGAAGGTGGATAGTGAAAGTTAAGGGATGAAGTCTGGAAAGAAGTATTACTTATAGGATAAGAGGGCAAGAAATTTGAAAGCAGAGACTACATAGGGTTGAAGTGGCTTACTATAAGGTTAAGATTGTAGAACAATGTCAGAGTAGGGATAATGATCTGAGACTATACTGAGGTTATATTACATTACATTATAATACATATATAATATATATTTATAAATATACATATGCTTTATGAATTTTTTTTTGATCTTCACAACTCTTGGAAGTAGTTGCTATTATTTTACTCATTCTGTAGTTGAGGAAACTGATTATGCAGAAGTTAAGTGACTTGCTCACATCACTCAGTTATTAAATGTCTGAGGCTGGATTTGAACTTAATTCTAACTCCAGGTCCATCATTCTATCCACCTTGCCAGCTGGCTAAGGATCAGGGAAAGTAAAGGTATAAATAGAGATGAAATGCTGTGTTATAACTACAGAGAAACATTTTAGAATGCTTAAAAAAGGAAGTGAAATACTTGTAAATAACGGTAAGATACAATATTTGATTGTCCTCATGTGTGTCTCAAGTGGAGTCAAAAAATAGGTCATGAAATTTGAGGAACCTGAAGAATTAGAATGTCAGGGAATTTAAATGGACACTGGCATGGAAATTCAAACTCCCTAGTGAGGACAGAAGATGGTAAGACAAATGCTTAACTAATTGAGAAGAGAGGGAGGTTGGAAATGGGAAGCAAATTAAGGTATATATTATCAATACAGGGAAATGAGGTTTTTATAAGGATTTTTTTCCCTCATATCTTCTTTCATCTTTTTCATTTTCACTGATGCTCATATTGCCATACAATAAGTTCCTAATATTCTCCTTGTTTATAGTTTCTTTATCTTGCCAATCATAGAAATCAAACTTTTTTTAAGTCTATGTGTGAAAGATATTACAAATGAAGAATTGCATAGAAGAAAGGATGTAGAGGAAGTAATGAAAGGGACGTTTGACTATGCTCTTTGAATATCATTTTACATCTGGCCACATATGATATACCCTGATGCTCCAACATCTTGCTAACTATCTGATAGACATACTGCAGTGGATGACATAAACTAGCAAAGTGGAAAAGTTTGCTGAGGGGTCCCAAACAGCATGAGCATGAAAAAGCTAGATGACAATTTTTTTGAAGGCTTGGAGCAAGAATAATATGTATTAAATCCATTCTTATTTTGGAGAGGCTCTGGATTTGCACTATTTATGATAGTCAATGGAAAGTTAAAGGTATTTGGATTTGTTTTTCAGAGATTCTGTAGTGTTGAGAAGTTCCTGGCACTTATGGAACTCAAATTGGATGGTACATTGAATAATCCCCTACTGTATACTGGAGCAAGCTTATACTAGCTTTCAAAAGCTAAATGTTAAATTTTCAGTGTGAGTATATGCATCTTAGAAATCAGCCCATGCTAGAAATCAGGACTTGATTTATTGTGTTGTTGACTTTGAGACTTAAAAAATAGAGAAAATCTTGATAATTTAGATTAAACTTAAAAGTGTCATAATTACAATTTTTCCTGAAAGCTGCTTATTAAAGACTCCCCCAATTTTAAAAGGCAAACATTTTAAAAGGAAAAGTATTGTACCAAGAGGAAAAACGATTTGCAATTAACTGAACCAAAATATGTTTAAAGAACAAATCAAAGAATATTTTTGGAGCTTTTGGAGAAAAAAATGAATAAAGAAAATTCTCTTTTATCACATAACAAATGAAAATGAATAAATTAATTATTCAAAAGTTGATATCAAATTGGTTCTGGGAAATTTGAAATGAAAGTTGTACAACCCAAATAGATATAAAGTCAGCAACAGCAACAAGAAAGGGGGAGTGTTGCAGCTAGTGGATGAGATCATAATGGGTTTCATGTTCTCAGTCAACAAAATAGGCATGTTAAATTTTGGCTTAAGAATGATAATCACTCAAAATAACTACCAACCATATTAAAATAGGTGTAGATGCTTCAACAATCTTTTTGCAGGATGACAATATTGAATGAAGAGTGGTCTACTATTGGTTTGAGATGATTATTTGTAAAAGATTAAACATATATAAGAAACAATTGCATTAAACTTTATATAATGGTCAATTTAGTTTGCTTCTTTATATTTTGCTCTTTGACATTTGTGTTAAAAAATGTGGATTCACAAGCCCTTCTCCAATTGATAAATGATCAAAGGATATGAACAAACAATTCTCAGATGAAGAAATTAAAATTATTTCTAGCCATGTGGAAATATGCTCCAAATCATTATTAATCAGAGAAATGCAAATTAAGACAACTCTGAGATACCACTATATACCTGTCATATTGGCTAGAATGACAAGGAAAGATAACGTGGAATGTTGGAGGGGATGTGGGAAAACAGGGACACTGATACATTATTGGTGGAATTGTGAACACATTCAGCCATTCTGGAGAGCAATTTGGAACTATGCTCAAAAAGTTATTAAACTGTGTATATCCTTTGATCCAGCAGTGTTTCTACTGGGCTTATACCCCAAAGAGATACTAAAGAAGGGAAAGGGACCTGTATGTGCCAAAATGTTTGTGGCAGCCCTGTTTGTAGCGGCTAGAAGCTGGAAAATGAATGGATGCCCATCAAATGGAGAATTGTTGAGTAAATTGTGGTAAATGAATGTTATGGAATATTATTGTTCTGTAAGAAGTGACCAGCAGGATGAATACAGAGAGGATTGGTGAGACTTATATGAACTGATACTGAGTGAAATGAGCAGAACCAGGAGATCATTATATACCTCAACAACGATACTGTATGAGGGTGTATTCTGATCTAAGTGGATTTCTTCGACAAAGAGAAGATCTAACTACATTTCAATTGATTAAGGATGGACAGAAGCATCTACACCCAAAGAAAGAACACTAGGAAATGAATGTAAAGTACTTGCATTTTTGTTTTTCTTCCTGGGTTATTTATACCTTCTGAATCCAATTTTCCCTGAGCAACAAGAGAACTGTTCGGTTTTGCACACATATATTGTATCTAAGATATACTGTAACCTATTTAACATGTATAGGACTGCTTGCCATCTGGGGGAGGGAGGGAAGGGAGGGAGGGGAAAAATCCTAACAGAAGTGAGTGCAAGGGATAATGTTATAAAAAATTACCCTGGCATGGATTCTGTCAATAAAAAGTTATTAAAAAAATAAAATTAATTTTTTTTAAAATGTGGATTTATGTCTGTACAAATCTCATTTCTATAGTGTTATGTTAAACTGTCTCTTTAAAAACAAATTGCTTATTCTTACTAAAAGAAGAAATAAGCATACGAATACAAAAATAGGATATGTCTATAAGAAGAATTTTGTAAAAGTTATTTATGTTCTATAGGAAAATTATACAATTTCAAGAGAATGTAAAACATGCTCAGAGCACATTGACAATATACCATGTGACAGATATGTAGGAATCCATTAGAAAAAATCAACAATAAATGAGTTGTGCTCTGTATTGTTATAATTAAGTATCTACATCATAGGTTCATTGGAATATTAGAATATGTGCAAGTAAATTTGTGTTGCATGGAAAATTATTTTAAGTGAACATCAAAAAAGGAAAGGCTGCAAAATAAAGGAAATGGTATGAAAATGACAGTTATTTGAGAAATATCCCAAACCTCCTTATGAGATCTTATCATCAGGAGATATGAGAAAGGTACAGACAGTTTGGGGAAGTATAGCTGGGAATGCAGTGTGATCAGCTCTCAGTAAGAGCTGATAGATGGAAAGAGTATAAGATGAATTTCAAGATAAAGGGAAGCTTGTTGACCATGAAATGGAAATTTATCGGGAACAGTAAATGAAATTGCAGGGCTTGTATGACATATAGGTAACACAGAGAAGAGGAAAATAGGGTAAGAAAATGGTAGGGGATGGGGTATGCATTGTTTTCTTCTAAATGGCCAGTAATAATGAAAAAACAGGAAAAGTCATAAGAGTAAAATCAATGACAAATGAACAATGAAGCTCTTAGTTCCAAGAGATGTGGAAGAAGAAGCTATTCTTGACTTGGATCTGTTCATCTTTTGCTATGGTTGGTGAGATTGGGGACATTGTCATAGAAAACTGAGTCTGGTTGCTCCTGCTCCTTCTTTGGTATAAACTTGTAGCTTCTTATTATAAATGTGTTATTATTCTGATGCCAAAAACTGTAAGGGTTGACTTATAGATCTGACAACAGAATATATTTCTGTACACTAAAGAAGTTTTGCTAAGTAAGGAAAGATTCATCACTATGGATACTGGATGGTTATTTTCTTTTGACATTCTGGCTCAGGAAACATGTATAATGGAGAAAAAAGTCGACATTGGAAAAAGGAAAAACTGATACAATCTTGTTTTAAGGTCTTAGGTAAGTTACCTTACATTTCAGTTCCTGTTTTAGTTGCAGAACAACGTTGTGATAGTAGAGTTTCCTCAAAGAGTATTTCATGTGCTAATAGAATCACAGCTTTCATCCCCAAACCCTACTTAGTGATCTTGGCAAACTATAAGAAAAAGGGGATGTGTGGGAGGGGAATTGACAAGGATCACATACTTTTAATTTGATTGTTGATAAACTTTACTTAGCCACAGTCTTAATACAGTGACCTATGAGTTGACACACTAGGAAAAGAAATTAACCAAATTTATATTGATATTCTCATTATAAATTAAATGAGATCAGGTAGAGTATTCAAAGCTAAATTAAAGGATGACTCACAGAATTTCCTAAGAAAGTAAAATAAAGGAGTTTGTAGAATTAGTTTCATCATTTCTCTCTTTGGATCTCACAACAAGTATAAGCAAATTGATGACTATAATTGCATGCCAACATCTATGGGAGAGGATAAAGTTGAGAAATATTACAAATTTGACAAAATTCTCTAAGTTAAATTTGGTGGTTCAGTGAATAAAGCACCAGGCCTTGAGTCAAGAAGACTTGAATTCAAATCTGGCCTTGGAGACTTAGTAACTATTTACCTTTGGGAAATTCACTTGACTTCTATTTGCTTCAATTTCCTTAAATGTAAAATGAGATCACAATAGCATGATAGTAGAGACTGGGGCTAGATCTAGGAATCATTAACATAGATGTAATAATTAAATCAAGGGAGATTATTGTGAGGATTAAATGAGATGATATTTGTAAAAAGTACTTAGCACAAAATAGTCACTATTTAAATGCTTATTTTCTTCCTCCTTCCCTTTAAGTCACCACTGATTCTCAGTACATTCAGTGTGATTATGAGTGCAAGAGAGGATAGAAGAAACTGTGTTTAGATATATGCTCAGGATTTAGAAGTTAGGCTTGAAGGACTTGTCTTAATAATTATAAGGAATGAATGTTTTCTTGCAGAAGGGTAGTATTAGTAAAAAAAAAAAAAAAAAAAAAAGCAACAACTGCAATCTGCAATGTTCAAATTGCTGTACTAAGATCATGGGGAGATATAAAACTTAGATAAGAGCTTCTGCTCTTCCACATCTGATGGCCTAAAGGAGGAACCAAATTACATCGCAATATATGTTGTCACAGTTAGTGACATTTTAATAAGAAAATATTAATTGTGGATTGAAACCAGTTATTTAGAATGAAGAGTCTGTGTAAATTCCATCTAATGGGGAAAGATTAGGTCAAAGTACAAGATCCAAAGAAGGAATAAGTATCAGGAGATACTAGATGCAATTGTAGTATTTCCAACCTCACCCTTAAAAATAATTTCAGGGGTAAAAGGGAAATGGACAAAAGTAAATACATCTAGTCTGACTTTCCCCATTTCCTAGATTTCTTTAACTGATACAAAGTTGCTACAATGAGAAAAAACAAACAAACCCCAAACCTGGAAATCTACCCAGTCAGCAAATGAATCCCTTTACCAAGCAAATTTAACAAGGTGTCAACATTGACTTAGAATTCAGATTCATTCACAAAATAGTATAGAAGAGAATGATGAAAGAGATTATAACTAGTATTGCCTCATAAAATAATGAAAAGCTATTCAGGAAAAAATGAGCTTTTAAAGAATTTAGCAGAAGATACAGCTGTATCAGATCATTATGAAATATTTGTAGATGAAAATAGGAGAACAAAAGACACAAAATAAAACACATCTGCTGTTCATTTAGTAAAATATTTTCATTGCTTATAATAGAACAACTTCTAGGTATGAGGTACCATGGGAAAAATGCTGACTTTGAGGGCAGGGCAACTAGATTTGAACCTTGGTTCTGCTGCTTACTACCTTTGTGACTTTTAGAAAGTCATTTATTAATAGCAACTCTCTCAGTTTGTTATTAAGACAAAATTAAATAATATTTGTAAAATGCTTTGTAAATCTTAAAACATTATGTAAATGCTAGCTACTATTATCAGACAGTCAGTTAATAAGCATTTATTAAGCACTTACTATGTACAAGACACGGTATTCAATGTAGGAATATAAGTAGAAATAGAAAGAAAGATATTTCTTGACTTCAAGAAATTTTATTCTGATGAAAACAATACATAAAAGAAAGATGAAAACAGAGTGGGTGAGAGTAAGGAAAGCACCTTGCAAGAGAGCATCTAAGAAGTTTGGATTGCCACGTGGTGAGGAATAAGAAATTGATGGCCTTGATGCCCTTTTTAAATGGTGGTTTTGGAAGGAACCTTCAATTAGAATCTCCCAAAACCAAGAGGTTTCTGAGAATTGATGGAGAAACTCAGTAGCCCACTATTAGAGTGAAAAAAAAAACCTTTGGCTAAGATTTTTTTCCTTTTCTGCTGTATTAAAGACTTCCGGAATCTCTTGGAAAGCTACATCCACACACCTTGGGATAGAAAGCAGCTATGTAGTCAAGGCTGCCTCAGGTAGACAAAGAAGCACCTATAAATGGCAAGAAAAATCATACCAAGACTGATTACTACTAATCTATGAGACTCAGTTTCCTTATCTATAGAAGGCTTTACAAGATTACCTCTAAGGTTTCATCTGACTCCAGATATATGATACTGTTTATCTGATTGCCTTTGTAACTGAGGAACTATTAGAAATCAGCAATGGCATTAAGAAGATGAGGTTGGAAAGAGCAGCTGGAGCTGATCCATTAATCCATTAATGCTGGACATTATAGAAAAAAAAATCTATCCTGGAGGTGACACAAATTTAAAAGCATTTAGGAATTTTTGAGATGTCTCACATGAGAAATGATGCAAGCCCCAAAACAAAGAAATTAGCGTATACTTTGTTTTGAGATTTTTGTTAACACAAATATTTTGTATATGGGAGGGTTTTTCTCCTTTAAACCTTCCTGGGTTGGGTTATGTACTCAGCTTTGGGATTTCTGGTTCTAAGGAGTTTAGTTGCTTTACTCACCTAATTCCAAATTATATTTCATAATGGTCAGGCAGCTTTATTGAGACTGTATTTTTGAGCTTGTTTTCCCACAGTTACTCTGACATTGATTTCTCCATCCCACCCCATCTTGTATACATCTATCAATTTTCTATGTGTGAGGTGATGATGCCTCGGGGTTGTATTAACCTTTTTTTCTTATATTGTTAATAGTCTGGACCAATATTACATATGGTTGTTGATACTTGAATACTCATTGTCAATGATAGCTTGGAATTTTCCTTTTGTTTGTAAACAACTCAACTGTGTTCTCATTTTGTCCAGGTAGTCTGTTGTAGTTAGGGATGACAAGATGACAAAATCACTTCTGTTTGTCTCTCCTTTGATTTTCACTCAAATGCTTTTTCTTCTTTATTATATTTCCTCACATGAGATTTGTGATGAATGATAATAAATACGAAATGATTTTAATATGAAAAGCTACTCTCCCTTCTTATTACTCCTAAATAAATAAATTAAATTTAAATAAAATAAAATAAAACTGTTCTAAGATAGACTCGAATTATGAGTTTCATTCCATTAAGTTTCATAATGTTTATAAAGGCCAAATGTACTTGATTGAATTATGACCATTATTTCCTCTTTTTGACATCTAAACTTTGTGTGTATGCGTATATATATGAAGACATGGGTTTTATTACTTTTGCCTTTTTGTAATCTTGTTTTTTTCAGTTAGAAATGATAAGAGATTGCTGAAGATGACATTAACCTAACCCCAGCCTTGTATTTTCTTCTAAAATACTATTGAGAAAACCTAGATGATGTTTCCACTTTAGACTTGTTCCTTTATTTGTTTCTGCACTGTCTGGATTCTGGCTCTGACTGCATATTTTCTGTCTTTAATTATATCCTATTCTAAAAGATATGGTGATTAAGACTTTGAGGTAGTATACCATTTATTAGATTTAATGTAATGAAAATAAATTTTCAGTGACCTATCAACATATCTGTACTTAATCTCCTTTGAGACATATTTGTAATCATTCAAAAGAGCATTTATTTAATATCTCCTTTGTGCTGGGCACTGAACTAAATGTTAGTAGTATAAAGAGTAAGAGAAACAATTCTTGCCTTCAGAGGACTTACATTCAGGGGTGTAGTGATAAATGTTTAACAATCTGACTTTCTTCCCAAAAATATAAGTATGACATACTTTTAAGTTTTATCTGCATTATTTACATTTTTTCATTACTTTCTTAGTTCTAGGCATTAACAAAACAAGCTAAGTCTTGATTTGTAGCCTTTGTTGATTTCTGCAGTACACAATGAAAATTTATCAGCACTTGGAGGCTTTAGGAGTTATTGCCATTAAACCCACACTATATTTTATTAGCAGAAACAAAATATCTATAGATACATAGAAAGAGCAAAGAAAGAAAAAAGAGGAGAGAGAGAAGAGATGAAGAGAGAGAAGAGAAAGAAAGAGGAAGGAAGGAAAAAGGAAAGAAGGAAGGAAGGAAGAGAAGGAAGGGAGAGAAGGAGGGAGGGAGGAAGTCTTTTGTTTGGTTTTCTTGGGGTCTCTGGGAGCAGCCTTCATTTCAGTTAGAGAAATCACCACAAGTGCAGCCAATCTTTTGCCTTTGACTAAGAGTCCAAATCTTTTATTATCTCCTTGCCTGATGCTGGGCAGCTTTCTGGAGAGCCTTTCAGTCTGGCCTTGGTCTTATTGGGGAAAAAGCAGGAGTCCAGGCCAGCCACCGGAAGCTCGAAAATCGAATTGAATTTCTCCCCTTGTTTCTGAGAGCTTAAGCTCCTGCAGCCAATCCTTTGTCTTCTCTGCTTCTGCCTCTAGCTCTCTGTCTTCTCTGGCCTCTCCCAGCTTCTCTTCTGTGCTTCTCAGTCCCTGCTTATATGCTCCACATTGAATATAAACCAATCATTATATCACTAGGAAACCATTATTTGTTGTAGGATTAAATCAATGCTAAACTAGATTTAACCATTGTCTTCTCAAGTCCACTTAATACCTTGTTTCAAGTTCTGGCCTGTAACAAGGAAGGAAGGAAGCAAGGAAGAAAGAAAGGAAGGAAAGAAGGAAGGAAGGAGGGAAGGAGGGAAGGAGGGAAGGAAGGAAGGAAGGAAGGAAGGAAGGAAGGAAGGAAGGAAGGAAGGAAGGAAGGAAGGAAGGAAGGAAAAATAAATGTGATTTGGTGATGGGTTTAAGAAAAGTTTCATAACGAAGTTGTCATCTGAACTGTCTTGCAAGGTTTTCAAGTTTCTAGTCTTGAAAGAAACTGAGACAGAGTTGAGGACAAAATGTATTGTAGACATGGAGAGAGCCAGTGTAGAAGCAAAGAGATAAGAAATGGAGTTTCCTCTATGAGGAACAAAAAAGTAGTTTGTTTGAACCATAAAATACATGAAAAAAATATGATACCTGATAAGATTGTAAAGATCAATTTGAGCTAAATTTTGATGGCTATTCAATGTCAAATAAGTTTTGTCTGTTTTGAAAGGCAATAGGGAGTCATTGAAGTTTGTTCAGTAGGGAGATTCATGGCCAGATTTATTATTTAGGAAAACTGCTTTGTCAATTGTGTGAAATATAAATTATTGTGGTGCAAGAGTTTATCTAGGGAGATTAAGTATGAAACAATAGCTTCTTGGGTGATAGGCCAGGTAATAAAGGGCTGAACTAGGGTGGTCCCTAGTTAGGGCCAGGACATAATCTGTATACATGGATCAAAGTTTTCTCTGTGCATGGCTGACTGCCTCATATGTGGATCAAACCTTTGACCCTGGTCTCATTAACACCACATTCTAACCCACTGTGCTAACTGGTCCATTAACACCACATTTTAACCCACTGTGCTCACAGGTCTCAAAGTGATACCTTCCTTGAATGTGCCTTGCCCAGGAGAGATTGGGAAACATATGGTAAAATTCTTCACCCTAGGGTAGCTGCAAAATATTCAGTGTATAAAGAAACTACTATGAACTCAAATGTCTCTGAATGCATTTGAAGAAAGATGTCAACTCTGTGATTCTTGGCAATAAATGGTACAGTTCTCTAAGCTCACATGCACATAACAGACACATGTAAACACAGATACACAAAAACTTCTATACACTCAAAAACATACATCCACTCACATATATGTATAACACCCTAATACTGATATACACCTAAACATACATACTCATAATACAAGCACAGTTATACACCAACCACCTATACACATACACACACAAACACCCCAATCTAGAAGTAATCCTAAAAATCCTATAGAGCTTATGAGTTCTTTTCCACCAAGGATATAAAGAATTCTCTACTTTGAGCAGGGTGTATTTCCAGAATCAAAAGAAATATTTTAATGTATTTCTGTTAGCCATCATCCCAGTCAAAAAAGTTTAAGATGTACAAAGTACCTCTCCCTTCCTTACTTCCAACAAAAGACTCAGTAGGTCTTTAGGTAAAGGGGAGGAAGTAGAAAATTGGACATTTTTGTTTGATAACTAAGAAGCAAATCCATATAATTTCTTGCCCTTACACAAATCTCTTCATCCAAAGAAAACAAAGTATCAGAGTAATGTGTTATTCTTTTGTTAATTTTTAGATGATAGTGAGTAGTATTTGAAGACCCTTTAAAGGGAATTTGGATATGTGGGATATGTGGGAAGGAATTTTGTAATTATTAGTAAGTCTTTAAAATGCATTGTTCAGTTGCCTGGAATTTACATTTAAACCACAATCTTTAGAACATCTCCCTCTTATTTACACTGAGAACCGAATCACCTCCAATCCAATACACATTTACTAATATACTTTTGATAAGCCAAACACTATATGAAGGACTGAGGGAAGTATAAAAATCAAATGGGAGTGAAGTGGGAGGAACTATGCTCTCAAAAATTTTATATCTCTTAAAGGATAAAAAATAACTGCATACAAATTAAAAAAAGTAGCATTTCCTTCAGCAATAAAATCACAGGCCTATCCCTCTTCCCTAAAACAAAAGAATATATTACAAATCAGAGTGTGCAAGTACAAACATATTGCCATAGGAGGAGGGTGGGAGAAATCACCTGTGAGTAAAGGAATCAGGAAAAGCTTCATAAGAGATGTAGCATTTTTATATTTAAGATAGATATAGATGGGGAAATTTAAGATATAGTATTGTGAGCAAAGGCATAAAGGGTGAAAGCAGTTTATATTTGAGAAATGGCATTCTAGTTTGTGTATAGAAGTGTATAGAAGTAATTTTACTAGAAGCAAAATATATTAACTGGAAGCTATAGAAATGGTGGGAGGTTTATGAATAATAAAAAGACAACTTTATTTGTAAACTCCAAATAAAGTTGCTACATATAGCAACTTGTCCTTGTCCACAATCTGTATTGTAAGAAATATTCTTCTTAGAAATGGGTTGTCTGAGTTATTTCATGTAATTTATATCAAATAATCATTGTATCTCAGGAGAGGTCAAAGGCATTTTCTTCTTAGTTGTAAATATGAAGGAGGTCAAGGTATTTTTTACACAATTTCCTTACAACAATTCCACATGATCCCTGAGGAAGGTGCAAGTATCTGGAGGATCCCAGGGAAATACAGTGTCATTCTTAGTGTTTCAGTCTTTCATAACCTTATCAATGTATTTAACCATGTATCCTAGGCCCCTATTGAGTACTATGTGAAGGTTTTTCTCTTGTGTTTTTCTTTTTGTGATTTATTTTTATTTGGAAAGGAATTCATTATATCTTTGGAATCCCCCTCACCCCAAACCTAGGGCTCCTAAACTCTTGAATACTGCCACAGCTACATGAGCAGAGATCTCAAAGAGCATCTATTTCCTGAGCATATTGATACCCACTATCGCTAATAGTCATTGCTTACATAATGTAATGAGTAGACCACATGAGGCTACAGTTGTAGTAACTCTAGTTTAGATGGTGTCCCATGTGAGGGAGATAGAGGAGGAGAAAATCTAGGGCCCATGCCACTCAGTCAAACTTTGAGAATTCAATACATGGAGAAAACCCTAACCAATCAAAACATTGACTTGTTTAAAGTCTATAAATGAAACTTAATTTTGAAGAATCCACACTCCCCTATGAAGCATTCTCTATTTATCAACTCCCCTCAAGTCTGAGTCTTTAAAGTAGGATGTAGAACTGGTTGCTTCCCTTGAAGGACTATAAAAGATAATTTGGCAGCATGCCATTCTGAACAATTATGGCCATGTAACCCATGATTTCGGCAGAATCTACCCTTAAAGTGGGTATGTGAGCTTTAAGTTAGGTATACAAGAAAGATTCTAGAGACAAATTGGATATAGTCTTCCTCTGTGTCTTGAGAGAGAGAAAAGAAACAGCATATATGATAAAAATCAAGCCTTCAGCACAGCATCACCACTTCCCTTCAGAACTTTATAGAGAATATAAGAACGTAGGGTATAAGAGTGCTCCTCAGACCATTGCTTATCCTTCCAGCTTAGATCCCCAGTCATAAATAAAGGAAGATAATTTTTATGGAGAAGACATACTTTCCTCATCACCACCTCTCCATGATATACCAGCACCAACTAAACTACTGACCAATTACCACTGACTGGTAAATCTAAGAGTCCTGGAAGTGGGGCAGATTACACAATATTACTTTCTTTCCAAACTCTGCTACTATCATTTAAGGAAACAATTCCTCTGGAGACAGTCTGGCAAATGCTTCTCTAGGTGCATCAGTCATTGCTACTGAAAACTCAAAAAAAAGGCTCTCATTAACAAAGTCATTGGAATCCTTAAATGGTTCAACAAAGAAATATGGTATAAATTTGGAAATGGCATTAAAGAAAATGCATTACCATATCCTTTGCATATACCTCCTGAGTCAAGACATTTTTATTTGCCTCAATCTTACAATGCTCTCCCTCCTCATTTTTACTCCTAGTTTCAAATCTTAGATAAAGCTCTATTTTCTTCATAAAGCATTTTCTAGTACTTAATCTTAGTAGTTTTCCTCTAAAACGACACCCAATTTACCCTGTCTTTATTTTCTATTTATATAGTTGTTTGCTTGTCATCTCCCATATTGGATAGTGACCTCCTTGAAACTTAGGAATGATTTTTTTTGGCTTTTCTTTGTATCCCTAACACTTAGCACAGTGCCTAGCACATAGTAAGTGCCTAATAAATGCTAGTTAACAGACTAAATACCAGAGGAACTTTTCACCTGATGATCTAAAGCTGAAATCATATGTACTGTCTCTCTTATTAGACTATGAGAGCTCCTTGAAAGCAGGAGCCATTTTGCTTTTTAATTTTTATCCCAGTGTCTAATACACTGCTCTGAATATAGTAAATTTAATATGTTGGCACACACCCATCTATATATTTCATTCATTCATTCATTCAATTGCAAACAATATGGTTGTTCATCAAATGTGGAAATAACAAAGCAAGTTGTAATATATTATCATAATGAAATTTTATTTCATTCTTTTTATCATCATTTTTAAATTTTATTTTTAATTTATGGAATAAAATATGCATTTTCATAACATACAATAAAAAAGATGATTCTACATGAAATTACAAATCTACTAAGTACAACTTGCAATTCCTATTAAATATACATTTTCCTTGTTTTTTTTGTCTATTTCCAAAGATGCTTAGGGAAAAATTAAAAGAACGTATATATTCTAAAAAATGTTTGTAGCAGTTCTCATTGGGTAACAAAGAACTAGAAATTTCAAGGATACTCAACAATTGAAATTGTTGAACAAGTTGTGACATATGATTGTTAAGGAAAATTACTGTGCTATGGAAAATGATGAGCTCAGATTTGGGGGAAAGGCATGTTAAAACTGTATAAAATAAAGAAAAGAAAGATGAGTAAACCTAAGAGGTATACAGTATATAATAACACTAAAATTGTTTTTTTAATTAATTTTAGATTATACATGTATTTTTGCTTCGTACATATTTCCATATGAGTCATGTTAAGAGAAAAATCAGAACATAAGAGAAAAAAGGACAGTTCAACAATGAGATGAACCAATTCAGTTCCATTTGTTCAATAATGAATAGAACCAGCTATACCCAGCAAAAAACTCTGGAAAATGAGTGTAAACCACTACATAGCATTTCCAATCCCTCTGTTTTTGTCCGCCTGCATTTTTTATTTCCTTCACAGGTTAATTGTACATTATTTCAAAGTCTGATTCTTCTTGTGCAACAAAATAACTGTATGGATATGTATGCATATATTGTATTTAACATATACTTTAACATATTTAACATATATTGGTCTACCTGCCTTCTTTAGGGAGGGGGTGTGGGAAAGGAGGAGGAAAATTGGAACAAAAGGTTTGGCAATTGTCAATGCTAAAAAAAAAAATTACCCATGCATATATCTTGTAAATAAAAAGCTACATAAATAAAAAAAAAAACAAATTATTCCTTTTCCTAATTTTATATCTTTAGGTCAGAGGCTTAAGCAGTGATACTGTTGGATCAGAGATATGCACAGTTTTATAGTTTTTTGGGCATAGTTCCAAAATGCACTCCTGAATGGTTGAATTATTTCACAACATGAACAGTGCATTAATATCCCATTTTTCCCACTTCTCCTTCAAAGTCCATCATTTTGGGGGGTCATATTAATCAATTTGATAGGTATAAGGTAACACCTCAGTTGTTTTAATTTGTGTTTCTCTAATCAATAGTGATATAGCACATTTTTGCATATGACTATAGACAGCTTTGATTTCTTTCTCTGAAAATGTCTTTTTTATCAATTATCAATTATAAAAATTGTATTTTTGAAAATGTGACTCAGTTCTCTAATAATTGAAAAATAATGTCTTTATCAGAGGTACTTGCTGCAAATTCCACCTCCCACTAGTTTTCTGCTTTCCTCATAATTTTGGCTGAATTGAGTTTGTGCATGCAAAACTTTTTAATTTTTTATAATAAAATTATCTATTTTACATGTTGTAATGCTCTCTCTATTTTCTTTGGTCCTAAATTATTCTATGGCCATAGATCCGACAGATAAACTATTCCATAGACCTGTAATTTTTTTTAAAACAAGAGGAAACTGAAAGGAAAAACAAAGTCAATTGGAATGACCCAGAAAGCAGCAGCCAAGAATGAGAGATCAGAGTTTTCTTTTATTTCCTTTTTAAAAATTTTTCTTCAGGGAGAAATGGTTTTATTTATGGGATATAACATTGTAAACTTAAGACAACACATAGATAAAATAAATTAACTCCCACATCAATCATGTACCTATCCAGTCAAAACCAACATGCTTTTTTCCTTGAAATGTCATCCAGGTTACTCCAAGAAGAACTGTATACTGCATATTTGTCTTGGAATATCTTCAGAAGATCTGTCAATGATTAGATAACAGGATAAAACCCCAAGAATCCATTCAAATAGCAGAGGAAAAGAGAATGAGGAGAAGCTATTTAAAATTTTATCTTCTTTCCTTCAGATTTGTCTCCTCCTTCTCCATGACCCCTTCAGAAATGATCTTACTCTCCAAAATGTTCTTGTTCTCTTCCACCAAAGCTCCCTTGGCTTCTTCTTCCTCTTCCTCAGCTACTAAAGCACTGCCACCACAACTACCTCCAAAATCACTGAATTTTACCCAATCTGTAATTACTTCTGAGTTGAAGTTCAAAAAACTGAACCTTTCTGTAACTACTGGCATCATTGGAGCCTTGGAATGCATATTTCAATGTTTCTTCTATCCCTGTCTTTGAACAAAAGGAAACACAGTTTTGTAGGACTAGTTTCTTGTTCCTGCATTAATTTTTTTCCTCCCTTTAGCTCCAGCCAGATGGTCTGCCTTCAGTTCTTATATGATTACAAGAATTCAAAGCTTCTTTTGCATTTTCCACAGATGTCTTTGAGTTTCTTGAATTCTCTTATCCTAAACTTGTCTCCCCTGTGTAATCCTGAATGAGTCCCCAGTCATCAACTTTAGTTCCTTATTTTCATTTCAAGGCCTTATTTACATCTGCTCTGTCAATTTCAATACAATTTTTTGGATATCTCATCTTTGGTACAGACCAGTCTCATCTCAATAGCATCTTTACAGTTCCTTGAGTTCCTTCCCAGTTACTTTAAAAGGCAAAATTTAATGAAATAATGTCATTGAATCTTAATCTTTTTGTTTCCTTTTGTATAGAAAAGACAAAGTTTCATTTCAGAGTCAAGGACTTTGGAGCCAGTGAGATTCATAGGCTTTTTCATGGCTTCAGCAGATTCAAATTCCAAACAGACAAATGTACTTTTTGTGCCAATGTGGTTGTCCAAAACCATAAGGTTCCCCCTTTTTTTCAAAGTTCGTAATGCCAGTTTTCAGCTTTCCTGATGCTGAGCAAAACAAACAGAACTAGGAATACATTGTACATAATAACAGCAAGAATGTGCAATAATCAACTATGAAATGCTTCATTCTTCTCCATGGTTCAGTGATCCAAAGCAATCCCAATAGACTTTGGACAAAAAATGCCATCTGCATCCAGGGGAAAAAAAAAAAACTAAGGAGACAATGTAAACACATGCTATGTTCACTTCTTTTTTCTGCTTTTTTCTCTCTCTCATGATTTTTTCTTTTTGCTATGATTTTTCTCTTTCAACATGATTCATAAAGCAATGTGTATTAAAAATAAACTTACTACAATTAAAAATTAGTTTTTTGTTAAATTTCAGTTTACCAGTGAAGAGATGGAAATTTTTTTTGTAGGCATTAATAATTGTTTATTTGTTTTTCTTCCTTTCCCAGATATAATGCAACTTACAAGCAATGATTTGAGGAATACAAAGAAAAAAAAATTATGAACTGATTCAAAAATTTTTTTATTTAATAGCCTTTTATTTGCAGGTTATATGTATGGGTAACTTTACAGCATTAACAATTGCCAAACTTCTTGTTCCAATTTTTCACCTCTTACCTCCCACCCCCTCCCCCAGATGGCAGGATGACCAGTAGATGTTAAATATATTAAAATATAAATTAGATACAAAATAAGTATACACAAAAAGAATCAGACTCTGAAATATTGTACAATTAGCTTGTGAAGGAAATCAAAAATGCAGGTGGGCATAAATATAGGGATTGGGAATTCAATGTAATGGTTTTTAGTCATCTCCCAGAGTTCTTTCTCTAGGCGTAGCTGGTTCAGTTCATTACTGCTCCATTGGAAATTATTTGGTTGATCTCATTGCTGAGGATGGCCAGGTCTATCAGAACTGGTCATCATATAGTATTGTTGTTGAAGTATATAATGATCTCCTGGTCCTGCTCATTTCACTCAGCATCAGTTCATGTAAGTCTCTCCAGGCCTTTCTGAAATCATCCTGCTGGTCATTTCTTACAGAACAATAATATTCCATAATATTCATCTACCACAATTTATTCAGCCATTCTCCAATTGATGGGCATCCACTCAGTTTCCAGTTTCTAGCCACTACAAAGAGGGCTGCCACAAACATTCGTACACATACAGGTCCCTTTCCCTTCTTTATGATCTCTTTGGGATATAAGCCCAGTAGTAACACTGCTGGAACAAAAGGTATGCACAGTTTGATAACTTTTTGAGCATAATTCCAAACTACTCTCCAGAATGGTTGGATTCGTTCACAACTCCACCAACAATGCATCAATGTCCCAGTTTTCCTGCATCCCCTCCAATAATCATCATTATTTTTTCCTGTCATGTTAGCCAATATGACAGGTGTGTAGTGGTATCTTAGAGTTGTCTTAATTTGCATTTCTCTGATTAATAATGATTTGGAGCATCTTTTCATATGACTAGAAATAGTTTCAATTTCTTCATCTGAGAATTGTCTGTTTATATCCTTTGACCATTTTTCAATTGGAGAATGGCTTGATTTTTTATAAATTAGAGTTAATTCTCTATATATTTTGGAAATGAGGCTTTTATCAGAACCTTTGATTGTAAAAATATTTTCCCAGTTTATTGCTTCCCTTCTAATCTTGTCTGCATTAGTTTTGTTTGTACAAAAACTTTTCAGTTTGGTATAGTCGAAATTTTCTATTTTGTGATCAGTAATGAAGAGATGAAAATTTGTAAATGTTTCAGTTTCCAATTCCTTTTTCTTGGCTTCAGTAGCTTTTCATTTACTCATTTCCTTTTTCCTTTTCCCTGATACTTTTTTGATAGGCACTTCCTTTTCTTTTATGTTTTTTTCTCTTCCTTTGATTCCTTGGCTTTTCTAGTTTTCCTGGGGGAGCAGCTTTCATAGAAACCACATTCCATTTGGCAGGTGTGGTATCCATGCCTTCTTCAGAATCACCCTCATCTTTTTTGTCCTCATCTTTCTTCTCATCCTCACATTTTTATCTCGTTAGAATTGCTCCCAAGTTTATGGCTTTGGGTGACAAGTTCTTCAAACTCACCATCTACTTTATTGGCATTCTTCACATTTTGGGTCCTTTTGCTATAGGTTGTAAGCTGCTGATTTTGCTGGAGTGGTTACCTTTTTGTATACTGTGATGAAAACTTTGGCTTGGGTAGACACTTCATTGTCATGGGTCATGGCTGCCTTGCTATCAGGAATTATGACTGCTTTCTTGGCAAATGTGATGGCAACAATAACTTTTTTGGCTTGTGGTACCTTCTTTGCTAGTATAACCATAACCTGCTTGCTCTTTTTCTGAAGGACCACACGTTCTCCATTGTTTTCTTCTTCATCTTTTGACATACCCTCATTTTCATTGTCTACTATCTCCTTTGAAATAGAGTCATTTTTTCTTGGTTCAGTTTGATTATCAGGAGTCTTTCTGAGCTTAATACTTTAATGGCAGCATCTAATTTCAGGTCACTTCAGGCAAGTTGGTGGCATAAGAGATTTGAACTCAGGTCTTCTTGACTCCATTCACTGTGCCACCTAACATAATTACAGTATGTAATGATTTTCAAAAGTATGGGTTATAATTATGTTCTAACTGTAAGACTTAGAAAAAGTTGGAAGGGGATTTTTTTTACAGTTATAGCTGAAAGAAGAATATATTGTTGTATAAACAAGAAAATAGGAGATCAGCAAAGAGAAAATAAACCATTTCACTTATGTAAAATTTAAAATATTTTTCACAAACAAAAACATTGTAATTAGGAAAAAGAAAAGCTACAAGAGAAGAAAATCTTTATGTCAAATATCTCTGAAAAAAATCTGAATTCAAGATATACAGCAGATTAATAAAACAAACAAACAAACAAACAAAGCCTAAAGCCAGAGTGTAGAGGACCCCAG